>NC_135233.1:201933767-202234481 GCF_051348905.1 Ranitomeya variabilis
TTGTGTGTTATCAAGTCTCCATATAAATGCACCTGCTCTGTGATAGTCTCAGGGTTCTGTTTGAAGCACAGAGAGCATCATGAAGACCAAGGAACACAACAGGCAGGTCCGTGATAATGTTGTGGTGAAGTTTAAAGCCAGATTTGGATACAAAATGATTTCAAAAACTTTAAACATCCCAAGGAGCACTGTGCAAGCGATCATATTGAAATGGAAGGAGCATCATACCAAATCTACCAAGATCCGACCGTCCCTTTAAACTTTCATCTCAAACAAGGAGAAGACTGATCAGAGATGCAGCCAAGAGGCCAATTATCACTCTGGATAAACTGCAGAGATCTACAGCTGAGGTGGGACAGTCTGTCCATAGGCCAACAATCAGTCGTACACTGCACAAATCTGGCCTTTATGGAAGAGTGGCAAGAAGAAAGCCATTTCTCAAAGATATCCATAAAAAGTGTCATTTAAAGTTTGCAACAAGCCACCTGGGAGACACACCAAACATGTGAAAGAAGGAGCTCTGGTCAGATGAAACCAAAATCGAACTTTTTGGCAACAATGCCAAACGATATGTTTGGCGTAAAGGCAACACAACTCATCACCCTGAACACACCATCCCCACTGTCAAACACGGTGGTGGCAACATCATGTTTTGGGCCTGCATTTCTTTAGCAGGGACAGGGAACATGGTTAAAATTGATGGGAAGATGGATGGAGCCAAGTACAGGACCATTCTTGAAGAAAACCTGTTGGAGTCTGCATAAGACCTGAGACTGGGACAGAGATTTGTCTTCCAACTAGATAATGATCCCAAACATAAAGCAAAATCTACAATGGAATGGTTCACAAATAAACATATCGAGGTGTTAGAATGGCCAAGTCAAAGTCCAGACCTCAATCCAATCGAGAATCTGTGGAAAGAGCTGAAAACTGCTGTTCACAAACGATCTCCATCAAACCTCACTGAGATCGAGCTGTTTGCCAAGGAAGAATGTGCAAGAATTTCAGTCTCTCGATGTACAAAACTGATAGAGACATACCCCAAGCGACTTGTAGCTGTAATTGCAGCAAAAGTTGGCGCAACAAAGTATTAAGTTAAAGGACCCAAATAATAATTTGATGTTAACAAACTGCAGTGGTAAGTGTTTCTTCTCAAAACTCAAATTAGTTGAAAACCGATTAAGGACATCCATGAAGCAGGAATGACTTGTAAATTTGGCTATCATGAGCATCGAGTCAGATCTGCTTGAATTGGACTTTAGTGACATCATTAGTGATTTTGCAGCACGAAAATCAAGGAAAGTGCCTGGATTGTAAAAAATTAATGATTTTACCTGAATTACTCTGCGTAAATGTTTTTTGTAAATAAACTTGCATTTGTTTCATTTTGTGCTTTTGCATTACATATTGCAACACCTTGAAAAATGGGCCTCCCTTCAAAATGGGCCCGGGCCACCCACCTCTTAAATCCGGCCCTGCTAAGCCAAAAGGTGAGGTAAAAGAGCAGCTATTGATACCAGGGCCCGGGTTTTAGACATGGCTCATTCCCATGATTTGGGTGGTCTCCTGGGGGCAGATAAGACCCAAGATCACATTCTGCAGAGATTCTACTTGACTGGATGTAACAGAGATATTGTGAACTATTGACGTTCCTGCCCCACATGCCAGCTGACCTCCCCAGTAGCCCACTTTCGCAGTCCTCTGATACCATTGCCCATCATCGAGATGCTATTCGAGCAAATAGCGATGTACCTGGGGAGAGGAAAAAGGATCCACTTACAGTTAGGTCCATATATATTTGGACAGAGACAACATTTTTCTAATTTTGGTTATAGACATTACCACAATGAATTTTAAACAAAACAATTCAGATGCAGTTGAAGTTCAGACTTTCAGCTTTCATTTGAGGGTATCCACATTAAAATTGGATGAAGGGTTTAGGAGTTTCAGCTCCTTAACATGTGCCACCCTGTTTTTAAAGGGACCAAAAGTAATTGGACAGATTCAATAATTTTAAATAAAATGTTCATTTCTAGTACTTGGTTGAAAACCCTTTGTTGGAAATGACTGCCTGAAGTCTTGAACTCATGGACATCACCAGACGCTGTGTTTCCTCCTTTTTGATGCTCTGCCAGGCCTTCACTGTGGTGGTTTTCAGTTGCTGTTTGTTTGTGGGCCTTTCTGTCTGAAGTTTAGTCTTTAACAAGTGAAATGCATGCTCAATTGGGTTGAGATCAGGTGACTGACTTGGCCATTCAAGAACATTCCACTTCTTTGCTTTAATAGACTCCTGGGTTGCTTTGGCTTCATGTTTTGGGTCATTGTCCATCTGTAGTATGAAACGACGACCAATCAGTTTTGCTGCATTTGGCTGGATCTGAGCACACAGTATGGCTCTGAATACCTCAGAATTAATTTGGCTGCTTCTGTCCTGTGTCACATCATCAATAAACACTAGTGACCCAGTGCCACAGGCAGCCATGCATGCCCAAGCCATCACACTGCCTCCGCCGTGTTTTACAGATGATGTGGTATGCTTTGGATCATGAGCTGTACCACGCCTTCGCCATACTTTTCTCTTTCCATCATTCTGGTAGAGGTTGATCTTGGTTTCATCTGTCCAAAGAATGTTCTTCCTGAACTGTGCTGGCTTTTTTAGATGTTTTTTAGCAGTCCAGTCTAGCCTTTTTATTCTTGATTAGTGTTGAGCATTCCGATACCGCAAGTATCGGGTATCGGCCGATATTTGCTGTATCGGAATTCCGATACCGAGATCCGATACTTTTGTGGTATCGGGTATCGGTAACGAAACAACATTAATGTGTAAAATAAAGAATTAAAATAAAAAATATTGCTATACTCACCTCTCCGACGCAGCCTGCACCTTACCGAGGGAACCGGCAGCGTTGTTTGCTTAAAATTCGTGCTTTAACTTCCTTACTTGAAGTCCCGGCTTGTGATTGGTCGCGCGCCGCCCATGTGACCGCGACGCGACCAATCACAGCAAGCCGTGACGTAATTTTAGGTCCTTCAGGATTTTAAAATTACGTTCCGGCATTGTGATTGGTTGCGTCGCGGTCACATGGGCGACGCCACCAATCACAAGCCGTGACGTCACGGGAGGCAGGAGACGCACGCATTTTAAAATGCGCGCGTGTCCTGCCTCCCGTGACGTCACGGCTTGTGATTGGTCGCGTCGCGGTCACATGGGCGACGTGACCAATCACAAGCCGTGACGTCACGGGAGGCAGGACACGCGCGCATTTTAAAATGCGCGCATCTCCTGCCTCCCGTGACGTCACGGCTTGTGATTGGTCGCGTCGCCCATGTGACCGCGACGCAACCAATCACAACGCCGGAACGTAATTTTAAAATCCTGAAGGACCTAAAATTACGTCACGGCTTGCTGTGATTGGTCGCGTCGCGGTCACATGGGCGGCGCGCGACCAATCACAAGCCGGGACTTCAAGTAAGGAAGTTAAAGCGCGAATTTTAAGCAAACAACGCTGCCGGTTCCCTCGCTGAAGTCCAGGCTGCGTCGGAGAGGTGAGTATAGCAATATTTTTTATTTTAATTCTTTATTTTACACATTAATACTGTTCCCAGGGCCTGAAGGAGAGTTTCCTCTCCTTCAGACCCTGGGAACCATCAGGAATACCGTCCGATACATGAGTCCCATTGACTTGTATTGGTATCGGGTATCGGTATCGGATTAGATCCGATAATTTGCCGGTATCGGCCGATACTTTCCGATACCGATACTTTCAAGTATCGGACGGTATCGCTCAACACTATTCTTGATGCTTATGAGTTGCTTGCACCGTGCAGTGAACCCTCTGTATTTACTTTCATGCAGTCTTCTCTTTATGATAGATTTGGATATTGATACGCCGACCTCCGGGAGAGTGTTGGTCACTTGGTTGGCTGTTGTGAAGGGGTTTCTCTTCACCTTGGAGATTATTCTGCGATCACCCTCCACTGTTGTCTTCCGTGGGCGCCCAGGTCTTTTTGCATTGATGAGATCACCAGTGCTTTCTTTCCTTCTCAGGATGTACCAAACTGTACATTTTGCCACTCCTAATATTGTAGCAATTTCTCGGATGGGTTTTTTCTCTGTTTTCACAGCTTAAGAATGGCTTGTTTCACCTTCATGGAGAGCACTTTTGACCGCATGTTTACTTCATAGGAAAACCTTCCAAATGCAGCACCACACCTCAAATCAACTCCAGGCCTTTTATCTGCTTAGTTGAGAATGACATAATGAAGGGATTGCCCACACCTGTCCATGAAATAGCCTTGGAGTCAATTGTCCAATTACTTTTGGTCCCTTTAAAAAACAGGGTGGCACAGGTTAAGGAGCTGAAACTCCTAAACTCTTCATCCAATTTTAATATGGATACCCTCAAATGAAAGCTAAAAGTCTGAACTTCAACTGCATCTGAATTGTTTTGTTTAAAATTAAACTGTGGTAATGTCTATAACCAAAATGAGAAAAATGTTGTCTCTGTCCAAATATATATGGACCTAACTGTATATAGAATGCACACCACCAGTATGAATATAAAAAGAAAAAAACTTTATTGACAACATTAGTAAAAAACATACTAAAAACTGTGAAATCAGAAACCCACATTCACCCCCCTTTTGTACAAGTCAATAAATATACACCAGCTCTATATGAAAAAAAACACATAGTAGCATAAATGCAAGTGCAAGATTGTGCATGAAACAATCCCGTATAATATTATATATAGCACTGATCAAGCATATAATAACACCTGGGTACAGAAATGTAAATGGCCTCAATAATAAAAGGATAACAAGTCAAAGTGTGGCAAACTATAAGGTGAAACTGGCCACAAAGAATGTGAGCAATGAAGAATACCTATATATGCAGCTAAGCAAACCATCTCATAGGATGAGTGACAAAATTTTCTCCCATATGTGACAAAACAGCCCTGAATGAAGAGGTAATGAATCAATGGTGGCAAAGTATAAGATGGAACCAGCCACAGAAAATTGTAAGCACTGCAAGGTACCTATGTGTAAAGCTGCACAGGCCACCCCCTAGACTGAGTCGCGAGATCTGCTCACATATATGACAAGGTGTCATCCAATGGACCTGGTGGGAACCCTGGTAAAATCCACAAGAGGACATCAATATATATTGGTGTTCCTGGATTATGCTATCTGGTATCCAGAGGCGATGCCCTTAAGAAATGCCTCTGCCAAGTGTATCTCTAAGAAACTGATCCATATCTTCTCCTGAACCGGGCTGCCAAAGGAGATACTAAGGACCAAGGGACCCCCTTCATGTCAAAGATCATGAGGGAGCTGTGCAAGTCCCTGCAAATTTACCAGCTCAGAACCTCAGTATACCATCCCCAGACTGATGAACTGGTGGAGAGGTTTAACAAAACCTTGAAAGTGATGCTAAAAAAAGCAGTGCTAGAAGGATGGCCAAGACTGGAACTATCTGCTTCATTACCTGTTGTTCTCCATCAGGGAAGATCCCCAAGCTTCTACTGGCTTCTCTCCATTTGAACTGCTCTATGGACAACACCCTTGAGATCTCCTGGATGTGGCAAAGGAATCCTGGGAAGCTGAACCACCCCCTGTAGAAGTGTGGTAGAGCATGTCACCAAGATGCAAGCGAGGATCGCCAACAGGATGCACATTGTAAAGGAGCATCTCCTCAAGGCTCAGGAAGCACAATCCAGGGTGTATAATAGGTCAGCCAGGGTGAGAGAGCTCAACCCAGGGGATCTAGTGCTGGTGCTGGTGCCCACAGTGAAGATCAAATTCCTGACCAAGTAGTAGTGTCCCTATGAGGTGGTGGAGAAAGTTGGTGCTGTCAGCTATGAGTTGCTACAGTGGAACAGGGACCTCTTCTCAGAACTTCCAGGTTGTACAAAGGTAGAGCATGACATCCTGATGGAGCCTCAAGTCCGGGTCAACTTAAAGCCATACCAGATTCCCGAAGCACGCTGAGGGTGATCTCTAATGAGGTGAAGCGGACGCTGGGCCTGGGAGTCATCGAGGCATGCAAGAGTGGCTGGTCCAGCTCAATAGTCATAGTACTGAAACCAGATGGAGAAGGGCGATTTTGAAATGACTATGGGAAGCTGAACAAAGTTTCTAAGTGCAAAGCATACCCGATGCCCTGAGTCGATGAATTAATTGAGAGGCTAAGGCCGGCTAGGTACATTACTACCCTTGACCTAACAAAAGGGTATTGGCAAATCTCCATGTTCAAAGACGCCAAAGAGAAGACTGCCTTTTCCACACCAGATGGATGCTTCCATTATAAAAGGATGCCGTTTGGGTTACAAGGTGCTCCAGCAACATTCCAGAAAGCCATGGACTGAATCCTAGCTCCCCACAAGAGGTATGCAGCAGCCAACCTGGACGATATTGTGATCTTCAGCCACAAATGGGGAAGCCATCTGAGCAAAGTTCAGGTCATATTTGATGCTCTACAGAAGGCAGGGTTTTCCATAAAACCAAATAAGTGTGCCTTGGGAATGGAGGAACTGAGACACTTGGGCTGTGTTGTAGGCAGGGGCGAAATAAAGCCCCAGATAAAAAGGTTGAGGCGATTCTCAAAGAAGCAGGTCAGGGCATTCCTGGGCATTGTGGGCTATTACAGCCAGTTTATCCCAAACTTTGCCATGGTAGCTGCCTCTATGACAGACCTCCTTAAAGGGACAAAGTTGGCTATGGCTAAGTGGTCTCCAGAAACTGAGACAGCCTTCCAGGACCTGAAGCTGGACCTGTGCAAACAGCCGGTGCTGGTAGCACCCGATTTCTCCAAGGAGCTTGTGGTCGAGATGGACGCATCAGATTTTGCGCTGGCTGTTGTGAATTCTGCTTTTGGGTTCCCTCCGGTGGTGGTAGGTGGTAATGCAGTTGTCCCTGAGTTGCAGTTCTGGTCAGGTGTTTCTGCTGATTGCAGTTCTGACTAGGGTATTTAGGTGTGCAGGATTCATTAGTCCTTGCCAGTTGTCAATTGTTGTTGGGAGGTGTTGGACCTCTGCCTGGTTCCTCCTGCCTTTCTGCCAAATCAGCAAAGATACGTGTCTGGTTTTGTTTCTGTGGCACACATGCGGTGTGCTTTATGATTCAGTGCTATTCTTTTGTGTTTTCTTGTCCAGCTTAGATTGTGTCAGTATTTTCTCAGTCTTGTTGGATTCTCTGGGGTTGCAGATATTCATTCCACATCTTTAGTTAGATTGTGGAATTTTTTGTATTATCTGCTGTGGATATTTTTTGAAGGGTTTTAATACTGACCACCTAGTATTCTGTCCTATCCTTTCCTATTTAGCTAGAGTGGCCTCTTTTGCTAAATCTTGTTTTCTGCCTGTGTGTGTCTTTTCTACTCCTACTCACAGTCAATATTCGTGGGGGCTGCCTATCCTTTGGGGTTCTGCTCTGAGGCAAGGTAGTATTCCTATTTCCATCTACAGGGGTATTTAGTCCTCCGGCTGTGTCGAGGTGTCTAGGGTTTGTTAGGCACACCCCACGGCTACTTCTAGTTGCGGTGTTAGTTCAGGATCTGCGGTCAGTATAGTTTCCACCTACTCCAGAGAAAGTTTCATGCGGCTCCAAGGTCACCAGATCACAACAGTACAACTGGCCAATAATGAGCTAAATGCATCTCAGAAGAAGGGAAGAAAGGTGTTGAGCCATTTTTTTTCTGCAGTCTGTTTTGTCTTTTTTTCCCTCTTTATCTATGGGTGGCTGAGGAGTCTTGTGCTAGCATGGATGTTCAGGAATTAGCTTCTCGTGTAGACCAGCTTGCTGCTAGGGTACAGGGTATTTCTGATTGTATTGTTCAGACTCCTGTTTTAGAACCAAAGATTCCTACTCCTGATTTGTTTTTTGGTGACAGGTACAAATTTTTGAGTTTTAAAAACAATTGTAAACTGTTTTTTGCTTTGAGACCTCGATCCTCCGGTGATTCCATTCAGCAGGTTAAAATCGTCATCTCCCTGCTGCGTGGTGATCCACAGGATTGAGCATTTTCCCTGGAATCTGGGAATCCTGCTTTGATTAATGTAGACTCCTTTTTTCAGGCTTTAGGATTATTATATGATGAACCGAATTCTGTGGATCAAGGGGAGAAGACCTTGTTGGCCCTGTCTCAGGGTCAAGAGGCGGCAGAATTGTATTGTCAGAAATTTAGAAAATGGTCTGTGTTGACTAAATGGAATGATGATGCTTTGGCGGCAATTTTCAGAAAGGGTCTTTCTGAATCTGTTAAAGATGTTATGGTGGTTTCCCATGCCTTCCGGTCTGAGTGATTCTATGTCTCTGGCCATTCAGATTGATCTGCGTTTGCGGGAGCATAGAACTGTGCACGCTGTGGCGTCGTCCTCAGAGCCAATTCCTGAGCCAATGCAGTGTGATAGGATTCTGTCTAGGACAGAACGACAAGGACTCAGACATCAGAATAGGTTGTGTTATTATTGTGGCGACGCTTCTCATGTCATTTCAGTCTGCCCTAAGCGGACCAAAAGGATCGCTAGTTCATTTACCATCAGTACTGTACAACCTAAACTTCTGTTATCGGTGTCCTTGATCTGCTCATTGTCATCATTTTCTGTCATGGCATTTGTGGATTCAGGCGCCGCCTTGAACTTAATGGATTTTGAGTTTGCCAGGCGTTGTGGTTTTCCCTTGCAGCCTTTCCAGAACCCTATTCCTTTAAGGGGGATTGATGCTACACCTTTGGCTAAAAATAAGCCTCAGTTTTGGACACAGGTGACCATGCACATGGCGCCAGCCCATCAGGAAGATTGTCGATTTCTGGTGTTGCATAATTTGCATGATGTTATTGTGCTGGGTTTTCCATGGTTGCAGGTACATAATTCTGTGTTGGATTGGAAGTCTATGTCTGTGACTAGTTGGGGTTGTCAGGGGGTTCATAATGATTTTCCTTTGATGTCAATCTCCTCTTCTTCCTCTTCTGAAATTCCAGAGTTTTTGTCTGATTTTCAGGATGTATTCGATGAGCCCAAGTCCAGTTCCCTTCCACCGCACAGGGACTGTGATTGTGCTATTGACTTGATTCCAGGCAGTAAGTTTCCTAAGGGCCGAATTTTCAACCTGTCTGTGCCTGAACATACCACCATGCGGAGTGTTGTGGATTCTGTTTGTGGGCTCCCTCTGGTGGTTACTGCTGGTACTGGGTGACTTTGGTGGGTTGCGGCCTTTGGTTTCCACCTGTCCATCAGAGGCTGGGTGTTTCCTATTTTACCTGGCCTTTCTGTCATTTCCTTGCCGGCCATCAATGTATTCAGATGTGCTCTGTTTGGTTCCTGCCTACCTGCTCCCAGATCTTTCAGGATAAGCTAAGTGCTGATTTTCAGTTGTTTGGTTTTTTTGTCCAGCTTGCTTATTATGTCTCTATGCTAGCTGGTAGCTCTAGTGGACTGAGGTTCTCCCCATGTGCCATGAATTGGCACATGTGTTCTTGTAATCTCAGGATGGTTTTTTGATTAGGGTTTTTTGCTGACCGCTCAGTCCCCTTTTGTATCGTTCTGCTTTCTAGTTTACAGCGGGCCTCAATTTGCTAAATCTATATATATATCATCTCTATGTGTGTGCCTTCCTCTCATTTCACCGTCAATACATGTGAGGGGGCAACTATATCTTTTGGGGTTCATTCCTCTGGAGGCAAGTGAGGTCTTTATTTTCTCTGCAGTACTAGTTAGCTCTTAGGCTGGTGCGTGGCATCTAGAACCAACGTAGGCACGCTCCCTGGCTATCTCTAGTTGCGTTTGTCAGGCGTAGGGCAGCGGTCAGCCCAGGTTCCATCACCCTAGAGCTCGTCCGTTATTTATTTGTACTTTGCTTGTCCTGTGCTATCCCTAGCCATTGGGGATTCATGACAGTATAGCCGGCCCACAAAGTGTTAATTGTTTGGGCTGAAGCAGGAGACAAAGAAGTGTTTAAGGGAATTTTATTTATTTTTTTTTTTCCCTTCAGAGTTTTGCTGCCTAGCCCTTAATTGCTGTCTAGCTGCTTCTTACCTCCTCTTAACCCTTGAATAGCTCTGATCTTAGCTGTTTAACATGGATGTCCAGAGTTTGGCTTCCAGCCTGAGTAATCTCGCGGCAAAAGTTCAAAACATACAGGATTTTGTTGTTCACACTCCCATGTCTGAACCTAGAATTCCTATTCCAGAGTTCTTCTCTGGAGATAGATCTACCTTCCTGAATTTCAGGAACAATTGTAAATTGTTTCTTTCTTTAAAATCTCGCTCCTCTGGAGACCCTGCTCAACAGGTCAGGATTGTAATATCTTTCCTGCGGGGCGACCCTCAGAATTGGGCATTTGCATTGGCACCAGGGGATCCTGCATTGCTCAGTGTGGATGCGTTTTTTCTGGCATTGGGATTGCTCTATGAGGAACCCAACCTGGAGATTCAGGCTGAAAAGGCTTTATTAGCCCTCTCTCAGGGGCATGATGAAGCGGAAATATATTGTCAAAAATTTCGGAAATGGTCGGTGCTTACTCAGTGGAATGAGTGCGCCCTGGCTGCAAACTTCAGAAATGGTCTTTCTGAGGCCATTAAGGATATTATGGTGGGGTTCCCTACGCCTACAGGTCTGAATGAGTCTATGGCTATGGCCATTCAGATTGATCGGCGTTTGCGGGAGCGCAAACCCGTGCACCAGTTGGCGGTGTCTTCTGAACAGGCACCTGAGACTATGCAATGTGATAGAATTCAGTCCAGAAGTGAACGGCAAAATTATAGGCGGAAAAATGGATTGTGTTTTTATTGTGGTGATTCAGCTCATGTTATATCAGCATGCTCTAAACGCACAAAAAAGCTTGATAAATTTTTTGCCATTGGTACTCTGCAGCCTAAGTTCATTTTGTCTGTGACTCTGATTTTTTCACTGTCTTCCATTTCCGTTGATGCCTATGTGGATTCGGGCGCTGCCCTGAGTCTTATGGATTGGTCATTTGCTAAACGCTGCGGTTTTAGTTTGGAGCCTCTGGAAGTCCCTATTCCTCTGAAGGGAATTGACTCTACACCATTGGCTATGAATAAACCGCAGTATTGGACACAAGTGACCATGCGCATGACTCCCGTTCATCAGGAGGTGATTCGCTTCCTTGTACTGTATAATTTACATGATGTACTAGTGCTGGGTCTGCCATGGTTACAGACTCATAATCCTGTCCTGGACTGGAAAACAATGTCTGTGTTAAGCTGGGGATGTCAGGGGGTTCATGATGATGCACCTCCGATTTCTATCGCTTCATCTACTCCTTCTGAGATCCCTGAGTTTTTGTCTGACTATAGGGATGTTTTTGAGGAGCCTAAGCTCAATTCGCTCCCTCCTCATAGAGATTGTGACTGTGCTATAGAATTGATTCCTGGCAGTAAGTTCCCTAAGGGTCGTTTATTTAATCTGTCACTGCCAGAGCATACTGCTATGCGGAATTATATTAAGGAGTCCTTGGAAAAGGGACATATTCGTCCATCTTCGTCCCCTCTGGGAGCAGGTTTTTTTTTCGTGGCAAAAAAAGATGGTTCCCTGAGGCCTTGTATAGATTATCGCCTTCTGAATAAGATTACAGTCAAATATCAGTATCCATTGCCATTATTGACTGACTTGTTTGCTCGCATTAAGGGGGCTAGGTGGTTCACTAAGATAGATCTTCGCGGTGCGTATAATCTGGTGCGGATAAAACAAGGTGATGAGTGGAAAACCGCATTTAATACGCCTGAGGGCCATTTTGAGTATTTGGTAATGCCTTTTGGACTCTCCAATGCTCCGTCAGTCTTTCAGTCCTTTATGCACAATATTTTCCGTGAATATCTGGATAACTTTATGATTGTGTATTTGGATGATATTTTGGTGTTTTCTGATGACTGGGAGTCTCATGTTCTACAGGTCAGGAAGGTGTTTCAGGTTCTGCGGGCCAATTCTCTGTTTGTGAAGGGCTCAAAGTGTCTCTTCGGAGTCCAGAAGATTTCTTTTTTTGGGGTACATTTTTTCTCCTTCTACTATTGAGATGGATCCCGTTAAGGTTCAGGCAATTTGTGACTGGACACAACCTACATCTGTTAAGAGCCTACAGAAGTTCTTGGGGTTTGCTAATTTTTATCGTCGGTTCATTGCAAATTTTTCCAGTATTGTTAAACCTTTGACTGATTTAACTAAAAAGGGTGCTGATGTTGCTAATTGGTCTCCTGCGGCTGTGGGGGCCTTTCAGGAACTTAAGCGCCGGGTTTCTTCTGCTCCTGTGTTGTGTCAACCAGATGTTTCACTTCCTTTTCAGGTTGAGGTTGATGCTTCCGAGATTGGAGCGGGGGCGGTTTTGTCACAGAGAAGTTCTGATGGCTCGGTGATGAAGCCATGTGCATTCTTCTCTAGAAAATTCTCGCCCGCCGAGCTCAATTATGATGTGGGTAATCGGGAGCTTTTGGCCATGAAGTGGGCATTTGAGGAGTGGCGTCATTGGCTTGAGGGTGCTAAACATCGTGTGGTGGTCTTGACTGATCACAAGAATCTCATTTACCTTGAGTCTGCCAGGCGTTTGAATCCTAGACAGGCTCGTTGGTCGTTGTTTTTTTCTCGTTTCAATTTCGTGGTTTCATACCTGCCAGGTTCAAAGAATGTGAAGGCAGATGCTCTTTCCAGGAGTTTTGTGCCTGACTCTCCTGGAGACTCTGGGCCTACTGGTATCCTTAGGGATGGGGTAATATTGTCCGCCGTATCCCCAGACTTGCGACGTGCATTGCAGGAGTTTCAGGTGGATAAACCGGATCGTTGTCCACCAGAAAGACTGTTTGTTCCGGATGATTGGACCAGTAGAGTCATCTCCGAGGTCCATTCTTCTGTGTTGGCTGGTCATCCTGGAATATTTGGTACTAGAGACTTGGTGGCCAGGTCTTTTTGGTGGCCTTCCTTGTCTAGGGATGTGCGTACCTTTGTGCAGTCTTGTGAAGTGTGTGCTCGAGCTAAGCCTTGCTGTTCTCGGGCCAGTGGGTTGTTGTTATCCTTGCCCATCCCGAAGAGGCCTTGGACGCACATTTCCATGGATTTTATTTCTGATCTCCCGGTTTCACAGAAAATGTCCGTTATCTGGGTTGTGTGTGACCACTTTTCTAAGATGGTTCATTTGGTGCCCTTGCCTAAGTTGCCTTCCTCCTCTGAGTTGGTCCCTTTATTTTTTCAGAACGTGGTTCGTTTGCATGGGATTCCGGAGAATATCGTTTCTGACAGGGGATCCCAGTTTGTGTCTAGATTTTGGCGGACGTTTGTGCCAAGATGGGCATTGATTTGTCTTTCTCGTCTGCATTCCATCCTCAGACGAATGGCCAGACGGAGCGAACTAATCAGACCTTGGAAACTTATTTGAGGTGTTTTGTTTCTGCTGACCAAGATGACTGGGTTGCTTTTTTGCCACTGGCCGAATTTGCTCTTAATAATCGGGCTAGTTCTGCCACGTTGGTCTCTCCTTTTTTTTGTAATTCGGGGTTTCATCCTCGTTTTTCCTCTGGTCAGGTGGAGTCTTCGGATTGTCCTGGAGTGGACATGGTGGTGGACAGGCTACATCAGATTTGGAATCAGGTGGTGGATAATTTGAAGTTATCTCAGGAGAAGACTCAGCAGTTTGCTAATCGCCGTCGCCGCGTGGGTCCCCGACTTCTTGTTGGGGATTTGGTGTGGTTGTCTTCTCGTTTTGTCCCTATGAAGGTCTCTTCTCCTAAGTTCAAGCCTCGGTTCATCGGTCCTTATAGGATCTCGGAGATTCTTAACCCTGTATCTTTTCGTTTGGATCTCCCAGCATCGTTTGCTATTCATAATGTGTTCCATCGGTCGTTGTTGCGGAGGTATGAGGTGCCCGTTGTTCCTTCGGTTGAGCCTCCTGCTCCGGTGCTGGTGGAGGGAGAATTGGAGTATGTTGTTGAGAAGATCTTGGATTCTCGTGTTTCCAGACGCAAACTCCAGTATTTGGTTAAGTGGAAGGGTTATGGTCAGGAGGATAATTCCTGGGTGATCGCCTCCGATGTTCATGCGACTGATTTGGTTCGCGCCTTCCATAGAGCTCACCCTGATTGCCCTGGGGGTTCTCGTGAGGGTTCGGTGACCCCTCCTCAAGGGGGGGGTACTGTTGTGGATTCTGTTTGTGGGCTCCCTCTGGTGGTTACTGCTGGTACTGGGTGACTTTGGTGGGTTGCGGCCTTTGGTTTCCACCTGTCCATCAGAGGCTGGGTGTTTCCTATTTTACCTGGCCTTTCTGTCATTTCCTTGCCGGCTATCAATGTATTCAGATGTGCTCTGTTTGGTTCCTGCCTACCTGCTCCCAGATCTTTCAGGATAAGCTAAGTGCTGATTTTCAGTTGTTTGGTTTTTTTGTCCAGCTTGCTTATTATGTCTCTATGCTAGCTGGTAGCTCTAGTGGACTGAGGTTCTCCCCATGTGCCATGAGTTGGCACATGGGTTCTTGTAATCTCAGGATGGTTTTTTGATTAGGGTTTTTTGCTGACCGCTCAGTCCCCTTTTGTATCGTTCTGCTTTCTAGTTTACAGCGGGCCTCAATTTGCTAAATCTATATATATCATCTCTATGTGTGTGCCTTCCTCTCATTTCACCGTCAATACATGTGAGGGGGCAACTATATCTTTTGGGGTTCATTCCTCTGGAGGCAAGTGAGGTCTTTATTTTCTCTGCAGTACTAGTTAGCTCTTAGGCTGGTGCGTGGCGTCTAGAACCAACGTAGGCACGCTCCCTGGCTATCTCTAGTTGCGTTTGTCAGGCGTAGGGCAGCGGTCAGCCCAGGTTCCATCACCCTAGAGCTCGTCCGTTATTTATTTGTACTTTGCTTGTCCTGTGCTATCCCTAGCCATTGGGGATTCATGACAGCGGAGTTATGTTAAGGAGTCTTTAGAGAAAGGGCATATTCGGCCATCTTCTTCACCGTTGGGAGCGGGATTTTTTTTTGTTGCTAAGAAGGATGGCTCCTTGAGACCTTGTATTGATTATCGCCTCTTGAATAAGATCACGGTCAAGTTTCAATACCCTTTACCTTTGCTTTCTGATTTGTTTGCTAGGATTAAGGGGGCTAGTTGGTTTAATAAGATTGACCTTCGGGGGGCATATAATCTTGTTCGTATTAAACAGGGTGATGAATGGAAAACTGCGTTTAATACACCCAAAGGCCATTTTGAATACCTTGTGATGCCATTCAGGCTCACTAATGCTCCATCGGTTTTTCAATCCTTCATGCATGATATCTTCCGGACTTATATTGATAAATTCTTGATTGTATATTTGGACGATATTTTGATTTTTTTACGATGATTGGGAGTCTCATGTGGAACAGGTCAGGATGGTATTTCAGATCCTTCGTGACAATGCTTTGTTTGTGAAGGGGTCTAAGTGCCTCTTTGGGGTGCAGAAGGTTTCTTTTTTGGGCTTCATTTTTTCTCCCTCATCTATGGAGATGGATCCAGTTAAGGTTCAGGCCATTTATAATTGGATTCAACCTACATCCGTGAAGAGCCTTCAGAAATTTTTGGGTTTTGCAAATTTTTATCGCAGTTTCATTGCTAATTTCTCCAGCGTGGTTAAACCCTTGACCGATTTGACGAAGAAAGGCGCTGATGTGGCGAATTGGTCCTCTGCAGCTGTCTCTGCCTTTCAGGAGCTTAAACGCCAATTTACTTCTGCTCCGGTGTTGCGCCAACCGGATGTTTCCTGTTGTGAATTCCGTTCTGGAGCTCCCTCCTGTGGTTGCTAATGGTATTTTTGTGAGTTCTGCCCTTGGGCTCCCTCTGGTGGTTTCGAGTGGAACTGTTGCTCCTTTAGGTAGCTGTAGCAGCTGCCTTCACTAATCGCCTTGCCTGGGTTTGTTATTTAAACCTGCTCTGGGCTTTAGTTCATGCCAGCTGTCAATGTTCTTGGTTGGATTTGGTTCTCTCCTTGGATTTCTCATATGGCCTGTCCTTGTCAGCAAAAGATAAGTTTTTGTTAGTTCTTGTTTGTCCATTTGCTTGGACTCTATTGCTCTGCAAATATGTCTTTTTTTGTCCAGCTTTTCATTATGTATTATTCAGGCTTGCTGGAAGCTCTGGGAAAGCAGATTTGCCCCTCCACACCGTGAGTCGGTGTGGAGTTCATTTTTGTAAACTCTGCGTGGATTTTGTAGTTTTTAATACTGACCGCACAGTATCCTTTTCTCTCTGTCTATCAAGTTTAGTATTGGCCTCCTTTGCTGAAATCTGATTTCATTTCTGTGTACGTTATTTCCCTCTCCACTCACAGTCAATATTTGTGGGGGGCGGTCTTTCCTTTTGGGGTTTTCTCTGAGGCAAGATAGCTTTCTATCTCCGTCTTTAGGGGTAGTTAGTAGTTAGGCTGTGAAGAGGTGTCTAGGGAGAGTCAGGAACATCCCACGGCTATTACTAGTGTTGTTGTTAGGATTAGGGACTGCGGTCAGTAGAGATACCACCTTCTCAGAGCTCGTTCCATGTTGCGTTTTAGCCACCAGGTCATATTAGTGTGGCCTCTTAACCACCAGGTCATAACAGTACAGCTGGCCAACAATGTGTTAAATGCATCTCAAAAGAGGGAAAAGAAAGTTCTGAGTCATTTTTTTTTCCTTTGTAGCTTGTTTTGTCTTTTTTTCCCCTTAATCTCTGGATGGTTCAGGATTTTGGTGCTGCTATGGAGGTTCAGGGTCTGTCCTTGCGCGTGGATCAACTCGCTGCAAGGGTACAGAGTATCCAAGATTATGTTGTCCAGACTCCGGTATTAGAGCCTAGAATTCCTATTCCTGATTTATTTTCTGGGGATAGATCTAAATTTCTGAACTTTAAAAATAATTGCAGATTGTTTTTTGCTCTGAGACCCCGTTCCTCTGGTGACCCCTTTCAGCAGGTGAAGATTGTTATTTCTTTGCTGCGTGGCGACCCGCAGGACTGGGCATTCTCCCTTGAGCCAGGAAATCTTGCATTGCTCAATATTGACGCATTTTTTCAAGCGCTCGGATTGCTGTATGACGAGCCAAACTCTGTGGATCAGGCAGAAAAAACTTTGCTGGCTCTGTGTCAGGGTCAGGAAGCAGCAGAAGTATACTGCCAGAAATTTAGAAAGTGGTCTGTGCTCACAAAATGGAATGAGTATGCCCTGGCAGCGATTTTCAGAAAGGGTCTTTCTGAAGCCCTTAAAGATGTTATGGTGGGGTTTCCTACTCCTGTTGGTCTAAATGAGTCAATGTCTTTGGCCATTCAGATTGATCGGCGCTTGCACCATATGGCAGTGTCCTCTGAGCAGAGTCCTGAGCCTATGCAATGTGATAGGATTTTGACTAGAGCAGAAAGGCAGAAATTCAGATGTCAGAATGGCCTGTATTTTTACTGTGGTGATTCTGCTCATGCTATTTCTGATTGCCCTAAGCGTACTAAGAGGGTCCCTGGGTCTGTTACCATTAGTACTGTACAGCCTAAATTTCTCTTGTCTGTTACCCTGATTTGCTCATTGTCGTCCTTTTCTGTTATGGCATTTGTGGATTCTTGCGCTGCCCTGAACTTAATGGACTTAGAATTTGCCAAGCGCTGTGGTTTTTCCTTGGAGCCTTTGCAGAGCCCTATTCCCTTAAGGGGGATTGATGCTACGCCATTGGCCAAGAATAAACCTCAGTACTGGACACAGTTAACCATGTACATGGCTCCAGCACATCAGGAAAATATTTGCTTTTTGGTGTTGCATAATTTGCATGATGTTGTTGTGCTGGGTTTTCCATGGTTACAGGTACATAATCCAGTGCTGGATTGGAGATCTGTGTCTGTAACTGGTTGGGGTTGTCAGGGGATACATAGTGATATTTCTTTGATGTCCATTTCCTCGTCCCCTTCTTCTGAAGTTCCTGAGTTTTTGTCGGATTTCCAGGATATATTTGATGAGCCAAGTCCAGTTCCCTGCCTCCTCATAGGGACTGTGATTGTGCCATTAATTTGATTCCTGGCTGTAAGTTCCCCAAGGGCCGACTTTTCAATCTGTCTGTGCCAGAGCATGCCGCTATGCGGAGTTATGTGAAGGAGTCTTGGAGAAGGGGCATATTCACCCGTCTTCGTCACCGTTGGGAGCGGGATTTTTTTTTGTTGCCAAGAAGGATGGCTCCTTGAGACCCTGTATAGATTATCGCCTTCTCAATAAGATCACTGTCAAATTCCAGTACCCTTTACCTTTACTTTCTGATTTGTTTGCTCGGATTAAGGGTGCCAGTTGGTTTACTAAAATCGACCTTCGAGGGGCGTATAATCTCGTGCGTATTAAACAAGGTGATGAATGGAAAACAGCATTTAATACGCCCGAAGGCCATTTTGAATATCTTGTGATGCCATTCTTGCTCTCTAATGCTCCATCGGTATTTCAGTCCTTTATGCATGATATTTTCCGGAATTATCTGCATAAATTCATGATTGTGTATTTGGATGATATTTTGGTTTTCTCCGATGATTGGGAGTCTCATGTGAAGCAGGTTAGGATGGTATTTCAGGTCCTTCGTGTTAATGCGTTGTTTGTGAAGGGGTCTAAGTGCCTCTTTGGAGTTCAGAAGGTTTCTTTTTTGGGTTTCATTTTTTCTCCCTCGGCTATTGAAATGGACCCTGTTAAAGTCCAGGCCATTCATGATTGGACTCAACCTACATCTGTAAAGAGCCTTCAGAAATTTTTGGGCTTTGCCAATTTTTATCGCCGCTTTATTGCTAATTTTTCTAGTGTGGTGAAGCCTCTGACCGATTTGACGAGGAAGGGCGCTGATGTGATGAATTGGTCCTCTGCAGCTGTTGAGGCCTTTCAGGAGCTTAAATGTCATTTTACTTCTGCTCCTGTGTTGCGTCAGCCAGATTTTTCTCTCCCTTTTCAGGTTGAGGTTGATGCTTCTGAGATTGGGGCAGGGGCTGTTTTGTCTCAGAGAAATTCTGATGGCTCATTGATGAAACCATGTGCTTTCTTCTCCAGAAAGTTTTCGCCTGCTGAGCGTAATTATGATGTCGGCAATCGGGAGTTGTTGGCTATGAAGTGGGCATTTGAGGAGTGGAGACATTGGCTTGAGGGAGCCAAGCATCGCGTGGTGGTCTTGACTGATCATAAGAATCTGATTTACCTCGAGTCTGCTAAGCGGTTGAATCCTAGATAGGCTCAGTGGTCTCTGTTTTTCTCACGTTTTGATTTTGTGGTCTCGTATATTCCGGGATCTAAGAATATGAAGGCTGATGCCCTTTCTAGGAGTTTTTTGCCTGATTCCCCAGGAGTTCTTGAGCCGGCTGGGATCCTTAAGGAGGGGGTGATTCTTTCTGCCATCTCCCCTGATTTGCGGCGGGTACTTCAGGAGTTTCAGGCTGATAAACCTGACCACTGTCCAGTGGGGAAACTGTTTGTTCCTGATAGATGGACTAGCAGGGTAATTTCTGAGGTTCATTGTTCGGTGTTGGCTGGTCACCCTGGGATTTTCGGTACCAGAGATTTGGTGGCTAGGCCCATTTGGTGGCCTTCCTTGTCGTGGGATGTGCGTTCATTTGTGCAGTCCTGTGGGACCTGTGCTCGGGCTAAGCCTTGCTGTTCCCGTGCCAGTGGGTTGCTTTTGCCTTTGCCTATTCCTGAGAGGCCCTGGACGCATATTTCCATGGATTTTATTTCTGATCTTCCTGTTTCTCAGAAGATGTCTGTCATCTGGGTGGTTTGTGACCCGGTTTTCTAAGATGGTCCATTTGGTACCGTTGCCTAAGTTGCCTTCCTCCTCTGATTTGGTTCCATTAATTTTTCAGCATGTGGTTTGTTTGCATGGTATTCCGGAGAATATTGTGTCTGACAGAGGTTCCCAGTTCGTTTCTAAGTTTTGGCGGTCCTTTTGTGCTAGAATGGGCATTGATTTGTCTTTTTCTTCAGCATTCCATCCTCAGACAAACAGCCAAACGGAGCAAACCAATCAGACCTTGGAAACCTATTTGAGATGCTTCGTGTCTGCTGATCAGGATGATTGGGTGACCTTTTTGCCGTTGGCCGAGTTTGCCCTTAATAATCGGGCTAGTTCGGCTACCTTGGTTTCGCCTTTCTTTTGTAACTTTGGTTTTCATCCTCGTTTTTCTTTGGGGCAGCTTGAGCCTTCTGACTGTCCTGGTGTGGATTCTGTGGTGGACAGGTTGCAGCAAATTTGGACTCATGTGGTGGACAATTTGACGTTGTCTTAGGAAAAGGCTCAACGTTTTGCTAACCGTCGTCGGTGTGTTGGTCCCCGGCTTCGTGTTGGGGATTTGGTCTGGTTGTCTTCTCGTCATGTTCCTATGAAGGTTTCGTCCCCTAAGTTCAAGCCTTGCTTTATTGGGCCTTATAAGATTTCTGAAATTATCAATCCGGTGTCTTTTCGTTTGGCCCTTCAGCTTCTTTTTCCATTCATAATGTGTTCCATAGATCCTTGTTGCGGAGATATGTGGTGCCTATGGTTCCCTCCGTTGATCCTCCTGCTCCGGTGTTGGTTGAGGGGGAATTAGAATATGTGGTGGAGAAGATTTTGGATTCTCGTTTTTCGAGGCGGAAGCTTCAGTATCTGGTCAAGTGGAATGGTTATGGCCAGGAGGATAATTCTTGGGTTGTTGCCTCCGATGTTCATGCTGCCGATTTGGTTCGTGCTTTCCATTTGGCTCATCCTGATCGGCCTGGGAGCTCTGGTGAGGGTTCGGTGACCCCTCCTCAAGGGGGGGTACTGTTGTGAATTCCGTTCTGGAGCTCCCTCCTGTGGTTGCTAATGGTATTTTTGTGAGTTCTGCCCTTGGGCTCCCTCTGGTGGTTTTGAGTAGAACTGCTGCTCCTTTAGGTAGCTGTAGCAGCTGCCTTCACTAATCGCCTTGCCTGGGTTTGTTATTTAAACCTGCTCTGGGCTTTAGTTCATGCCAGCTGTCAATGTTCTTGGTTGGATTTGGTTCTCTCCTTGGATTTCTCATATGGCCTGTCCTTGTCAGCAAAAGATAAGTTTTTGCTAGTTCTTGTTTGTCCATTTGCTTGGACTCTATTGCTCTGCAAATATGTCTTTTTTTGTCCAGCTTGTCATTATGTATTAATCAGGCTAGCTGGAAGCTCTGGGAAAGCAGATTTGCCCCTCCACACCGTGAGTCAGTGTGGAGTTCATTTTTGTAAACTCTGCGTGGATTTTGTAGTTTTTAATACTGACCGCACAGTATCCTTTTCTCTCTGTCTATCAAGTTTAGTATTGGCCTCCTTTGCTGAAATCTGATTTCATTTCTGTGTACGTCATTTCCCTCTCCACTCACAGTCAATATTTGTGGGGGGCTGTCTTTCCTTTTGGGGTTTTCTCTGAGGCAAGATAGCCTTCTATTTCCTTCTTTAGGGGTAGTTAGTTCTTAGGCTGTGAAGAGGTGTCTACGGAGAGTCAGGAACATCCCACGGCTATTACTAGTGTTGTTGTTAGGATTAGGGACTGCGGTCAGTAGAGATACCACCTTCTCAGAGCTCGTTCCATGTTTTCTTTTAGCCACCAGGTCATATCAGTGTGGCCTCTTAACCACCAGGTCATAACAGTTTCCCTTCCGTTTCAGGTTGAGATTGACGCCTCTGAGATTGGGGCAGGGGCCGTTTTGTCTCAGAGGGATTCTGTGGGTTCCTTGATGAAACCATGTGCCTTCTTCTCCCGCAAGTTTTCGCCTGCTGAACGCAATTATGATTCCGGCAATCGGGAGTTGTTGGCTATGAAATGGGCGTTTGAGGAATGGCGACATTAGCTTGAGGGAGCTAAGCACCGTATTGTGGTCCTGACTGATCATAAGAATCTGATTTAAGCTTGAGTCTGCCAAACGGCTGAGTCCTAGACAGGCTCCATGGTCCTTGTTTTTTTTCCCGTTTTGATTTTGTGGTTTCGTATCTTCCGGGTTCTAAGAATATTAAGGCTGATGCCCTTTCTAGAAGTTTTTTGCCTGATTCTCCTGAGGTCCTTGAACCAGTCGGCATTCTGAAAGAAGGGGTGGTCCTTTCTGCCATTTCCCCTGATTTACGGCGGGTTCTTCAGGAATTTCAGGCTGACAGACCTGACCGCTGTCCTGTGGGGAAATTGTTTGTTCCTGACAGATGGACTAGTAGAGTGATTTCTGAGGTTCACTGTTCCGTGTTGGCTTGTCATCCTGGTATTTTTGGTACCAGAGATTTGGTTGGTAGGTCCTTTTGGTGGCCTTCCTTGTCGCGTGATGTGCGTTCTTTTGTGCAGTCCTGTGGGACTTGTGCGCGGGCCAAGCCTTGTTGTTCCCGTGTTAGTGGGTTACTTTTGCCATTGCCGGTCCCTGAGAGGCCCTGGACGCATATTTCTATGGATTTTATTTCTGATCTTCAGGTTTCCCAGAGGATGCCGGTTATCTGGGTTGTTTGTGACCCGTTTTCTAAGATGGTTCATTTGGTGCCTTTGCCTAAATTGCCTTCCTCTTCAGATTTGGTTCCGTTGTTTTTTCAGCATGTGGTTCGTTTGCATGGTATTCCGGAGAATATTGTGTCCGACAGAGGTTCCCAGTTTGTTTCCAGGTTTTGGCGGGCCTTTTGTGCTAGGCTGGGCATTGATTTGTCTTTTTCTTCTGCATTTCATCCTCAGACAAATGGCCAGACCAAGCGAACTAATCAGACCTTGGAGACTTATTTGAGATGCTTTGCGTCTGCTGATCAGGATGATTGGGTGGCCTTTTTGCCATTGGCCGAGTTTGCCCTTAATAATCGGGCTAGTTCAGCTACTTTGGTTTCACCTTTCTTTTGTAATTTTGGTTTTCATCCTCGTTTTTCTTCTGGGCAGGTTGAGCCTTCAGACTGTCCTGGTGTGGATTCTGTGGTTGACAGGTTGCAGCAGATTTGGGCTCATGTGGTGGACAATTTGGTGTTGTCTCAGGAGGAGGCTCAACGTTTTGCTAACCGTCATCGGTGTGTTGGTCCCCGGCTTCGGGTTGGGGATCTGGTTTGGTTGTCTTCCCGTCATGTTCCTATGAAGGTTTCTTCCCCTAAGTTTAAGCCTCGGTTTATTGGTCCTTATAGGATTTCTGGGATTATTAATCCGGTGTCTTTTCGATTGGCGCTTCTGGCCTCTTTTGCTATCCATAATGTCTTCCATAGATCTTTATTGCGGAAATATGTGGTGCCCGTTGTTCCCTCTGTTGATCCTCCGGCCCCTGTGTTGGTTGATGGGGAGTTGGAGTATGTGGTTGAGAAGATTTTGGATTCTCGTTTTTCGAGGCGGAGGCTTCAGTACCTTGTCAAATGGAAGGGTTATGGCCAGGAGGATAATTCTTGGGTTTTTGCTTCTGATGTCCATGCTGCTGATTTGGTCCGTGCCTTTCATCTGGCTCGTCCTGATCGGCCTGGGGGCGCTGGTGAGGGTTCGGTGACCCCTCCTCAAGGGGGGGTACTGTTGTGAATTCTGCTTTTGGGTTCCCTCCGGTGGTGGTAGGTGGTAATGCAGTTGTCTCTGAGTTGAAGTCCTGGTCAGGTGTTTCTGCTGATTGCAGTTCTGACTGGGGTATTTAGGTGTGCAGGATTCATTAGTCCTTGCCAGTTGTCAATTGTTGTTGGGAGGTGTGGTGTTGTGAATTAGACTTTTTGGCTCCCTCTGGTGGTTACTAGTGATATGACTCTGGGATTTTCTTCCCTCAGTTTGCACCCACCTGGGTCGTTAGTCCAGGGGTGTTGCTATATAAACCTCTTGGATCCTTAGTCCAGTGCCTGGCATCGTTGTAATCAGATCCTTTTTGTTTGCTCCTTTCTGCTGGTCCTGGTTCATGCAAAATTAAGCTAAGTCCTGCTTCTTTGTTTTTTCAGTTATTTGCTTGCTCTCTTTTTTGTCCAGCTTGTACTAAATGTGATTCCTGACCTTGCTGGAAGCTCTAGGGGGCTGGTGTTCTCCCCCCGGGCCGTTAGACGGTTCGGGGGTTCTTGAATTTCCAGCGTGGATATTTTTGATAGGGTTTTTTGCTGACCATATAAGTTATCTTACTATATTCTGCTATTAGCTAGTGGGCCTCTCTTTGCTAAATACCTAGCTCATTCTTACGTTTGTCTTTTCCTCTTACCTCACCGTTATTATTTGTTGGGGGCTTGTATCCAACTTTTGGGGTCTTTTTCTCTGGAGGCAAGAAAGGTATTTCTTTTCCCTTCTAGGGTTAGTTAGTTCTCCGGCTGGCGCGAGACGTCTAGAATCAACATAGGCATGTTCCCCGGCTACTGTTATTTGTGGTGGTAGGATTAGATATATGGTCAGCCCAGTTACCACTGCCCTATGAGCTGGTTTTTGTGTTTGCAGACTTGGTAACTATTTCTGAGACCCTCTGCCATTGGGGTCATAACAGTATGCCAGGCCAACATTGAATGTTTAATGCATTGCAGAAGTGGGATAATAAGAAAGGAAATTCTGAGTTTTTTTTTTTTTCCTCTCTTCCTCCCCTTTACCTTTGAGTGGCTTGTGCTTGCTGCAGACATGAATGTCCAGACCTTGATTACAAGTGTAGACCAGCTTGCTGCTCGTGTGCAGGGCATACAAGATTTTGTTACCAGTAGTCCTATGTCTGAACCTAAAATACCTATTCCTGAACTGTTTTCTGGAGACCGATTTAGGTTTAGGAATTTCAGGAATAATTGTAAATTGTTTCTTTCTCTGAGACCCCGTTCATCTGGAGATTCAGCTCAGCAAGTTAAAATTGTTATCTCTTTTTTACGGGGCGACCCTCAGGATTGGGCTTTCACGCTAGCGCCTGGAGATCCGGCATTGGCAAATATTGATGCGTTTTTTCTGGCACTCGGATTGCTTTACGAGGAACCCAATCTTGAAGTTCAGGCAGAAAAAGCCTTGCTGGCTATTTCTCAGGGCCAGGATGAAGCTGAAGTGTATTGCCAAAAATTTCGGAAATGGTCCGTGCTTACTCAGTGGAATGAGTGTGCTCTGGCCGCAAATTTCAGAAATGGCCTTTCTGAAGCCATTAAGAATGTGATGGTGGGTTTCCCCATTCCTACAAGTCTGAATGATTCCATGGCGCTGGCTATTCAAATTGACCGGCGTTTGCGGGAGCGCAAAACCGCTAATCCTCTGGTGGTGTTGTCTGAACAAACACCTGATTTAATGCAATGTGATAGAATTCAGACTAGAAATGAGCGGAAAAATCATAGACGTCAGAATGGGTTGTGTTTTTACTGTGGTGATTCTACACATGTTATATCAGCATGCTCTAAACGCCTAACAAGGGTTGTTAGTCCTGTCGCCATTGGTAATTTGCAACCTAAATTTATTTTGTCTGTGACTTTAATTTGCTCATTGTCTTCTTACCCTGTTATGGCGTTTGTGGATTCAGGTGCTGCCCTGAGTCTTATGGATCTGTCATTTGCCAAGCGCTGTGGTTTTGTTCTTGAACCGTTGGTAAATCCTATTCCTCTTAGAGGTATTGATGCTATGCCATTGGCGGAAAATAAACCGCAGTTTTGGACGCAGGTAACCATGTGCATGACTCCTGAACATCGGGAGGTGATTCGTTTTCTTGTTCTGCATAAAATGCATGATTTGGTCGTTTTGGGTCTGCCATGGTTACAGACCCACAATCCAGTCTTGGATTGGAAGGCAATGTCTGTGTCAAGTTGGGGTTGTCAGGGAATTCATGCTGATTCTCCGCCGGTGTCTATTGCTTCCTCTACTCCTTCGGAAGTTCCTGAGTATTTGTCTGATTATCAGGATGTATTCAGCGAGTCCAGATCCAGTGCTCTGCCTCCTCATAGGGACTGTAACTGCGCCATAGATTTGATTCCAGGTAGTAAATTTCCTAAGGGTAGATTATTTAATCTGTCTGTACCTGAGCATGCTGCAATGCGTTCGTATATCAAGGAGTCTCTGGAGAAGGGGCATATCCGTCCATCCTCTTCCCCTCTTGGTGCGGGATTCTTTTTTGTGGCCAAGAAGGACGGATCTTTGAGACCTTGTATTGACTATCGTCTTCTGAATAAAATCACTGTTAAATTTCAGTATCCTTTGCCTCTGTTGTCGGACTTGTTTGCCCGGATTAAAGGTGCCAAGTGGTTCACCAAGATAGATCTACGTGGTGCGTACAACCTTGTGCGCATTAAGCAAGGAGATGAATGGAAGACTGCATTTAATACGCCCGAAGGTCATTTTGAGTACTTGGTGATGCCTTTTGGGCTCTCTAATGCTCCCTCAGTGTTTCAGTCCTTTATGCATGATATTTTCCGGAAGTATCTGGATAAATTTATGATTGGTTATCTGGATGATATTCTGGTTTTCTCTGAAGATTGGGACTCACATGTGGAGCAGGTCAGGATGGTGTTTCAGGTTTTGCGTGAGAACGTGTTGTTTGTTAAGGGCTCAAAGTGTCTCTTTGGAGTACAGAAGGTACCCTTTTTGGGGTTTATTTTTTCCCCTTCTGCTGTGGAGATGGACCCAGTCAAGGTCCGAGCTATTCATGATTGGACTCAACCCACGTCAGTTAAGAGTCTTCAGAAGTTCTTGGGTTTTGCTAACTTCTACCGTCGTTTTATCGCTAATTTTTCTAGCGTTGTTAAACCTTTGACGGATATGACCAAGAAAGGTTCTGATGTTGCTAACTGGGCTCCTGCAGCCGTGGAGGCGTTCCAAGAGTTGAAGTGCCGGTTTACTTCAGCACCTGTTTTGTGCCAGCCTGATGTCTCACTTCCCTTTCAGGTCGAAGTGGATGCTTCGGAGATTGGGGCAGGGGCCGTGTTGTCACAGAGAGGCCCTGGTTGCTCGGTAATGAGACCATGTGCTTTCTTCTCTAGGAAGTTTTCGCCTGCTGAGCGGAATTATGATGTTGGCAATCGGGAGTTGCTGGCCATGAAGTGGGCATTTGAGGAGTGGCGTCATTGGCTCGAGGGTGCTAAGCATCGTGTGGTGGTCTTGACTGATCACAAAAATTTGATGTATCTCGAGTCTGCTAAACGCCTGAATCCTAGACAGGCCCGCTGGTCATTGTTTTTCTCCCGTTTTGACTTTGTGGTCTCGTATTTACCAGGTTCAAAGAATGTGAAGGCTGATGCTCTTTCAAGGAGCTTTGTGCCTGACTCTCCTGGAGTCGCAGAACCTGTTGGTATTCTTAAAGAGGGAGTTATCTTGTCAGCCATTTCTCCTGATTTGCGACGCGTGTTGCAGAGATTTCAGGCTGGTAGACCTGACTCTTGTCCACCTGACAGACTGTTTGTTCCTGATAAGTGGACCAGCAGAGTCATTTCCGAGGTTCATTCCTCGGTGTTGGCAGGTCATCCGGGAATTTTTGGCACCAGAGATCTGGTAGCTAGGTCCTTTTGGTGGCCTTCCTTGTCACGGGATGTGTGGTCATTTGTGCAGTCCTGTGGGACTTGTGCTCGAGCTAAGCCTTGCTGTTCTCGTGCCAGCGGGTTGCTCTTGCCTTTGCCTGTCCCGAAGAGGCCTTGGACACACATTTCCATGGATTTCATTTCTGATCTCCCGGTGTCTCAGGGCATGTCTGTCATCTGGGTGGTATGTGATCGCTTTTCTAAAATGGTCCATTTGGTGACTTTGCCTAAGCTGCCTTCCTCTTCCGATCTGGTTCCTGTGTTCTTTCAGAATGTGGTTCGTTTGCACGGCATTCCTGAGAATATTGTGTCTGACAGAGGATCCCAGTTTGTTTCCAGGTTCTGGCGATCCTTTTGTGCTAGGATGGGCATTGATTTGTCGTTCTCGTCTGCCTTTCATCCTCAGACTAATGGACAAACGGAGCGAACTAATCAGACTCTGGAGGCTTATTTGAGGTGTTTTGTTTCGGCAGATCAGGATGATTGGGTGACCTTCTTGCCGTTGGCTGAGTTTGCCCTTAATAATCGGGCTAGTTCCGCTACTTTGGTTTCGCCATTTTTCTGCAACTCTGGTTTCCATCCTCGTTTTTCCTCGGGACATGTGGAGTCTTCTGACTGTCCTGGGGTGGATTCTGTGGTGGATAGGTTGCAGCAGATCTGAAATCATGTGGTGGACAACTTGAAGTTGTCACAGGAGAAGGCTCAGCGTTTTGCCAACCGCCGCCGCGGTGTGGGTCCCCGACTTCATGTTGTGGATTTGGTATGGCTGTCTTCTCGATTTGTTCCTATGAAGGTCTCCTCTCCTAAATTTAAGCCTCGCTTCATCGGTCCTTACAAGATATTGGAAATCCTTAATCCAGTTTCCTTTCGCTTGGATCTTCCGGTGTCGTTTGCCATTCACAACGTGTTCCATAGGTCTTTGTTGCGGCGCTACGTTGTGCCTGTGGTTCCTTCTGTTGAGCCTCCTGCTCTGGTGTTGGTTGAGGGCGAGTTGGAGTACGTGGTGGAGAAGATCTTGGATTCTCGTCTCTCCAGATGGAGGCTTCAGTATCTGGTCAAGTGGAAGGGCTATGGTCAGGAGGATAATTCCTGGGTGGTTGCCTCTGATGTGCATGCGGCCGATTTAGTTCGTGCCTTTCACGCTGCTCATCCTGATCGCCCTGGTGGTCGTAGTGAGGGTTCGGTGACCCCTCCTTAAGGGGGGGGTACTGTTGTGAATTAGACTTTTTGGCTCCCTCTGGTGGTTACTAGTGATATGACTCTGGGATTTTCTTCCCTCAGTTTGCACCCACCTGGGTCGTTAGTCCAGGGGTGTTGCTATATAAACCTCTTGGATCCTTAGTCCAGTGCCTGGCATCGTTGTAATCAGATCCTTTTTGTTTGCTCCTTTCTGCTGGTCCTGGTTCGTGCAAAATTAAGCTAAGTCCTGCTTCTTTGTTTTTTCAGTTATTTGCTTGCTCTCTTTTTTGTCCAGCTTGTACTAAATGTGATTCCTGACCTTGCTGGAAGCTCTAGGGGGCTGGTGTTCTCCCCCCGGGCCGTTAGACGGTTCGGGGGTTCTTGAATTTCCAGCGTGGATATTTTTGATAGGGTTTTTTGCTGACCATATAAGTTATCTTACTATATTCTGCTATTAGCTAGTGGGCCTCTCTTTGCTAAATACCTAGCTCATTCTTACGTTTGTCTTTTCCTCTTACCTCACCGTTATTATTTGTTGGGGGCTTGTATCCAACTTTTGGGGTCTTTTTCTCTGGAGGCAAGAAAGGTCTTTCTTTTCGCTTCTAGGGTTAGTTAGTTCTCCAGCTGGCGCGAGACGTCTAGAATCAACATAGGCACGTTCCCCGGCTGCTGTTATTTGTGGTGCTAGGATTAGATATATGGTCAGCCCAGTTACCACTGCCCTATGAGCTGGTTTTTGTGTTTGCAGACTTGGTAACTATTTCTGAGACCCTCTGCCATTGGGGTCATAACAGTGTGGACCTCTGCCTGGTTCCTCCTGCCTTTCTGCCAAATCAGCAAAGATAAGTGTCTGGTTTTGTTTCTGTGGCACACATGCGGTGTGCTTTATGATTCAGTTCTATTCTTTTGTGTTTTCTTGTCCAGCTTAGATTGTGTCAGTATTTTCTCAGTCTTGTTGGATTCTCTGGGGTTGCAGATATTCATTCCACGTCTTTAGTTAGATTGTGGAATTTTTTGTATTATCTGCTGTGGATATTTTAATACTGACCGCCTAGTATTCTGTCCTATCCTTTCCTATTTAGCTAGAGTGGCCTCTTTTGCTAAATCTTGTTTTCTGCCTGCGTGTGTCTTTTCTTCTCCTACTCACAGTCAATATTCGTGGGGGCTGCCTATCCTTTGGGGTTCTGCTCTGAGGCAAGGTAGTATTCCTTTTTCCATCTATAGGGGTATTTAGTCCTCCGGCTGTGTCGAGGTGTCTAGGGTTTGTTAGGCACACCCCACGGCTACTTCTAGTTGCGGTGTTAGTTCAGGATCTGCGGTCAGTATAGTTTCCACCTACTCCAGAGAAAGTTTCATGCGGCTCCAAGGTCACCGGATCATAACAGTTGGCACTGTCTTATCTCAAGAGGTAAACGGGGAAGAGCACCCCATAATGTACCTTAGCCGGAAGTTGTCATCCTTAATGAAAAACTATTCCGTAGTGGATAAGGAATGTTTAGCCATCAAGTGGGCCTTATACTCTCTAAGGTACTATAACTTAGGCAGGAGGTTCAGACTAGTTTAAGACCATGGATGAGGGAGAAGAAAGGGAACAGTGCCCAAGTGTCCAGGTGGTTCCAAACACTTCAAGATTTTAACTTCCATGTGGAGCATAGGCCAGGGGAACTGTAGGCAATGCTGATGCTCTGTTAAAGATCTACTGTTTGTTGACAGAAGATGCCAAGCCTCCCGATTTTGGGCAGAGGGGGAGGGTATGTAAGATGGCTGCCAAACGAGTCTTTGAGGGGAAATATGTGTCATCGAGGCTGTTAGCTGTGGTGATGTGAGCTCGGAAGCATGCTCCAACACATGTAGTGCTGAGAGAGTTATCTGGCCATTCCAGGGCCGGGTTTTACGAGCAGTCATAAGAGATGGATGGGAATAACCGCTCACATTTCCCAACCCCAGTAGTGTGGATTGGCAGATAAAATGGAGGCCGAGTCTCTCATTTAGTGTCTGTGGCTGGAGGTGTTGAGACCTCCAGTGAGTGTTATTAAAGGCACTGACCTGAGAGAGTGGACCCATAGGACTATATGGACTATTTACTTGCAGTTCATGTTCACCTTCAGTGTGTGTTGCTAAAGGCACTGACCTGAGTGGGCAGACCTGCAAATACCATATGGACTATTTGTTTTCAGTTTGTGCCAGAAGAGGCTCTGTTTTGTTTTGCCACCCGGAGCGGTTTATGAAGTTAAATAAACTTACCTGCACTTTGCATAAAAACCGCCTCCTGTGCCTACATAAGAGCAGCTGAGTGAGTACAAGCCTTGTCACTACACATATTAAATACAGAAAAGCTCAAAAAGTTATTATATTTATTTGTACAGTGTAATTTGAAAACAATGAAGCCATCAGAAACATATGGAGAAGTGTACACAATGTCATTATTCCCTTATGATGGTGGTCACACCTCTTGATTACAACAGCTGGAAGGAAACTTGCCTTGATTTAGAGATTGTTATGTGTCACAGAACTTAGCAGCCATGGAATGTGCCATGGATTGTGGACTAAACACACATCAGCTTTTGCTTTATTTAAGATGTGGGCAGGGAATGAATGCACTTTGTTTTGGACTATTTTACAAGAGTGATTTCCGACAGTTGCTGCCAGAGGGCTGCTGTAAACTCATTTGGCTTCCACACTCCCCTGAAAGCTATGTTTACGAAAATAAACATTTTCACAAAGAAAATGAGAAAGCCAAAGTGAGCGCAGCCCAGGAGAGAGCACTTCTATTACTACCCTACTGTGAGAGTCACTCTTTCACTGCTGAAAGAACAAGAAGAGTTATTTGACATTATTTTTAAGTTATGTTGGATAAACTTGAGACTACTTACAATTATTATCAAATGAGAAGGTTAAACTTAACGAGTATTTGGTGTAGAGTACCACGTAGTCTTGCAAGCAATAAAGTGTCAGGTAAGTTAATGAGATATTAAAAATCTAATCTACACATTGTGGAAATGTTCTGCATCTAAAGTGATCAAATCGCCATCATGTCAATTCTTTGCATGGAATTCATTGAGGTCTTCGTTCTCTCCTTTGGGCACATGCACACTAGTTGGATTAGATGTAGATTTTCATTTGTGAATCTACAGCATTCCTGCAGAAATTCCTCTGCGCTAGCTGGTTACAGTTGCATTTTGTTAAAAATTTCACCACAGTGAAGACTAAAATAAATTCTGCACAAATACTTGACATGTCACCGATTTTAAAATCCACACAAGTCGACTTATGTGCGGAAAATTTCATCAACGTGTAAAAGAGATTTTAAGAATCTCGTTAACTTATCTGGTACTATATTACGCTTTGGATTTTACATATGAAAATTTGTATAAAAAACTGTGCCAAATATGTATAGTGTGCATTTATCCATATAGTGTAAGGCCTTTAATTTAAAACAATTTTTTTTAATAGTGCTAATTTAAATAATTCGTCCCACCATTAAAGAGAGCCTTTCACCAAGATTTTCATGTTGATCTGGAAACCTGGACACACAATGTATTAGTGGCTGCGGAGTAGAAAAAAAACTATTTTCTTTATTTTGCTTTTCCGTTGTGGAGATATTAGCAATCAAAGTATTTGTCACTTAATGAGTTAACTTCTTTAAGTCTATGTGGGTGTTATCAGACAGTTTATCAGACAGTTTTCACTGGGGGTGTGTTCTTCTTCTCCTTGTATGACATTGACCAATCATAAGCAGGCAGTTATATTCAGGGGGAAGAAGAACACACCTCACAATTGCTTAGAACAGGTTTCTCAGTGTGTGAAATGCATGACAAACAGACTTGATCCCCTGGTCTAACCTCCTGCATAAGTCTGCGTGGAGACAGGGACAGTGTAGTTGAGTTTCACTGTGTATCATTCCAAAACCTGTCTATAAAAATGTTTTATAATGCTATGCAGCCACCATTACAATTTATCCTGAAAAATTTGGTGACTCATCCTCCTTAACTATGTTCATTGCACATATTTAATATTCACACACTGTTGATAAAATAATCCAGTAAAGAGTTATTTAATTACATAGCATAGTCCCTCATAGAACTCAAGTTCACATTTATTTGTACATCTACATGATCAGTGTAGTGCAACTTGCTCTGGTAGACTGGGCACCTGTTTCACTCCTGTTACCACACTCAGGGCTTGAACCTATAAAAAGAAAGAAAACACAGGATGCTGCTACATCTTCCAACTTATTACTGCATTGTGTTATTTTGAAGCCTCACAGCTACGTGTTTAGCCACTCCTTGATTGTATTACCACATGGGGGAGCTTCAATAAAATGTACTCCATAGTGCAGCATGTGACCTGAGGTCATTTCATGCATACTGAGTACAAAGTTGGATATTTACACTATATAGTATATTTAAAAGAATACACACAAAACACAGGCTTGCACAATTTATAGGATTTTAATCTTTGGGTAATACCATATTTTTAAGAAGGGTGCACCAACAAGTTGACCAGATGGTGTCCTTTGGCTGTTATAGTAGGAGATAAATTATATCTTTTTGCAGCAAACCCAGCAGCAAGAATCCAATTTCAGTACATTGCCACAACTGGTCAAATGAAGAATTGCACAATTGTCAAATAAATCAATTAGAGATGAACAGATCATTTGAATTTGAATTTGCGAACTTTGCTGAATTTTCCTCATAAATTCAATTTGCTTCAAATTTGCTATAGATCACAATATTGGAAAGCTTCTAACTGCCCTGAAAATACAGCTCTGGCAAAAATCAAGAGACAACTACAACATTTTCAGTTTCTATGATTTTTATCTTTATAGGTATATTTTTGAGTAAAATGTAAATTGTTCTTTTATTCAATAAACTACTGACATGTCTCCGAAGTTCCAAGCAATAAATTTTGTATTTATAATCTGAACATGAGAAATGGTCAAAATAACAAAAAAATGCATTGCTTGCAGACCTCAAATAATGCAAAAAAAAAAAAAAACAAGTTCATAATCATTTAGAAACAACAATACTAATGTTTTAACTCAGGAAGAGTTCAGAAATCAATTATTTGTGGAATAACCATAATTTTTAATCACAGCTTTTATGCGTCTTGGCATGCTTTCCACCAGTCTTTCACACTACTTTTGCGTGACCTTATGCCACCCCGGTTCAAAAATGTAAGCAGTTCTTCTTTGATTGATAGCTTGTGACTATCCATCTTCCTCTTGATTACATTCCAGAGGTTTTCAATGGGGTTCAGGTCTGGAGATTGGGCTGGCCATGACAGGGATTTGATGTGGTGGTCCTTCATCCACACCTTGATTGACCTAGCTGTGTGGCATGGCACAATTTGCTGCTGGAAAAAACAGTCCTCAGAGTTGGGAACATTGCATGAGCAGAAGGAATCAACTGTTTTTCAGGATAAGCTTGTATGCGGTTTGATTCATATGTCCTTCGCAAAGATTAACCTGCCCAATTCCAGCCTTGGTCTTATTGTGATTAGTGATGAGCGAACTCGTGGATGTTCATCTCTGGCGAATCTGGCCGAACATCTAAAAAAAATCGGTACTAAAATCCAGATGTCATTCAGATGAATGAGGGGCCCAAACATCATGATTTGGAGAGCCGTCTCCTCATTAGCCAACTCACACTAACAAGAGCGTAATCGCTCCTGCAGTGTTTAGCGCTGAGCTACTGTGAGAAAGTTCACCGGGGTTCAAATCTGATGAACCCCGGTGTCTTCATTTACGGCACCATTTGCTGCATAAGAAAGTTCTCAAGGCAGCTCAGTATTAGTCATTGCAGGAGCAAATATGCTCCTGCTTCAGTGTGTTCTGGCTAGCAGTGAAACCGGCTGCATCACTGATGTGGCCGCTAGTGTTGAGCATTCCGATACCGCAAGTATCGGGTATCGGCCGATACTTGCGGTATCGGAATTCCGATACCGGGATTCCGATACTTGCCGCGTATCAGATACCGGAATCGGAAGTTCAAAGATTCAAAATGCAGAAATTCAGCCAATGAGAATGATTCCAAGTGTGGGCACATCCTGTTTAGCATGGAGGGCATGAAACTACTGGCAAGGCTGTGATTGGCTGCTGAAATGATGTCATGCTGCAGTTTAAAAGTCGCTGGCGCCATTTTGCGATCACTCTGCTGTGAATTCAGTTAGTGACAGGACGCTGTTTCCTGACTGAGGGACAGTTTAGAGATAGCGATTTGCTTCTTTGTGCTTTCCAAAGGCTAATTTAGCAACCGCTGTGTTCACCTACTATTCACCTTGCTTTTGCCTTGTAGCGCTGTTTTCACAGCGATCTGCAAGGTCTGTGTGTGTGTGTGTGTGTGAGTGCAGCCCACTCTCTAGTCTGAGTGCAGCCACATAGGCCATCCATAGCTGGTTGTATTCAGTTCAGGGAGGGTGGTTCATTGCCTCATACTGTTCTTTTTTTTTTTTTTTTTTTCAAGTAGTGTAGTCTGCTGCTAATTTATTCAAAAAAATCCTATTAGTGTCTTTCCACCCGTCTCCAGCTAATTTGTGGAAAAACACTACATAGGATAAAGTAGAGGAGGGTTTTTGGGCCTTGCAGCGCCGTTTACGGCTGTCTGCACGGTCTCCGTGTGACTGCAGCTCGCCCTGTAGTCTGTGAGCAGCCATAGCCTGGTTGTCTCCAGCTCAGGGTTCTTCACTGCGTCATACCGCCAAATCAATTTTAATTTTTTTTCAAGTAGTGTAGTCTGCTGCTAATTTATTTAAAAAAATCCTATTAGTGTCTTTCCACCCGTCTCCAGCTAATTTGTGGAAAATCACTACATAGGATAAAGTAGAGGAGGGTTTTTGGGCCTTGCAGCGCCGTTTACGGCTGTCTGCACGGTCTCCGTGTGATTGCAGCTCGCCCTGTAGTCTGTGAGCAGCCATAGCCTGGTTGTCTCCAGCTCAGGGTTGTTCACTGCGTCATACCGCCAAATCAATTTTAATTTTTTTTCAAGTAGTGTAGTCTGCTGCTAATTTATTTAAAAAAATCCTATTAGTGTCTTTCCACCCGTCTCCAGCTAATTTGTGGAAAAACACTACATAGGATAAAGTAGAGGAGGGTTTTTGGGCCTTGCAGCGCCGTTTACGGCTGTCTGCACGGTCTCCGTGTGATTGCAGCTCGCCCTGTAGTCTGTGAGCAGCCATAGCCTGGTTGTCTCCAGCTCAGGGTTGTTCACTGCGTCATACCGCCAAATCAATTTTCTTTTTTTTTCAAGTAGTGTAGGTTGCTGCTAATTTATTTAAAAAAATCCTATTAGTGTCTTTCCACCCGTCTCCAGCTAACTTGTGGAAAAACACTACATAGGATAAAGTAGAGGAGGGTTTTTGGGCCTTGCAGCGCCGTTTACGTCTGTCTGCACGGTCTCCGTGTGACTGCAGCTCTATCTGTTGTCAGTTCAGCCCCCAAAAAAGAAATAAATAATAAAGTTCACCAAACACACCAGTTACACCACTTTACATTTGTGTAGGCCACATTAGCTCATATTAAAGTCTAGTCCACACTTTAGAAAATTAGTGTTTCTTATACCTGTTAGGAGGAGTTGCTCAGGAATAAGCACACAAATCCGTTAGTACTTTTCTGCTTATCTTTATCAGTCAACCAAGATGAAGAAGGCAGTGAGTAAGGCACGTGGGCGTGGGCGTGGGCGCGGAGCAGGGAGGGGACGTGGGGATTCTGTGCCTGCTGCGGGCACCGGTGACTCATCAGCACCCACTTTCACCAGGCAACAGTCGTTCATGCGCAGCTTTGTGTCAGAGCGCCGTACACCGCTGCTGCGTCAAGAACAAATTGAAGCTGTTGTCGGATGGATGGCAGCTAATGCATCAACTTCCATTAGTGCCACATCCTCTCAGACACAGAGCACTGGAGAGCAGCCATCTGTCTCTTCACCACCTGCCAAATTGCCCAGGCAGACAGAGAGCCCAGGACAGGAGCCGTCTCTACTTCTGTTCTCTGAATCTCTTGGCTTGGAAACAGGGGGCCAGCCAAGCAGCATTGGAGAAATGGAAGAAGAGGCAGGGTGCAGTGATGCCCAACAGCTTTTTCTGTCTTCCTCTGAAGAGGCGGGTGGGCCAGTGGCTCCGGTCACCACATCGCAGGCCGCATCAGCTGATGATGACACTCAGGTGCCACTTACTGGTGCGTGCTCTGCTGCTGAGACTACCCAGGAGGAGCAGTTGGGGGCAGAGGGTAGTGTAGATGATGAGGTCCTCGACCCATCTTGGCGTGAGGGACAGGAAGGTGGTGGGAGCAGCTCTGAGGAAGAGATTCCCCGTACGGCCCAAAGAGGGAGAGGGAGGGGGAAGACTGCGGATCCTGCAGCCTCCGCTTTGGCACCCGTTAGGAGCATGTCTCTTCCAAAAGCCAAAAAGGGCGCTCCCAAGACTTGCAGTGCCTGGTCCTTTTTTGACACAGTTGCAGATGACATTTGCTATGTCAGATGCAACGTGTGTCATCAAAAAGTCAAAAGAGGGAAAAATGTCAGCAACCTCAATACCTCCAACATGTGGAAACATGTGCGCAACAGGCACCCGGCGGAGTTAGAAAAACACACTGAAGAGGTAGGCCAACCAACAGCGGCAGCTACCACCTCTTCAGCTCGTGTTGCCTCTTCCTCTAGCTCACATGCAGCTGGTTCGGCTTCCTCCCAGGATCGCCGTGGAAGAACCTCTGGCCCTGTTGTCCAGAGACCCGCTGTAATTCCACCCGCAGCACCACTTTCCCAGTCATCCACACACTCCCAGCCCAGTCTACAGCCATCGGTAGTACAGGCATGGGAGAAAAGGCGGCCTTTCTCGTCAAACCACCCACGAGCACAGGCTCTGACTGCAGGCATTGCCAAACTTCTGTCACTGGAAATGCTGTCATTCAGGCTGGTGGAGACTGACAGCTTCCGTGACTTGATGTCATTGGCAGTCCCACAGTACAATGTGCCCAGCCGCTTTTACTTCAGCAGGCAAGCCGTCCCTGCCCTGCACAAGCATGTGGAGGGACACATAAAACACGCGCTACTGAACGCCGTCAGTAGCAAGGTCCACCTCACCACCGATGCGTGGACCAGTCAACATGGACAGGGGCAATACCTTTCCCTCACTGCCCATTGGGTTAATGTCGTTGAGCCGGGTACAGACCGTGCGAGTGGCGCAGGACGTGTCCTGCCCACTCCAAGGATTGCAGGAATCCATTCTGTACGCATTGACTCCTCCTCTTACACCAGTTTCTCAGAATCATCGCTGCAGGAGCCGTCACAGTCCACCTCCACATGGACCCGTGATGAACGTGTACCTGTTATGACCGACATGAGCACAGCCGTGGCCAAACGTCAACAGGCCGTGTTGAAATTAATTTTTTTGGGGAATCGTAGCCACACAGCGCAGGAGCTCTGGAATGCCATCAAGCAGGAGAGCGATGTGTGGTTTGTGCCAGCGAATCTCCAGCCAGGCATGGTAGTGTGTGATAATGGCCGAAATCTGGTGGCAGCTCTGGGCCTCGGCAACCTCACTCACATCCCATGTCTGGCACATGTGCTCAATTTGGTCGTGCAGAGCTTTTTGAGGGACTATCCGGATCTTGATGCACTGCTGCACAAGGTCCGCCTAGAGTGTGCTCACTTGCGGCGTTCAAGCACGGCAAAAGCGCGCATTGCGGCTCTGCAGCGCCGACACCGCCTGCCGGAACATCGCATCATATGTGACCTACCTACCAGGTGGAATTCCACGTTACATATGTTGGAGCGGTTGTGTGAGCAGCAGCAAGCTGTAATGGAGTACCAGCTGCTTCAGGCGCAAAAAAGTCGCAGTCAGCGCCGTACAGACTTCACAACCACAGAGTGGGCCACTATGAATGACGTCTGCCAGGTTTTGCGTCCCTTTGATTATTCCACGCGGATGGCGAGTGCAGATGATGCACTAGTCAGCATGACTGTCCCCCTTATCTGCCTGCTTGAAAAATCACTGCAAGCGCTAAGGGATGATGTTGTGGAAGAGGTGGAGGATGAGGATTCACCATTTCCATCATCTTCTGGACAGTCAGCGCCACGTGGTTCCTCACAAACGCGTAGGCAGGGGACAGTTTGTGAGGAGGATGAGGAGGAGTCAATGGAGGAGGAAGACGTCCGTCCAGAGGAGGGAGTTACCGAATTGTCCAGTACTCAGTGTGTACAGCGAGGGTGGGGTGATGACGAGCGGGCAGAGATCACGCCTCCAGCAGGGGACAGCGTTTCTTGGGCAGTTGGCAGTCTGCAGCACATGGTGGATTACATGCTGCAGTGCCTGAGAAACGACCGCCGCATCGCCCACATTCTCAACATGTCTGATTATTGGGTGTTCACCCTCCTCGATCCTCGCTACCGGGACAACGTAGAAAGCCTCATCACACCGTTGAACCGGGAGCAAAAAATGCGGGAGTACCAAGACACACTGGTCAATTCCATCATCTTCTCCATTCCAACTGAGAGAAGTGCTGCTAGTGCATTCCAAAGCAGCTCAGTGCGTCCAGGCAGTGGTGGAGGCTCTGCACAAAGAGGGAGCAGAAGCAGTGCCTCTGCCCAAGGCAAGACCAGTATGGCCCAACTGTGGCACAGTTTTCTGTGCCCCCCACAAAAGTCTACACCATCACAGACGGCTCCAGTCAGCAGGAGGCAACGGTTCCGTCAGATGGTGACAGACTACATGTCTTGCCCTCTTGCTGTACTCCCAGACGGCTCTTCCCCTTTCAAGTTTTGGGTCTCAAAGCTGGATACATGGCCAGAGCTAAGCCAGTATGCATTGGAGGTGCTGTCTTGCCCTGCGGCCAGTGTATTATCGGAACGTGTCTTTAGTGCTGCAGGTGGTGTACTAACTGACCGTCGCATGCGACTATCCTCCGATAACGTTGACCGGCTTACTTTCCTGAAAATGAACAAGGCCTGGATCTCGCAGGAATTTGCCACTCCTCCTCCTGATTAAATAATTAGGTCACTGTATACGTTATCCAGGTCTCCTGTTGTGTTCATCTTTCTACCATCTGAACTTAAATTCCTGGGCTCCAACACCGCCAGTTGAGGCTCAGAAGTGCCGTCTGCACAGTCAAAACATACGACCCAGTGTTATTGGGTTTCAGTAACGTCAGCTGATCCCCAGCTGTGTAGCCGGCAATGTGTCATGCGACCGCCACGCTGACACAACAACTGAAATGTAAGGGAATCTGTCCCCCCCCCCAAGGCGTTTGTTACTGAAAGAGCCTCCTTGTGCAGCAGTAATGCTGCACAAGGAAAAGGTAGCTATTTTTGTTTAGCACCTTGCACACGCAGAACTTAACACTTATAAAATGTGTCCCCTGCAACCGTAAAACCGTCCTGGAGGTGGGACTTTCCTTCGTAATGTGACGCAGCACAGCCGTCATTCCTACCCCCCCGGCGCCGCGCACCCGCTCCTCAGCGTTGTTTGATTCCGTCCCGGAGCCTGCGCTGTTATGTTATCCCGTGGCCAGGCACACTTAGCGCTGCCCGTCTTCTGGCATCATTTGGTGTCAGGATGGCTGCGCCTGTGCGGCCGCGCTGGCAGAGAGCCCGCCTCGCAGTGTCTTCTGATTTAATCCCACTGGGGGCCTGGGATCCATGGACATGCGCAGTGCATATCTGAACCTCCACCTCTCACTTATCTCCCTATGGCTTCTTCAGACTGTTCGGTGTCAGCTGGTCCCTAATAGCATGCCACGGCCGTGACACCGCACAGTCTTAAAAAGCCGTAGGGAGGGGAGTGAGAGGCGAGGATATGCACTGCGCATGTCCATGGATCCCAGGCCCGCGGTGGGATTAAATCAGAAGACACTGCGAGGCGGGCTCTCTGCCAGCGCGGCCGCACAGGCGCAGCCATCCTGACACCAAATGATGCCAGAAGACGGGAAGCGCTAAGTGTGCCTGGCCACGGGATAACATAACAGCGCAGGCTCCGGGACAGAATCAAACATCGCTGAGGAGCCAGTGCGCGTCGCCGGGGGGGGTAGGAATGACGGCTGTGCTGCGTCACATTACGAAGGAAAGTCCCACCTCCGGGACGGTTTTACGGTTGCAGGGGACACATTTTATAAGTGTTTAGTTCTGTGTTTGCAAGGAGCATGATGAAAAGAGCCACCTTTTCCTTTTGCATCTTTTGTGCTGCACAAGCTGGCTCTTTCAGCTACAAACGCCTTGGGGGGGGGTTAAAGGTTCCCTTTCGACTTTCTCAGGCTTCAGCCTACATTGTGTTCCTCTGCTCTTCCACCTGTCCCTGGGCTCCAACACCGCTAGTTGCCGTCCAGAAGTGCTGTACGCACAGTCAACAGTCCCTCCTCTGTTATTGGGGTTCAGTAATGTCAGCTGTTCCCCTGCTGTGTGTGTGGCAATCCCTCCTCCAACCTCCTCCAACCTCCTCCTCCTCCACCTGTCCCTGGGCTCCAACACCGCCAGTTGCCGTCCAGAAGTGCTGTACGCACAGTCAACAGTCCCTCCTCTGTTATTGGGGTTCAGTAACGTCAGCTGTTCCCCTGCTGTGTGTGTGGCAATCCCTCCTATCTCCTCCAACCTCCTCCAACCTCCTCCTCCTCCACCTGTCCCTGGGCTCCAACACCGCCAGTTGCCGTCCAGAAGTGCTGTACGCACAGTCAACAGTCCCTCCTCTGTTATTGGGGTTCAGTAACGTCAGCTGTTCCCCTGCTGTGTGTGGCGATCCCTCCTACCTCCTCCAACCTCCTCCTCCTCCACCTGTCCCTGGGCTCCAACACCGCCAGTTGCCGTCCAGAAGTGCTGTACGCACAGTCAACAGTCCCTCCTCTGTTATTGGGGTTCAGTAACGTCAGCTGTTCCCCTGCTGTGTGTGTGGCAATCCCTCCTACCTCCTCCAACCTCCTCCAACCTCCTCCTCCACCTGTCCCTGGGCTCCAACACCGCCAGTTGCCGTCCAGAAGTGCTGTACACACAGTCAACAGTCCCTCCTCTGTTATTGGGGTTCAGTAACGTCAGCTGTTCCCCTGCTGTGTGTGTGGCAATCCCTCCTCCAACCTCCTCCAACCTCCTCCTCCTCCACCTGTCCCTGGGCTCCAACACCGCCAGTTGCCGTCCAGAAGTGCTGTACGCACAGTCAACAGTCCCTCCTCTGTTATTGGGGTTCAGTAACGTCAGCTGTTCCCCTGCTGTGTGTGTGGCAATCCCTCCTACCTCCTCCAACCTCCTCCAACCTCCTCCTCCTCCACCTGTCCCTGGGCTCCAACACCGCCAGTTGCCGTCCAGAAGTGCTGTACGCACAGTCAACAGTCCCTCCTCTGTTATTGGGGTTCAGTAACGTCAGCTGTTCCCCTGCTGTGTGTGTGGCAATCCCTCCTACCTCCTCCAACCTCCTCCAACCTCCTCCTCCTCCACCTGTCCCTGGGCTCCAACACCGCCAGTTGCCGTCCAGAAGTGCTGTACACACAGTCAACAGTCCCTCCTCTGTTATTGGGGTTCAGTAATGTCAGCTGTTCCCCTGCTGTGTGTGTGGCAATCCCTCCTACCTCCTCCAACCTCCTCCAACCTCCTCCTCCTCCACCTGTCCCTGGGCTCCAACACCGCCAGTTGCCGTCCAGAAGTGCTGTACGCACAGTCAACAGTCCCTCCTCTGTTATTGGGGTTCAGTAACGTCAGCTGTTCCCCTGCTGTGTGTGTGGCAATCCCTCCTCCAACCTCCTCCAACCTCCTCTTCCTCCACCTGTCCCTGGGCTCCAACACCGCCAGTTGCCGTCCAGAAGTGCTGTACGCACAGTCAACAGTCCCTCCTCTGTTATTGGGGTTCAGTAACGTCAGCTGTTCCCCTGCTGTGTGTGTGGCAATCCCTCCTACCTCCTCCAACCTCCTCCAACCTCCTCCTCCTCCACCTGTCCCTGGGCTCCAACACCGCCAGTTGCCGTCCAGAAGTGCTGTACGCACAGAGCCAAACACCTCGCAAATGTGTTAGTGGGGTTCAGCACCGCCAGCTGTTCCCCTGCTGTGTATACGGCAACGTGTACTGCGACCGCCACGCAGGCACAACAAGTTAAATTTAAGGGAACCTGTTCCCCCCCCCCCCAGGCGTTTGTTACTGAAGGAGCCACCTTGTGCAGCAGTAATGATGCAAAGGGAAAAAGTGCCTCTTTTCGTGGTGCTCCTTGCAGATGCTGAACCTAACACTTATGAAATGTGTCCCCTCACAGCGTTCAACCGTCCGGTAGGTGGAACTTTCCTTTGTCATGTGACGCAGCACAGCCGTCATTTTTACCCCCTTGGCGCCGTGCGCCGTCTCCTCAGCGTTGTTTGAATCTGTCCCGGAGCCTGCGCTGTTAGGTTACCCCTTGGCCATGCACACATTTTGCGCTGCCTGTCTTCTGACATCATTTGCTGTCAGGCTGGCTGCGCCTGTGTGTGTGCGCTGTCCGAGATTCAGCCTCGCAGTGTCGTGTAATGTAATCCCACCGCGGGCCTGGGATCCGTGGCCATGCGCAGTGCATATCCTCGCCTCTCACTCCCCTCCCTACGGCTTCTAAAGACTGTTCGGTGTCAGCTGATCCCTAATAGCATGCCACGGCCGTGACACCGCACAGTCTGAAGAAGCCGTAGGGAGGGGAGTGAGAGGTGAGGATATGCACTGCGCATGGCCACGGATCCCAGGCCCGCGGTGGGATTACATTACACGACACCGCGAGGCTGAATCTCGGACAACGCACCCACACAGGCGCAGCCAGCCTGACAGCAAATGATGTCAGAAGACGGGCAGCGCGAAATGTGTGCATGGCCAAGGGGTAACCTAACAGCGCAGGCTCCGGGACAGATTCAAACAACACTGAGGAGGCGGCGCACGGCGCCAAGGGGGTAAAAATGACGGCTGTGCTGCGTCACATGACAAAGGAAAGTTCCACCTACCGGACGGTTGAACGCTGTGAGGGGACACATTTCATAAGTGTTAGGTTCAGCATCTGCAAGGACCATAATTAAAAGAGCTAAGTTTACCTTTTCCAGCATTAGTGGTGTACACGATGGCTCTTCCAGCTACAAACGCCTGGGGGGGGGGGGGTTAAAGGTTTCCTTTCAACTTGCTCCAGTGCAGGCTTTGGCCTACACTCCGCTCCCCCTGCTCCTCCTGCTGACCCTGGGCTCTAACACCGCCAGTTGGGGCCCGGTACTGCTAGCTGCACAGAGAAAAACACCAGCCAATGTGTCAGTGGGGTTCAGCACCGCCAGCTGTTCCCCTGCTGTGCAGCCTGCAAAAGCCACGCAGACACAAGAACTGAAATTGAAGGGAACCTGTCCCCCCTCCCCCAGGTGTTTGTACGTTTTAAAGGCCACCTTGTACAGCGGTAATGCTGCATGTGTGCAAGGTGGCTCATAAACGTATTCTCCTCGCACAGGTGGAACTGAAAACACGTCTAAAATGTGTCCTCTGTGTGACCATTTAACCGTCCCGGTGGTGTGACTTTCCTTTGTAATGACACGCTGCAACCCCCTTGGTAGCGCTGCCCGTCTTCTGGCATCATTGTTTGGCTGCCTGCGCCTCCGCGGCCGCCCTGACCCACACAACGCCCCTCGTTGTCTTATTTATTGGGACTGCGAGGGTGTGATTGACGGGCATGATCAGTGCATCAGTTCGCCTGTCCCTCATCTCCTTCCGCCTTCTGCGGACTGTGCGGCTTCATGGCCGTGGCATGCGATAAGGGATCAGATGACGCCGCACAGTCTGAAGTGGGTGTAAGGACCCGAGTGTCAGAGGCGAACATATGTGCTGCGCCAGGCCCTGAATCCCAGCCCCGCAGTGTTTTAACAATGTTAAGACACTGCGGGGCTGGGATTCATGGTCATCGCGAACCGCACCGGCCGACATTAAATGATGCCAGAACATGGGCAGCGCTAACAGCGCTAGGCCAGGGGATCACACGACAGCGCAGACTCCTGTACAGCAAATAACAACGCTCAGGAGGCTGCACCCAGCACCAAGGTGGGATTCTTGACATCTGTGCTGCGTCTCATTACAAAGGGAACTCGCGCCTCCAACACAGTTTGACTGTTTAAAGGGCTAAATGTTATACGTGTTTCATTCAGCGTGTGCAAGGAGCGAAATTAAAAGAGCAACCTTTGACTTGTGCAGCACTACTGCTGCATAAGCTGTGGCTCTTCTACTTTGTAACCCCTGAGGGGGGGTTAAAGGTTACCTTTGAAATTGGTTCAATTAGGCTTCGGCCTACACTCTGCTCCATCTCCTCCTCCTGCTGACCCCGGGCTCCAACACCGCCAGTTGGGGCCCGGTACTGCTAGCTGCACAGAGAAAAACACCAGCCAATGTGTCAGTGGGGTTCAGCACCGCCAGCTGTTCCCCTGCTGTGCAGCCGGCATCGTGTCCTGCAAAAGCCACGCAGACACAAGAACTGAAATTGAAGGGAACCTGTCCCCCCTCCCCCAGGCGTTTGTACGTTTTAAAGGCCACCTTGTACAGCGGTAATGCTGCATGTGTGCAAGGTGGCTCATAAACGTATTCTCCTCGCACAGGTGGAACTGAAAACACGTCTAAAATGTGTCCTCTGTGTGACCATTTAACCGTCCCGGTGGTGTGACTTTCCTTTGTAATGACACGCTGCAACCCCCTTGGTAGCGCTGCCCGTCTTCTGGCATCATTGTTTGGCTGCCTGCGCCTCCGCGGCCGCCCTGACCCACACAACGCCCCTCGTTGTCTTATTTATTGGGACTGCGAGGGTGTGATTGACGGGCATGATCAGTGCATCAGTTCGCCTGTCCCTCATCTCCTTCCACCTTCTGCGGACTGTGCGGCTTCATGGCCGTGGCATGCGATAAGGGATCAGATGACGCCGCACAGTCTGAAGTGGGTGTAAGGACCCGAGTGTCAGAGGCGAACATATGTGCTGCGCCAGGCCCTGAATCCCAGCCCCGCAGTGTTTTAACAATGTTAAGACACTGCGGGGCTGGGATTCATGGTCATCGCGAACCGCACCGGCCGACATTAAATGATGCCAGAACATGGGCAGCGCTAACAGCGCTAGGCCAGGGGATCACACGACAGCGCAGACTCCTGTACAGCAAATAACAACGCTCAGGAGGCTGCACCCAGCACCAAGGTGGGATTCTTGACATCTGTGCTGCGTCTCATTACAAAGGGAACTCGCGCCTCCAACACAGTTTGACTGTTTAAAGGGCTAAATGTTATACGTGTTTCATTCAGCGTGTGCAAGGAGCGAAATTAAAAGAGCAACCTTTGACTTGTGCAGCACTACTGCTGCATAAGCTGTGGCTCTTCTACTTTGTAACCCCTGAGGGGGGGTTAAAGGTTACCTTTGAAATTGGTTCAATTAGGCTTCGGCCTACACTCTGCTCCCCCTGCAGAGCCCTGGGCTCCAACACCGCCAGTTGGGGCCCGGTACTGCTAGCTGCACAGAGAAAAACACCAGCCAATGTGTCAGTGGGGTTCAGCACCGCCAGCTGTTCCCCTGCTGTGCAGCCGGCAACGTGTCCTGCAACTGCCACGCAGGCACAACAGACCCAAAGCTGCCGCCAGTGCAGGCTTCGGCCTACACTCTGCTCCATCTCCTCCTCCTGCTGACCCCGGGCTCTAACACCGCCAGTTGGGGCCCGGTACTGCTAGCTGCACAGAGAAAAACACCAGCCAATGTGTCAGTGGGGTTCAGCACCACCAGCTGTTCCCCTGCTGTGCAGCCGGCATCGTGTCCTGCAAAAGCCACGCAGACACTTGCTCTTGTACCTTCTGCTCCCCATCCTGGTTCCAGTACCGTCAGCTGGTTCCGGGCAGAGCCTTTGGCTTAGGTGCCTCCCTCTGGGTATCCGAGTTCCACCAACGTCAGGTGGTCCTTGGTAGTGCTTTCAGGCACGGGTACCTCCTGCTTAGTAACCGGGTTCCAGTAACGTCAGCTGGTCCTCGGTAGTTCCATTGGCTCTTGGACCTTCGGCTACCCATCCGGGTTCCAGCACCGTCAGCTGGTTCTCGGCAGTGTCTTTTGCTCTTGTACCTTCTGCTCCCCATCCTGGTTCCAGTACCGTCAGCTGGTTCCGGGCAGAGCCTTTGGCTTAGGTGCCTCCCTCTGGGTATCCGAGTTCCACCAACGTCAGGTGGTCCTTGGTAGTGCTTTCAGGCACGGGTACCTCCTGCTTAGTAACCGGGTTCCAGTAACGTCAGCTGGTCCTCGGTAGTTCCATTGGCTCTTGGACCTTCGGGTAGCCATCCGAGTTCCAGTTCCATCAGCTGGTTCTCGGCATTTTCTCAGCCTTCTTGTACCTTCTGCTACATTTCCAAGTTCAAGAGACTAAACACGATGACCCGGAAGACCACCCCTAAGATGACGACGACACCAGAGACGACAACCACTGTGATGACGACGACCCTGGAGACGATGACCCCGAAGACCACCCCGATGACGACGACCCCGGAGACGACGACCCTGAAGACCACCCCGATGACGACGACCCCGGAGACGACGACCCTGGAGACGACGACGACCTGGAAGACCGAGATGCAGAAGAACAAGAGGCTGCAGAACAAAGAGCAGAAGAACATTAAGCATAACACTAAATATCAGAGCAAAAAATATTATCTAAATTATAAGCAGAAGAAGACTAAGCAGTGTATGGGGGTGAGTCCGTTCCTCCTCGTGGTGCCCCTGGATAAAGCCTGATGCTGCAGGCCAAACTGAACGCGGACAAATGTAACTGTTTTGTGACAGGCAGAACGGAAGGTGTAATCTTCAAACTTTTATAGATAACAACTACGGGAATGCCTGTCACAAATAAGAATATGATGAAGAAGTAGAATATGATGAAGATAATAGTAAAATAAAAAGAATATGAACAATGTAACCAAAAAAATAATAGGTAGAAGATGAAGAAGAAGATGAATAAGATGAAGAAGTTGATGTCAAAGAAGCTGATGATGAAGATAATGAAGAAGAAAGTGTGGGAGAAGTAAAAAAGAAGGTGAAGGGCGTGGAAGTAGTGAAACATCAATATCTGACAAAATAAAAAAAAAATTAACATAGTCAAAATCTTTCTACCGCCGAACGTCATAAAAAACAAAACAAAATCCTGCTATTCTATTACATTGGGCTAAACCTCTGTGCCTTTAATGTCTCCGCCACGTCCCCCAATACATCCTACATTATTCTTAGTTGTTTTCCTTCATGTAGAATGAACCTACAAGTTTATAAAGGGTTTATTTTAATTCCGATATTTTCGTCCCATTGACTTGCATTGGGATCGGGTATCGGTATCGGATTGGATCCGATATTTTGACGGTATCGGCCGATACTTTCCGATACCGATACTTTCCGATATCGGAAAGTATCGCTCAACACTAGTGGCCGCTATCTAAATCAGCAGGATTATCGTGAGACAGTATGTGTTATTTTCACATTGAACAGGTGAAGGATATGGTTGGTTATTTTTTTCTTCTTTTCTAGGGGACAAAGACATCAGTGAACTAGGAGCAAAAGTGAGTTTTATGATTGTTATTTTCTGTCATTTACAGGTGACATGGGCTTCAATGGATTGGGCATATGGTGTGCTTTTTGTTTTTATTTCAAATAAAGGTGTCTGTACCATTATTTCAATTAAAGGATTTTATTCTGGCTATGTCTTTTTACAATCTATCTATGAGGTTAGTAATGGGTGGCGTCTTATAGATGCCTCTCTATTACTAACCTGTGTGCTTGATGTCAGAGGCCAAAAAGCAGCTGATATCAACCCCACAACCTTTACCACACTTGCCAATGCACTAGGGCAAGTGGAAAGAGCTGAGCAAAGTGCCAGAATTAGTGCATCTAAAAGATTTGTCTTTTCTGGGGTGTCTGAGGGCTACTACTTTAAGGCTGGGGTGGCTCAATATCCAGGGCCCCTTATCTGTCTGAAAAAACTAGCCCCCAGCTGTTTGCTTTAGCTTGGCTGGTTGTCAAAAATGGCGGAAACCTCACAACTCTTTTAAAATTGGTTATTGAAATAATTTAAAAAAATTTGCATTTTTTATAACCAGCCATGATGAAGCTGAGAGTTCAGGGTTGCAGCACGCAGCTGTCACTTTTGCTTGCACTGGTTATCAAAAATAGAGGAGACCACAAGTTTTTTTTTTTTTAATGTATTTATTTATAGCACAGACGCTGGCTGATGACTACTCTCATAAGCGGCACCACCCTTGCTGTTATCAGCAACAGCAAGTGTAGGCTGATAGGAATAGAACTCATCAGATGACACTTATGTCTGGAGGTAACCTTTTTACCACTGATCACAGCTACCAGCTTATGCTGTAATTTGAAAGCATGAAAACCTCAGTTCTCTGACATGTTGTATTGATCTTACCACCGATCAGAACCGCCAGTGTTTCTGGTGCTGTCATGCAGATGACAGTGTGGGAAACAACTGATCTTTGGGTTGCCGAACCCAAACAGTTACACCAACTTTACTGGAGAAATCTGTGTTTGGAGTCCGTGCCCGAACACAAGATGTTCGATACGGACCCTGAACTTTACTGTTCGCCCATCTCTAATTGCAATGTTTTGTTGAACTACATTCGAACTGAAAATTTGGTGATCTGTACAAGCTATTGCCCAATAAATCTGAAGATGGGATCCAACTTTGCCATTTAAATTGCCATTTCTATGCCCGGTGGTGCTCTAGAGGGACCCACTGGTATCTGATGTCACAGATACCGGTCACCTCTGTACAAAGTATGATAATCCACTCAACAAACTGGGAGAGACCAAGTGATATCACAACTGCATTATTAGGAAGCCCATGTGGCAATGACAAACATTATTTGCCCTCTCTGATGCTTCAGCAGTGTGGGAAATGGTACCAGGCAAGGAATTTTTTTTTAGATCTTTGCAAATCAAATCTCAAAGTGCTTGAATTCACATGGAACTGCAAATTTCAGAAAACTTGACTCAAAGTTGATCCTCCGCAAATCGATCTACTCATCTCTAAAATCTCTAAATTGTTTGCATAGAAATATTAGGGGCTTTATTTCTTACTAAACCAATCAACCCTTAACCCCTTCCTGACCTGTGACACAGCGTATGCGTCATGAAAGTCGGTGCCAATCCGACCTGTGACGTATATGCTGTGTCACAGAATGATCGCGTCCCTGCAGGCCGGGTGAAAGGGTTAACTCCAATTTCACCTGACCTACAGGGACAGGGGGAGTGGTACTTCAGCCCAGGGGGGTGGCTTCGCCCCCCGTGGCTACGATCGCTCTGATTGGCTGTTGAAAGTGAAACAGCCAATCAGAGCAATCTGTAATATTTCACCTATGAAAATTGGTGAAATATTACAATCCAGCCATGGCCGATGCTGCAATAGCATCTGCCACGGCTGGAGACCCCAATCTGCCCCCCCCACCACCACCACCGATCTCCTCCTCTCCGTCCTGTCATGTCCCATGCTCCCCTCCATCCTCCTGTCCGCTCCCCTGTCCTCCTGTCTGCTCCCCCCGTGCTCCGATCCCCCCCGTACTTACCGAGCTCTGATGTCCCTCCCGGTGTCCTCGGTCTTCTCCATGGGCGCCGCCATCTTCCAAAATGGCGGGCGCATGCGCAGTGCGCCCGCCGAATCTGCCGGCCGGCAGATTCTTTCCAGGTACATTTTGATCGCTGTGCATGTTCTATCACAGCGATCAAAATAAAAAAAATAGTAAATAAACCCCCCCTTTATCACCCCCATAGGTAGGGACAATAATAAAATACAGAAATTATATTTATTTTTGTTTTTCCATTAGGGTTAGGGGTAGGGGTAGGGTTAGGGTTAGTGTTAGGGATAGGGTTAGGGTTGCACTTAGGGTTAGGGTTGCACTTAGGGATAGGGTTGCACTTAAGGTTAGGGTTGCACTTAGGGTTGCACTTAGGGTTAGAGTTGCACTTAGGGTTGCACTTAGGGATAGGGTTGCACTTAGGGTTGCATTTAGGGTTAGGGTTGCACTTAGGGTTGCACTTAGGGTTAGGGTTGCACTTAGGGTTAGGGTTGCACTTAGGGTTGCACTTAGGGTTAGGGTTGCACTTAGGGTTGCACTTAGGGTTAGGGTTGCACTTTTGGCTAGGGTTGCACTTAGGGTTGCACTTAGGGTTAAGGTTGCACTTAGGGCTAGGGTTGCACTTAGGGCTATGGTTGCACTTAGGGCTAGGGTTGCACTTAGGGCTAGGGTTAGAATTAGGGTTAGGGTTAGAATTAGGGTTAGAATTAGGGTTAGGGTTGCAATTAGGGTTAGGGTTAGAATTAGGCTATGTGCACACGGTGCGGATTTGGCTGCGGATCCAAAGTGGATTGGTCGCTGCAGATTCGTAGCAGTTTTCCATCACGTTTACAGTACCACGTAAACCTATGGAAAACTAAATCCGCTGTGCCCAAGGTGCGGAAAATACAGCGCGGAAACGCTGCGTTGTATTTTCCGCAGCATGCCAATTCTTTGTGCGGATTCTGCAGCGTTTTGCACGTGCTCCATAATAGGAATCCGCAGGTGAAATCCACACAAAAAACACTGTAAATCCACGGTAAATCCGCAGGTAAAGCGTAGTGCGTTTTACCTGCAGATTTTTCAAAAACAGTGCGAAAAACCCGCACACAAATTTGCAACATGGCCACATAGCCTTAGGGTTAGGGTTGGAATTAGGGTTAAGACTAGGGTTAGGGGTGTGTTGGGGTTAGGGTTGTGGTTAGGGTTGGGAGTAGGGTTAGGGGTGTGTTGGGGTTAGTGTTGGAGTTAGAATTGAGGGGTTTCCACTGTTTAGGCACATCAGGGGGTCTCCAAACACGACATGGCGCCACCATTAATTCCAGCCAATCTTGCGTTGAAAAAGTCAAATGGTGCTCTCTCCCTTCCGAGTCCCAACGTGTGCCCAAACAGTGGTTTACCCCCACATATCGGGTACCAGCATACTCCGGAGAAACTGGACAACAACTTTTGGGGTCCAATTTCTCCTGTAACCCTTGGGAAAATAAAAAATTGTGGGCTAAAAAATTATTTTTGAGGAAAGAAAAAATATTTTTTATTTTCACGGCTCTGCGTTATAAACTTCTGTGAAGCACTCGGGGGTTCAAAGTGCTCACCACATATCTAGATAAGTTTCTTTGTGGGTCTAGTTTCCAAAATGGGGTCACTTGTTGGGGGTTTCTACTGTTTAGGCACATCAGGGGCTCTGCAAACGCAACATGACACCCGCAGAGCATTCCATCAAAGTCTGCATTTCAAAACGTCACTACTTCCCTTCCGAACCCCGACGTGTGCCCAAACAGTGGTTTACCCCCACATATGGGGTATCAGCGTACTCAGGAGAAACTGGACAACAACTTTTGGGGTCAAATTTCTCCTGTTACCCTTGGGAAAATAAAAAATTGCAGGCTAAAAAATCATTTTTGAGAAAATAAAAATTATTTTTTATTTTCATGTCTCTGCGTTATAAACTTCTGTGAAGCACTTGGAGGTTCAAAGTGCTCACCACACATCTATATTAGTTCCTTGGGAGGTCTAGTTTCCAAAATGGGGTCACTTGTGGGGGAGCTCCAATGTTTAGGCACACACGGGTAGTGTTGAGCATTCCAATACCGCAAGTATCGGGTATCGGCCGATACTTGCGGTATCGGAATTCCGATACCGAGATCCGATACTTTTGTGGTATCGGGAATCGGAATCGGAAGTTCCCAGTGTATGGTTCCCAGGGTCTGAAGGAGAGAAAACTCTCCTTCAGGCCCTGGGATCCATATCCATGTAAAAAATAAAGAATTCAAATAAAAAATAGGGATATACTCACCCTCTGACGCGCCCTGGTAGTAACCGGCAGCCTGCTTTGCTTAAAATGAGCGCGTTCAGCACCTTCCATGACGTCACGGCTTCTGATTGGTCGCGTGCCGCTCATGTGACTGCCACGCGACCAATCACAAGCCGTGATGTCATTCTCAGGTCCTAAATTCCTAATGGAATTTAGGACCTGAGAATGACGTCACGGCTTGTGATTGGTCGCGTGGCGGTCACATGAGCGGCACGCGACCAATCAGAAGCCATGACGTCATGGAAGGCCCTAAACGCGCTCATTTTAAGCAAAGAAGGCTTCCGGTTAACAGCGGTGAGGTGCTGGGGCCTCCGGAGAGGTGAGTATATCAATATTTTTTATTTTAATTCTTTATTTTACACAGTAATATGGATCCCAGGGCCTGAAGGAGAGTTTCCTCTCCTTCAGACCCTGGGAACCATCAGGATACCTTCCGATACTTGGTGTCCCATTGACTTGTATTGGTATCGGGTATCGGCGATATCTGATACTTTTCGGGTATCGGCCGATACTATCCGATACCGATACTTTCAAGTATCGGATGGTATCGCTCAACACTACACACGGGCTCTCCAAAGGCGACATGGTGTCCGCTAATGATTGGAGCTAATTTTCCACGCAAAAAGCCAAATGGCGTGCCTTCCCTTCCGAGCCCTGCCGTGCGCCCAGTGATTTACCCCCACATATAGAGTATCCGTGTACTCACAACAAACTGGACAACAACATTTGGGGTCCAATTTCTCCTGTTACCCTTGGGAAAATAAAAAATTCTGGGCTAAAAAATCATTTTTGAGGAAAGAAAAATTATTTTTTATTTTCATGTCTCTGCGTTATAAACTTCTGTGAAGCACCTGGGGGTACTATGCATCTAGATAAGTTCTTTGGGCGGTCTAGTTTCCAAAATGGGGTCACTTGTGGGGGAGCTCCAATGTTTAGGCACACAGGGGCTCTCAAAACGCGACATGGTGTCTGCTAATGATGGAGATAATTTTTCATTCAAAAAGTCAAATGGTGCTCCTTCCCTTCCGAGCCTTACCGTGTGCCCAAACAGTGGTTTACCCCCACATGTGAGGTATCTGTGTTCTCAGGAGAAATTGCCCAACAAATTTTAGGATCCATTTTATCCTGTTGCCCATGAGAAAATGAAATAATTGAGGCAAAATTTTTGTTTATTTATTTATTTTTTAAAAAAAGTACTTTTTCATTTTTACGGATCAATTTGTGAAGCACCTGGGGGTTTAAAGTGCTTACTATGCATCTAGATAAGTTCCTTGGGGCATCTAGTTTCCAAAATGGGGTCACTTGTGGGGGAGCTCCAATGTTTAGGCACACGGGGGCTCTCCAAACGCGGCATGGTGTCCGTTAAAGATTGGAGCCAATTTTTCATTCAAAAAGTCAAATGGCGCTCCTTCCCTTCCGAGCCCTGCCGTTGGCCCAAACAGTGGTTTACCCCCACATATGAGGTATTAGCGTACTCAGGACAAATTGGACAACAACGTTCGTGGTCCAATTTCTCCTTTTACCCTTGGGAAAATAAAAAACTGTTGCTAAAAGTTCATTTTTGTGACTAAAAAGTTAAATGTTCATTTTTTCCTTCCATGTTGCTTCTGCTGCTGTGAAACACCTGAAGGGTTAATAAACTTCTTGAATGTGGTTTTGAGCACCTTGAGGGGTGCAGTTTTTAGAATGGTGACATTTTTGGGTATTTTCAGCCATATAGACCCCTCAAACTGACTTCAAATGTGAGGTGGTCCCTAAAAAAAATGGTTTTGTAAATTTTGTTGTAAAAATGAGAAATCACTGGTCAAATTTTAACCCTTATAACTTCCTTTTTGTTTCCAAAATTGTGCTGAAGTAAAGGAGATGTGTTGGAAATGTTATTTATTAACTATTTTGTGTCACATATCTCTCTGGTTTAACAGAATAAAAATAAAAAATGTGAAAATTGTGAAATTTTCAAAATTTTTGCCAAATTTCCGTTTTTTTCACAAATAAATTCAGAAATTATTGACCTAAATTTACCACTAACATGAAGCCCAATATGTCACAAAAAACAATCTCAGAACCGCTAGGATCCGTTGAAGCGTTCCTGAGTTATTACCTCATAAAGGGACACTGGTCAGAATTGCAAAAAATGGCCAGGTCATTAAGGTCAAAATAGGCTGGGTCATAAAGGGGTTAATAGGACTTAAACAAGTGAGGATTGAACTATAGCTATCTACCTTGTTGGTTATGAAAAACAAATATAACGACCTTGTAAAACACAACATAACAAATACATTCATAAACACAGTATGTAACCATTTAAACATTGCGAAAGGGGGATAATAATTATATGTATATGCAGCACACTGATTTAAAGGAATATATCATAAAAAAACACTCAACGACACTGAACTCCATGAAAATTCATTTGAAAGAAAACATTTTGATAAACATGGATTATAAAATTAAATGTACTGTATGTGTAGCTGCGACTTCATGTCATACCCCTTTCAAGAGGAAAGTGTGAAGAAGTCTGAATTACAGGCTGACAACACAGCTGCAAATCATGTAAAATATCTGTAATCCAGAATGAAGGGAGGATTCATTTTGGGCTCCAGCTAAGGTCAAATTAATGATGTCTGTAGTGAATCATGGAAATTGCACAGTGTCCAGATTCAAAGCACCGGAACACGTGAGAAGATTGTAGTACGTTAGTATTTACATCTAGTCGTTCTCTTGTGTAAATAAATTGTTGGAGATTGTCTCAGTCATAGGAAAGGATTTGACAATCACATGTCGAGTGTTGTATAAATGACATAGCTTAAAATAACAAAACATTCGACAGGAGATGAAATGTCCCAGGCTAGGATTCCCCGATTTCTGCATCAAAACATATAAAGATGAAAAATTAAGTCAAAACCTTGAAGTATTTGTCAGATGTTCTGAATAACTTGTATCTTCTACAGGGCTCACAACTTTCATTCTTCCTTTATGAAAAATATATCCCTCCTGGAAGGTAAGAAAATAACGTACTAGTGCTATTTTTTTGAGGTAGGTAGGCTGGAGAAAAAATAATTTTACACTTTCAGCATTTACACGCCAATCTCCACTAGCTACGCCAATATGGGCAAAGCCTGAGTGGAGCATGGCTGGGATGGGAAGTCGCTAAGCCCGCGCATCATATCCATGAATAGATCTGCCTCTTTAGTGGTGTAACTTGCAGTAGGAATATGCTCCAGTCACTGACTGGAGCACATTTCTGTCCACAGCGCACAACAGGAAAGAGATGTGCATAATGCATTACTTGGTAGTGGGAATTAATTGGCCCCTATGGCTCCTTGTCAAGCATGAAAAACATCTACAAAAAACATAATATACGGCATGCATGTCGAGTAAGACAGTTTTTAGTTTTTCGTTTCAAATTAATCCATAATTGGCAAGTTTGGATTAAATTAGGCCCTAAGGGCTTGAATCATTAAGGCCAGCATTGCATGTCTCTATTTTAATGAAGAGGCCAGCTGGAGTAGAATGCGCCTAATACATAAAGAGGTGCATGGTGCTTACTAAATTAGGTGTGTCTGTTAACTGGTATGTGCTGTCGTCTGAAATGGACTCAAGTCATTGACTGGAGTACATTTCTGGAGTAAGCTATGACATTTAGTGGTTTCATGGTTTTGATGGATTGGCATAACCCTACTACATCCAATCCATGTGCTGCCCATGCTGCTCCCATATTGGCCAAGACTGGAATCTAAAAGCCAAATGTCACAATCATTTTGCACAACTTTAGAGTTGTTCAAGTATATTGGGACTTATTTAGGTGCTTTACTTGACAATTCTGGCATAAACACCTAAATTAGTTGGCCCTATGTGTTTGACATGTGTCCAAAATGCGTAGTGTGTGAATGGTGTCTTACTGTGTGCGGTATGTGCGGCACATATATAATGTGTGAGTGGAGGGAGTATGTGTATTGTACCTATAAACTATGTCTCAAATTTTGACGCAACCTTGGTTAATGCATGTTGTTTGTGTTCAATTTGTGAATGGCGTATATGGATCATGTGTTTACTAAAGTGTAAGCAGTCTGTCACATCGTATTTCTTACGCCGTGACCTCCCAAACTCAATTTTTTACTTTTTTAACCTCTGGATGGCTTTTTTATGGTTCAGAAAAATGTCAGACAGCTGCCATCAAGTAGTTGAATTCACATGGGAGGGAATTACAAATTATCAGGCACATACAGTATTTTGTAAAATTTGAGTAGAATTCAATGCCACTTGAATGTATCCGCTCATCTCTAGTAGGTATCATTACTGCGTGTTACAGTTGAGGGAATGTACTCAAGAGGAATTGAAATCTTCAAACCCCATATTCTACCTAAATATGCATTTTTTTGTAACTTACCCCATACAAGTTAAGAAAATTGTTGGACAGCTGCAATCATATTTTCCTGAACTGTAAAGGGCATACAAAAGATGAAAAAAAAAAATACTCACCTGTCCCACCACCCTCTCTGCCTTTGGTGCCCACTGTCTGCCATCCATTCCCCTGGACTTCTTATTTATGCAGTTGTCCACTGATGTCTTTACTCTAGGACTAGACTTCCGGCCACTGGAGTGAAGACATCAGGCATTGTAGATCATGATGAGTTGTAAAGTTGTGACGTTATGATTCACCATGATCTCTGATGCCTGGTGGCGGTCAAAAGTCATGTTCTAGAGTGAAATAAGAGGTGTGTGACTGAAAAATGAAGAGGCCCAGAGGACTGAACAGGCCACCAGTTTGTTTTTTTTTATAACATTTTTTTAAAATTTCACATTTGTTATTCTCTGGGGTCTTGAGGGATGCCAAAACCTAATGGAGAACATACATTTTATGGACAGTAATTTGTTTGTAAATTTAATTTCCCAGTAAAATTTGTGCAATTTTTTTAATTCAAATTTTTTCAGATCTGCTCAACTTTACTGAATATGCATCATATATCTTATGTCTATTGTGTGTGCACCAAGTGTCAAATATTTTAGTGGCACATCTATAATTTATATATTATGCTTGTTTATATACAGTTGTACTCAAAAGTTTACATACCCTGGCAGAATGTTGCTTTCTTTGCCTTTTTTCAGAGAATATGAATGATAGCACCAAAACTTTTTCTCCACTCATGGTTAGTGGTTGGGTGAAGCCATTTATTGTTAAACTACTGTGTTTTCTCTTTTTAAATCATAATGACAACCCAAAACATCCAAATGACCCTGATCAAATGTTCACATACCCTGGCGATTTTGGACTGATAACATGCATAGAAGTTGACACACATGGGTTTGGATGGTACTAAAGGTAACATCCTCACCTGTGACCTGTTTGATTGTAATTGGGTCAGAAACATTGGCAGAGGACACATTGGGGAAGAGGACGCATTAGGAGTGGAAAACAAGTAGGAAGGGATGGACACATTGGATGGGAAAGAATCAAGGGAAGGTGTGGACAGACTTGAAAACAAAGACACATTTGGATGTGAGGGTGGAAGGGGTGGGTAAAGTCTCTTTCCTTTTTGCTTCCTGCCCTTTGTTTTGCTGTTTCCTTAGCCTTTTGGTTCCTGTTGCTGCGTGGTAGGAGTGGAAGTCTGGGCTGCTGCACTTGGCTGCATGGTTGAAGAGGAAGGCTGGGCTGCTGCACTCAGCTGTGTGGTTGAAGGGGAAGGCTGGGCTGCTGCACTCAGCTGCAAGGTGGAAGGGTATGGCTGGGCTGCTGCATTTGGCTGCATGGTGTAGCTGTGTACAGTTGGAACAGTCCCAATATCCAGCGGTGGTTGTGGTGGTGGTGGATAGGTCACTTGGTGAGCAGACTGGTATCCAAGTCCTTGTGATGTTGGGAAAGGTGCTGGCGGATTCTGTCACTGTTGCTGTCCTGGAGCTTGTTGCCCTGTAGGGAATGAAGTTTGTGCCTGTTTGCTGATATCGGGACCGCTGTATGGCCTCGGTGTATGCAACCTGACAGGCCTTCATCACATACAGCTGGAGATCAGGACTAAGGTTTTGCATCATGACCCATTCAATAGCAGAAAAATAGTGTTGCGCCGGTCTATTAAGGTCGGCTTCCAGGCGGTCAAGGCGTCTGTGGACTTCCTGAAAAAGTGTGTTCACCTGAGTGAATCCACTATCCAGTCTTTCTACAATCGCCTTCATCCCCAGCCTGTGAAGCCTGCCTTGTTGCTCCATCCCTGGTGGATGATTGGGCCTGTTCGTTGGCTGGTCGATGAGGGGCCGCTCCAACAGAGGATGATCCAGGTTCTGTGGTGCTGCTCCAGCTTCTGTGTGGAAAATAATGAAAAACATTAGTAAAAAAATTGAAAGTTTAAATAATAGTAAGACAACACAAAAGATACTCATGTTTGCTGAGCAAGCGCAGGCTTCAGAAAAGAAAGTCGATGATGGTATTTATATTTTCTGAGATTTTGAGCAGCACCACTTTGAACCTGAATCTCCTCCCTCATGTCCTTATAGAAGCAATCCTTCATCGAATGCCAACAAACTTTTACTCTCTTCACTTTGAAGTGGGAAGAAAAAAAAAATAATTGTAAAAAGACACCAACATTTACAGCAAAACAGATGCGTAAGACCACATTGCAATACTTACAAAAATCCTTTCTGACCTGTGGCCTTCCATGGTCCCAATCATTGAACAGCGATCTGGCCACTTCTTCCCAGAGTCGTTGGATCAAGGCAGAGTCAGAATGATTCCGAACACGGGGGTCCTACAACGCTGCTTGCTCTTGCACCGCTTGAATAAGTACATAGTTATCAATGTCACGTTGTCCTTCCTCACGTTGTGGAACTTATAGATGAAATAAAAAAAAATAATTTGTAAGTAAAACTGAAAACAAATTCAATTACAACTTTTGATAAAGCCAAATAGCACCCTGTCTTTCCTCCTCAGCAACTTGAGGCTGACGACCCTGGGAAGAATCATTTCCACTCGACTGATCCTGCTATTCCGCACTGGAAGGTACCTGTAAAGAAAATACATGATTTACCACATGTATTGTATTGACAGTCAATACATAATCAGTAAATCAAATGTGACTACATAAGCAGTGTCATGTCCTCTTTCGGAAGCTTCAGTGGAGGACATGTTGGAGTAGTAGGCAGCAGTCAAGTGAAACACTAGAGAAAAGAACAGATAAGAAAAATGTAACTTGTTAAGAGCCAAACACAATGTAGCTCAAAATAAAAAAAAGAACAATGGACACCAATACTTACATTACAGGCAGTAGTCCAACAGCACGGCAGTCAGGCAGCACCAGGAAGATGGCACCACCAGGAAGACAGCACCACCAGGAAGGTAGCAACACCAGGAAGGCAGCAACACCAGGAAGGCAGCACCAGGATGGCAGCACCAAGACAGCTGCAGCACCAGGAATGCATCACCAGGACGGCAGCAGCACCAGGATGGCAGCAGCACCAGGAAGGCAGCAGCACCAGAATGGCAGCAGCACCAGAACGGCAGCAGCACCAGGAAGGCAGCAGCACCAGGAAGGCAGCACCAGGACGGAAGCAGCACCAGGAAGGCAGCAGCACCAGGAAGGCAGCAGCACCAGGATGGCAGCAGCACCAGGACGGCAGCAGCACCAGGAAGGCAGCACAAGTCTGTCAGCACCAGGAAGGCAGCACCAGGACCAGAGCAGCAATCAGTCTACAAGGAACAGAAAAAAATTAGTACAGAGTACAGACTGCGAAGACAAACAGACATTTTCAAAGCTTCTATACTTACATCCAGAGTCTTGTCCAGAGTCTTGTGCTTCCTTCCAGAGTCTTGAGAGCAGTAGACTACCTGTCTCCAGAACCACTTTTATACATCAGTGATTTTGTAGGTGTTGACATCATTTCCTGGACATGATTATTGTGAAGTACGCATGTCCTTGCGTACCAATGCGTTCCCATAGACAGTAATGCGTTTTTTTGACACATTCATCCGCAATCATCCCATGCGCATGATTGCGCAATATTTGAGGCCTCAAAAAATGCAACATGTTGCATTCGCTGGACACCTCCGCACACCGTGAAACGACACATGTGTACGCAAAAGCACCTACTTGCGTATACAATGTTAAAGATATGTACACATGACGCATGAGGGTCTATGCGGATCATACGCTGCGCACAGAAACGCTAATGTGAACCCGACCTAAATCTATTATTAGTAAATCTTTTGGATTGTGGGAGGAAACTGGAATACCAGAGAAATCCCTCATGAACATGTGGAGAACATACAACCCCTATACAGATGTTGCCTTTAGGTCAGATTTTGGACAACCAGCGCTGCAAATCAAAAATGCTGTCCATAAAGCGGCATTCAAAAATGAACATAAGCATAAAAATATATGAATTATTTAGATAGTCCAGTCCGCATTTAGTGCAAACTGTTTGGACAGCTGGAAGGAAGAAGTTTTGGCTGAAGACGAAATCAAATTTCTATCATAAGGGAAACAAAGGATCAGTATGTTTTGCAAATCTGTAAAATAAAAAAAAACAACAATGAACCACAAGAACTAAAACATATTTCTTGTCTTTTTTTTTGTAATTGTGAGTGACTCTCATGCTAATAAATGAGGATGCAAAGCAGATTTCTCATACAGAAGGATCCTATATAAGAAGTTCTACAGAAAACAGATGCATCGTCAGACTCGAGTTCAAGATGTAAACATGGGCAATTTCATATAAACAGAAAGGAAAAAATGATGCTGCATATGCAATTTCTGTTCAGCTTATTAACTTCATTTTCTCTTATTGCGGAGGAGTTAGACACTTCAGTATGTCGTGCAATGAATGGTTAACTGAGCCGGTGTCTGAAAACAAACATTCCCATTAGAGGATAATCAAAGAAATGTATGCGCCTGAGTAGGTTCTTTTGAATGTCAAGTTGTTTATATAACACAGTATCATTGGACAATGGCGGTACAGTTCGGAAGTAATAATTGCAGACACAAATGACATGGAAGTAATAACAATCATTGATACAAATAGGTTTTTGGTGAGTGTTCTGCTTGCATTATAGACCCCAAGTTAATTTTTATTAGCGGAATGGCCGGTTCTGTAAATGAAAACTGCAGATAAATGTTACCCTTCTCACATTATCTTTTGGATATGGCACTTATTATGATACCATAAGGTATAAAAGGTTAGCAGAGCTATTGAGTAAATTAAAGAAGCCTATAAATTTCAGACTCGTACATAATCCGTTCGGGAATTCGATATGAAGCAAAAAAAGGTAAAAATTTAAAGCCATTAGCATCAAATAAACAATTCATTCCATTTATAACTCGCAGCCTCCCGAGTGATAATGAGGTTTGTCTTTTGCTTCATGTTACAACGCATTCCGCTATAATTAAAAAAAATTACAGCTACCGCGCTTACGGGTAAAAAAACCCAAATAAATAAACATATTGGCGTGAAAGGAAGAGCGGTACATCATAGAGAGATAACGAACTCTGACTAGGAGTAAACTTCTCATATTGATTTACTGGAACACATGACAATCCCTCTTAGAACAGAAGTCATTAGCAAAGCTCCTGTTTTCAGACTACAGGATAGTTGATACTTATTTAAAGGGATAGAAATGAAAGACAGGGTTAATCAACGGATCATTCTCAGTTTTTGATTTGCTATTCCGCTGCAGAATTAAAAAGGTTAAACGATCACATCTCTACTGAATGTATCATTATTGTTTAATCAGTGTGAATGTTATTGATGGCCAAACTGGAGGACCTGGGTCCTCCAGATTGTTGACTTGTCACAAGGAAGGAAATGATTGCTGGAACTGTTGGTGCATATGTCCGGCTGCTTCCAAGACAAAGAGGAATTGAACTCTAGACCCACCTATTGGAAGTAGCAATCCTAAAAGTCATATTGACCCTTTAATGAGCTTTGCCATATGACTTAGGATAAAAGCCAAACCAAAATCTAAATTTGCGGACACGTGTTTCAGGGAGTTCCCATTCCTCAGTGCATAGCATGAGATCTAATTTAGCTGACTAGAGTCTAAGGAGTAACGTTTCTCCTTATGGAAAATGGTATTCCTGACATGACAGAGTAAAGAGACTTATAGGCATTGCAATGCTCCTTTGGGAAAATAAATATGCAAATTGTCACTTCAGGGAGGAAGAGGATTTAAACTGTAGTGTGAACTGTTGGAAGCACCAATCCTAAAAGTCAATATCAACCCTTTATAGAGATTTGCCATATAACTAAGGCTATGTTCACACGCTGTGGGTTTTGCTGCGGACCCACAGCTGTTTTGCAGCTGCGGGTCCGCATCCTTTTTCCATGTAGGTTACAGTACAATGTAACCTAATGGAAAACAAAACCCGCTGTGCCGACGATCCTTTTTTTCTGTGGAAAATCCGCGCGGATTTTCTGCAGAAAAAAAGGACCATGTCACTTCTTGGTGCAGAATCGCAGCGATTCTGCACCCATAGAAATGCATTGAACCACTAACTTCCCGCATGGGGCTGTGCCCACGTTGCGGGAAGTTAAGCAGATAATGTGCGGGTGGTACCCGGGGTGGAGGAGAGGAGACTCTCCTCCAGGCCCTGGGAACCATATTTGGGTGTAAAAAAAAAAAATTAAATAAAAAATCATGCTATACTCACCTCTCAGCGCTGCCCGCGGCGTCCGGTCTCAGTTGCTGTGCCGAACAGGACCTGTGGTGACGTCGCGGTCACATGACCGTGATGACGCCGCGGTCACATGACCGTGACGTCACGAAGGTCCTTGTCGGCACAGCCGCTTGCAGCGCCGGGGAGATCGCGACGTCAGAGGGTGAGTATAGCCAATTTTTATTATTTTTTACATTACTATTGATGCTGCATATTGCTGCATATGCAGCATCAATAGTACAGCAGTAATCCCGCAGCGGAAACCGTGGAACAAACCGCGATAAATCTGCAGGGATAACCGCAGCGGGTTTGCCCTGCAGATTTATCAATTCCAATGCGGGATTAACCCGCAGAGGAACCCGCAGCGTGTGAACGTGGCCTTAGGATAAAAGCAAAACCAGAATCTCAACCAGAATCTCAGTTTGAAGACACATGTTTCAGGGTGTTGCCTCTCTTCAGTGCATAGCAGGATACTTTATTTAGCTGTTTGAAAGGCCTCTGACTGTGCTCTAAGGGGTAACAATTCTCCTTAATTCTTTAACCCCTTAACGTCCGCCGATACGCCTTTTAACGGCGGCAGTTAAGGGTACTTAAACCACAGCGCCGTTAATTAACGGCGCTGTGGAGAAAGTGAATAGCGCCCCCCAGAGTCGGATTTTCTCTAGGGTCTCGGTTGCCGGGGGTAGCTGAGACCCCAGAGAACATGATTCGGGGGGTTTTTACCGACCCCCGAGCTGCGATCGCCGGTAATTAACCATTTACCGGCTGTCGCAAAAAAAACCCAAAACGCGATTTGCCATTTAATTTCTCTGTCCTCCGATGTGATCGCACATCAGAGGACAGAGAAATGGGGTCCCCGATCACCCCCGATAGCCCCCCGATACTCACCTGTCTCCCCAGGTGCTCCTCGTGGCTCCCGATGGGCGCCGCCATCTTCTTCCGGCCAAAAATGGCGGGTGCATGCGCAGTGCGCCCGCCGGCCAGCACCCGGGAGATCTTTGGGGTCTCGGCTGCCGGGGGTGGCTGAGACCCCAAAGAACATGATCGGGGTTGGTTTTTACCGACACCTGTTTTGCGATTGCTGGTAATTAACTGTTTACCGGTGACCGCAAAAAAAAAAAGCGATGTGTAATTCTCTGTCCTCTAATGTGATCGCACATCAGAGGACAAAGAAATAGGGGGATTCGGGGACCCTATCATACTTACCGGTGTCCCTGGGTCCTCCTGTGTCCTCTCCTGGCCACTGGCTTCTTCCTTCGGCAATAAAATGGGGGGCGCATGCGCAGTGCGCCCGCCATGATCTGCCCGCCGGCAGCTAGAGGAGTTGGGGCTAAATTTAGGGTTAGGGTTAGGGCTAGGGTTAGGGTTAGGGTTAGGGCTAGGGTTAGGGTTAGGGTTAGGGTTGGGGCTAAATTTAGGGTTAGGGCTAGGGTTAGGGTTGGGACTAAAGTTAGGGCTAGAGTTAGAGTTGGGGCTAAATTTAGGGTTAGGGTTGGGGCTAGGGTTAGGGTTGGGGCTAAAGTTAGGGCTAGAGTTAGAGTTGGGGCTAAATTTAGGGTTAGGGTTGGGGCTAAAGTTAGGGCTAGGGTTGAGGCTAAAGTTAGGACTAGGGTTGCGGCTAAAGTTAGGGTAAGAGTTGGGATTAGGGTTTGGATTAGGGTTGGCATTAGGGTTAGGTTTGGGATTAGGGTTAAAGTTAGGGTTGGGATTAGGGGTGTATTGGGATTAGGGTTAGGTTTGAGGTTAGGGTTGAGATTAGGATTAGGGGTGTGTTGGATTTAGAGTTTAGGATTATGGATCGGGTTGGCATTAGGGTTAGGTGTTGTGAATTCCGTTCTCGGACTCCCTTCTGTGGTCATGAATGGTACTTTGGTTAGTTCTGCTCTTGGACTCCCTCTGGTGGCTTTGAGCGGAACTGCTGGTCACTGAGGTTGGTTTTGTCAGCTGCTCTCGTTTATTGCTATGCTGGCTTCCCTATTTAACTCCACTCAGATCGTTACTTCATGCCAGCTGTCAATGTTTCAGTATTGGTTCAGATCTCTCTTGGACTTCTCTGAGGACTTGTCTACTCCAGCAGAAGCTAAGTCTTTGCTAGTTCATTTGTTGTTACTGCTTCCTGAATATATTTCTTAGTACTGCTAATTTCTAGTCCAGCTTGCTATCATGATATTCTCTTGCTAGCTGGAAGCTCTGGGGTGCAGAGTGGCACCTCCACACTGTGAGTCTGTGTGGGGAGTCTTTTTGCTTACTCTGCGTGTTTTTTTGTAGTCTTTTGTGCTGACCGCATAGTTCCCTTTTCTATCCTCTGACTATTTAGTGAAGTCTGGCCTCCTTTGCTAAAACCTGTTTCATTCCTGTGTTTGTGAATTTCCTCTTAACTCACAGTCAATATATGTGGGGGGCTGCCTTTACCTTTGAGGAATTTCTCTGAGGCAAGGTTAGGCTTCTATTTCTATCTTTAGGGGTAGTTAGCTCTTAGGCTGTGAAGAGGCGTCTAGGGAGAGTTAGGTACGCTCCACAGCTATTTCTAGTGTGTGTGATAGGAGTAGAGTTTGCAGTCAGCAGAGTTCCCACTTTCCCAGAGCTTGTCCCGATTACTAGTTTACTCATCAGGTCATTCCGGGTGCTCCTAACCACCAGGTCCGTAACAGTACAGCTGGCCAACAAAGTGTTAATGCATCTCAAAAGAGGGATAAGAGAAGTTCTAAACCCATTTTTTTTTCTTTGCAGTGTGTTTTGTCTCTCTTTTCCCCTTAATCTCTGGGTGGTTCAGGACTCAGGTGTAGATATGGATATTCAAGGTCTGTCCTCTTGTGTGGATCATCTCACTGCAAGAGTACAAAGCATTCAAGATTATGTAGTTCAGAATCCGATGTTAGAGCCTAGAATTCCAATTCCTGATTTGTTTTCTGGGGATAGATCTAAGTTTCTGAATTTCAAAAATAATTGTAAACTGTTTCTTGCTTTGAAACCCCGCTCCTCTGGTGACCCCATTCAGCAAGTAAAAATTATTATTTCTTTGTTGCGTGGCGACCCTCAAGACTGGGCATTCTCCCTTGCGCCAGGAGATCCTGCATTGCTTAATGTAGATGCGTTTTTTCTGGCGCTTGGATTGCTTTATGACGAACCGAATTCAGTGGATCAGGCAGAGAAAATCTTGCTAGCTTTGTGTCAGGGTCAGGATGAAGCAGAGATATATTGTCAGAAGTTTAGAAAATGGTCTGTGCTTACTCAATGGAATGAGTGTGCCCTGGAAGCAATTTTTAGAAAGGGTCTTTCTGAAGCCCTTAAGGATGTTATGGTGGGATTCCCCATGCCTGCTGGTCTGAATGAATCAATGTCCTTGGCCATCCAAATTGATCGGCGTTTGCGTGAGCGCAAAATTGTGCACCATTTGGCGGTGTCCTCTGAGCAGAGGCCTGAGCTTATGCAATGTGATAGAACTTTGACCAGAACTGAACGGCAAGAACACAGACGTCAGAATGGGCTGTGTTTTTACTGTGGTGACCCCACTCATGCTATCTCTGATTGTCCTAAGCGCACTAAGCGGTTCGCTAGGTCTGTCACCATTGGTACTGTACAGCCTAAATTTCTTTTGTCTGTTACTCTGATTTGCTCTTTGTCATCCTACTCCGTTATGGCATTTGTGGATTCAGGCGCTGCCCTGAATTTGATGGACTTGGAGTTTGCCAGGCGCTGTGGTTTTTTCTTGGAGCCTTTGCAGTATCCTATTCCATTAAGGGGAATTGATGCCACGCCGTTGGCCAAGAATAAACCTCAGTACTGGACTCAGTTGACCATGTGCATGGCTCCTGCACATCAGGAAGATATTCGCTTTTTGGTGTTGCATAATTTGCATGATGTGGTCGTGTTGGGTTTGCCTTGGCTACAGGTTCATAATCCAGTATTGGATTGGAAATCAATGTCTGTGTCTAGTTGGGGTTGTCAAGGGGTACATGGCGATGTTCCGTTGGTGTCAATTTCTGCTTCCACTCCTTCTGAAGTCCCTGAGTTTCTGTCGGATTACCAGAATGTATTTGATGAGCCCAAATCCAGTGTCCTACCCCCCTCATAGGGATTGTGATTGTGCTATAAATTTGATTCCTGGTAGTAAGTTTCCTAAGTGCCGACTTTTCAATTTATCTGTGCCAGAGCACGCCGCTATGCGGAGTTATATAAAGGAGTCCTTGGAGAAAGGGCATATTCGCCCGTCTTCATCACCGTTGGGAGCAGGGTTCTTTTTTGTGGCCAAGAAGGATGGTTCTCTGAGACCCTGTATAGATTACCTCCTTCTCAATAAGATCACGGTCAAATTTCAGTACCCTTTGCCTCTGCTGTCTAATTTGTTTGCTCGGATTAAGGGGGCTAGTTGGTTCTCCAAGATAGATCTTCGAGGGGCGTATAACCTCGAGCGTATTAAACAGGGCTATGAATGGAAAACAGCATTTAATACGCCCGAGGGCCATTTTGAGTACCTGGTAATGCCATTCGGGCTTTCAAATGCTCCATCTGTGTTTCAGTCCTTTATGCATGACATCTTCCGAAAGTATCTGGATAGATTCATGATTGTATATTTGGATGATATTTTGGTCTTTTCGGATGATTGGGAGTCTCATGTGAAACAGGTCAGAATGGTATTCCAGGTCCTTCGTGCTAATTCCTTGTTTGTGAAGGGGTCTAAATGTCTCTTCGGAGTTCAGAAGGTTTCCTTTTTGGGCTTAATTTTTTCCCCTTCTACTATCGAGAAGGACCCTGTTAAAGTTCAGGCCATTTATGATTGGACTCAACCTACATCTGTGAAGAGCCTCCAGAAATTCCTGGGCTTTGCTAATTTTTACCGTCGCTTCATCGCTAATTTTTCTAGTGTGGTTAAACCTTTGACTGATTTGACAAAAAAAGGTGCTGATGTGGTGAATTGGTCCTCTGCGGCCGTTGAGGCTTTTCAGGAGCTGAAACGTTGTTTTTCTTCGGCCCCTGTGTTGCATCAGCCAGATGTTTCGCTCCCTTTTCAGGTCGAGGTTGATGCTTCTGAGATTGGAGCAGGGGCTGTTTTGTCTCAAAGAAGTTCTGATGGCTCTGTGATGAAGCCATGTGCCTTCTTTTCTAGAAAGTTTTCGCCTGCTGAGCGTAGTTATGATGTTGGCAATCAGGAGGTGCTAGCTATGAAGTGGGCATTCGAGGAGTGGCGACATTGGCTTGAGGGAGCCAACACCGCATGGTGGTCTTGACGGATCACAAAACTCTGACTTATCTCGAGTCTGCCAAGCGGTTGAATCCTAGACAGGCTCGATGGTCGCTGTTTTTCTCCCGTTTCGATTTTGTGGTCTCATAGCTTCCAGGTTCTAAGAATGTGAAGGCGGATGCCCTTTCTAGGAGTTGTGTGCCTGATTCTCCGGGAGTCCCTGAGCCGGCTGGTATTCTCAAAGAGGGGGTAATTCTGTCTGCCATCTCCCCTGATTTGCGGCGGGTGCTGCAGGAGTTTCAGGCTGATAGACCTGACCGTTGTCCAGCGGAGAAACTATTTGTCCCTGATAGATGGACTAGCAGAGTTATTTCTGAGGTTCATTGCTCAGTGTTGGCTGGTCATCCTGGGATTTTTGGGACCAGAGATTTGGTGGCTAGGTCCTTTTGGTGGCCTTCCTTGTCTCGGGATGTGCGTTCTTTTGTGCAGTCCTGTGGGACTTGTGCTCGGGCTAAGCCCTGCTGTTCTCGTGCCAGTGGGTTGCTTTTGCCCTTGCCAGTCCCGAAAAGGCCTTGGACGCATGTTTCCATGGATTTTATTTCAGATCTTCCTGTCTCTCAAAGGATGTCTGTCATCTGGGTGGTTTGTGATCGCTTTTCTAAGATGGTCCATTTGGTACCCTTGCCTAAATTACCTCCCTCCTCTGATTTGGTGCCATTATTTTTTCAACATGTGGTTCGTTTGCATGGCATTCCGGAGAACATTGTGTCGGACAGAGGTTCCCAGTTTGTCTCTAGGTTTTGGCGGTCCTTTTGTGCTAAGATGGGCATTGATTTGTCTTTTTCTTCGGCTTTCCATCCTCAAACAAATGGCCAAACCGAACGAACCAACCAGACTTTGGAAACCTATCTGAGATGCTTTGTTTCTGCTGATCAGGATGATTGGGTGACCTTCTTGCCATTGGCTGAGTTCGCCCTTAATAATCGGGCTAGTTCGGCTACTTTGGTTTTGCCTTTTTTTTGCAATTCTGGTTTTCATCCTCATTTTTCTTCGGGGCAGGTTGAGCCTTCTGACTGTCCTGGTGTGGATTCTGTGGTGGACAGGTTGCAGCAAATTTGGACTCACGTAGTGGACAATCTGACGTTGTCCCAGGAGAAGGCTCAACGTTTCGCTAACCGCCGTCGTTGTGTTGGTCCCCGACTTCGTGTTGGGGATTTGGTTTGGGTGTCTTCTCGTTATGTTCCTATGAAGGTTTCTTCTCCTAAGTTTAAGCCTCATTTCATTGGTCCTTATAAGATTTCTGAAATTCTTAACCCTGTCTCATTTTGTTTGGTCCTTCCAGCTTCTTTTGCCATCCATAATGTGTTCCATAGGTCGTTGTTGCGGAGGTACGTGGCGCCTATGGTTCCCTCCGTTGATCCTCCTGCCCTGGTGTTGGTTGAGGGGGAGTTGGAGTATGTGGTGGAAAAAATTTTGGATTCTCGTATTTCGAGACGGAAGCTTCAGTACCTGGTTAAGTGGAAGGGCTATGGTCAGGAGGATAATTCCTGGGTTGTTGCCTCCGATGTCCACGCTGCCGATTTAGTTCGTGCTTTTCATTTGGCTCGTGTTATGATCCTTAGTGGTTGAGGATCACAAATTACTCCAGCTAAGTAACAAACATAGGACAAGCTCTAGGGAGGTGGTAAACTGGACTGACCGCAAAACTGAACCTATCCAAACACACTAGAGGTAGCCGGTGAACGTGTCTAAAAATCCTAGACGTCTCGAGCCAGCCTGAGGAACTAACTACCCCTAGAGAGAAAGAAAGACCTCTCTTGCCTCCAGAGAAATAATCCCCAAAGATATAGAAGCCCCCAACATGTAATAACGGTGAGGTAAGAGGAAGGCACATACACAGGGGTGAAAACAGATTCAGCAAATGAGGCCCACTAATACTAGATAGCAGAAAATAGAAAAGGGGTCTGTGCGGTCAGTAAAAAACCCTTACAAAATATCCACACTGAGATTTCAAGAACCCCCGCACCAACTAACGGTGTGGGGGGAGAAACTCAGTCCCCTAAAGCAACCAGCAAGCGAGGAGATCACATTTTAGCAAGCTGGACAAGAAACATGATCAATGCTGATAATCAAAAAATGAACAAACAAAAACTTAGCTTGTCTTGGAGAGACTGGGAGCAAGGTAGTCACAAGGAATCTGAAGAGCACTGAATACATTGATAGCAGGCAAGGAACTGAGTATCCAGGTGAGCTAAATAGGAAACCAACCAAGGATAATGAACCAGCTGATGCAGCCAACCTGCAGAAAGACAACACTACACAGTACCGCTTGTGACCACTAGAGGGAGCCTAAAAATAGAGTTCACAACAGGCTCGTTCTGATCGCCCTCGGGGCCCTGGTGAGGGTTCGGTGACCCCTCCTCAAGGGGGGGTACTGTTGTGAATTCCGTTCTCGGACTCCCTCCTGTGGTCATGAATGGTACTTTGGTTAGTTCTGCTCTTGGACTCCCTCTGGTGGCTTTGAGCGGAACTGCTGGTCACTGAGGTTGGTTTTGTCAGCTGCTCTCATTTATTGCTATGCTGGCTTCCCTAGTTAACTCCACTCAGATCGTTACTTCATGCCAGCTGTCAATGTTTCAGTATTGGTTCAGATCTCTCTTGGACTTCTCTGAGGACCTGTCTACTCCAGCAGAAGCTAAGTCTTTGCTAGTTCATTTGTTGTTACTGCTTCCAGAATATATTTCTTAGTACTGCTAATTTCTAGTCCGGCTTGCTATCATGATATTCTCTTGCTAGCTGGAAGCTCTGGGGTGCAGAGTGGCACCTCCACACCGTGAGTCGGTGTGGGGAGTCTTTTTGCTTACTCTGCGTGGTTTTTTGTAGTCTTTTGTGCTGACCGCATAGTTCCCTTTTCTATCCTCTGACTATTTAGTGAAGTCTGGCCTCCTTTGCTAAAACCTGTTTCATTCCTGTGTTTGTGAATTTCCTCTTAACTCACAGTCAATATATGTGGGGGGCTGCCTTTACCTTTGAGGAATTTCTCTGAGGCAAGGTTAGGCTTCTATTTCTATCTTTAGGGGTAGTTAGCTCTTAGGCTGTGAAGAGGCGTATAGGGAGAGTTAGGTATGCTCCACAGCTATTTCTAGTGTGTGTGATAGGAGTAGAGTTTGCGGTCAGCAGAGTTCCCACTTTCCCAGAGCTTGTCCCGATTACTAGTTTACTCATCAGGTCATTCTGGATGCTCCTAACCACCAGGTCCGTAACAGTTAGGGGTGTGTTGGGGTTAGGGTTGGAGTTAGATTTGGGGGGTTTCCACTGTTTAGGTACATCAGGGGGTCTCTAAACGCCACAGCCAATTTTGCGCTCAAAAAGTCAAATGGTGCTCCCTCCCTTCCGAGCTCTGCCGTGCGTCCAAACAGTGGTTTACCCCCACATATGGGGCATCAGCGTACTCGGGATAAATTGGACAACAACTTTTAGGGTCCAATTTCTCCTGTTACCATTGTGAAAATAAAAATGTGGGGGCTAAAAAATCTTTTTTGTGGAAAAAAAAATATTTTTTATTTTCACAACTCTGCATTATAAACTTCTGTGAAGCCCTTGGGCATTAAAAGTTCTCACCACACATCTAGATAAGTTCCTTGGAGGTCTAGTTTCCAAAATGGGGTCACTTGTGGGGGGTTTCTACTGTTTAGGTACATCAGGGTCTCTGCAAACACAACATCATGCCCACAGACCATTCTATCAAAGTCTGCATTCCAAAATGGTGTTCCTTCCCTTCCGAGCTCTGCCATGCGCCCAAACAGTGGTCCCCCCACACATAGGGTATCAGTGTACTCAGGACAAATTGGACAACAACTTTTGGGGTCCAAATTCTCTTGTTACCCTTGTCAAAATAAAAATTTGGGGGCTAAAAAATCTTTTTTGGGGAATTTTTTTTTATTTTTTTTATTTTCACCACTCTGCATTATAAACTTCTGTGAAGCACTTGGGCATTCAAAGTTCTCACAACACATCTAGATAAGTTCCTTGGGGGGTCTAGTTTCTAAAATGGGGTCACTTGTGGGGGGGTTTCTACTGTTTACGTACATCGGGGGCTCTGCAAACGCAACATAACGCCCGCAGACCATTCTATCAAAGTCTGCTTTCCAAAACGGCGCTCCTTCCTTTCCGAGCTCTGCCATGCACCCAAACAGTGGTTTACCCCCACATATGGGGTATCAGCCTACTCAGCATAAATTGCACAATAAATTTTGGGGTCCAATTTCTCCTGTTACCCTTGTGAAAGTAAAAATTTGGGGGTGAAAAATCATTTTTGTGGAAAAAATATGATTTTTTTTATTTTCATGGCTCTACATTATAAACTTCTGTGAAGCAGTTGGGGGTTCATGTTGCTCACCACACATCTAGATAAGCTCTCTGGGGGGTCTAGTTTCCAAAATGGGGTCACTTGGGGGGGGGTTTCTACAGTTTAGGTACATCAGGAGCTCTGCAAATGCAACATAACGCCCGCAGACTATCCCATCAAAGTCTGCATTCCAAGCGGCGCTCCTTCCCTTCCGAGCCCTGATGGGTACCCAAACAGTGCCCCCCCACATATGGGGTATCAGCGTACTCAGGACAAACTTGTCAACAGATTTTGGGGTCCAATGTCTCCTGTTACCCTTGAGAAAATAAAAAATTGCAGGCTAAAAAATCATTTTTGAGGAAAAAAAAAGGATTTTTTATTTTCACGGCTCTACTTTATAAATTTCTGTGAAGCACTTGGGGGTTTAAAGTGCTCACCACACATCTAGATAAGTTCCATAAGGGGTCTAGTTTCCAAAATGGGGTCACTTGTGGGGGGTTTCTACTGTTTAGGCACATCAGGGGCTCTCCAAATACGACATGGTGTCCGATCTCAATTCCAGCCAATTCTACATTGAAAAAGTAAAACGGCACTCCTTCTATTCCAAGCTCTGCTGTGCGCCCAAACAGTGGTTTACCCCCACATATGGGGTATCGACGTACTCAGGAGAAATTGCACAACAACTTTTGTGGTCTAATTTCTCCGGTTACCCTTGTCGAAATAAAAATTTTGGGGCAAAAATATCATTTTTGTAGGAAAAATGCGAGTTTTTATTTTCACGGCTCTACGCTATAAACTTCCGTGAAGCACCTGAGGGTTTAAAGTGCTCACCACACATCTAGATAAGTTCCCTAAGGGGTCTAGTTTCCAAAATGGTGTCACTTGTGGGGGGTTTCTACTGTTTAGGCACATCAGGGGCTCTCCAAACGCGACATGGCATCCGATCTCAATTCCAGCCAATTCTACATTGAAAAAGTAAAACGGCACTCCTTCTCTTCCAAGCTCTGCAATGTGCCCAACCAGTGGTTTACCCCCACATATGGGGTATCAACGTACTCAGGAGAAATTTCACAACAACTTTTGTGGTCTAATTTCTCCTGTTACCCTTGTGAAAATAAGAATTTGTGGGCGAAAATATCATTTTTGTGTAAACAAATGCGATTTTTTATTTTCACGGCTCTACTTTATAAACTTCTGTGAAGCACTTGGGGGCTCAAAGTGCTCACCACACATCTAGATAAGTTCCTTAAGGGGTTTAGTTTTCAAAATGGTGTCACTTGTGCAGCGTTTCCACTGTTTAGGCACATCAGGGGCTCTCTAAACGTGACATGGCATCCGATCTCAATTCCAGCCAATTCTGCATTGAAAAAGTCAAACGGCGCTCCTTCTCTTCCAAGCTGTACGGTGCGCCCAAACAGTGGTATACCCCCATATATGGGGTATCAGCGTATTCAGGAGAAATTGCACAACAACATTTATGGTTAAATTTCTGTTTTTATACTTGTGAAAATAAAAAAAATGGTTCTGAAGTAAAATGTTTGCAAAAGAAAGTTAAATGTTCATTTTTGCCTTCCACATTGTTTCAGTTCCTGTGAAGCACGTAAAGGGTTAATAAACTTCTTGAATGTGGTTTTGAGCACCTTGAGGGGTGCAGTTTTTAGAATTGTGTCACACTTGGTTATTTTCTATCATATAGACCCCTCAAAAAAGACTTCAAATGTGATGTGGTCCCTAAAAAAAAATGGTATTGTAAAAATGAGAAATTGCTGGTCAACTTTTAACCCTTATAACAAAAAAAAAAATTGTTTCCAAAATTGTGCTGATGTAAAGTAGACATGTGGGAAATGTTATTTATTAACTATTTTTGTGACATATCTCTCTGATTTAAGGGCATAAAAATACAAAGTTTGAAAATTGCAAAATTTTAAAAATTTTCGCCATATTTCTGTTTTTTTTTTATAAATAATTGACAGTAATATCAAAGAAATGTTATGACTACTATGAAGTACAATATGTCACGAAAAAACATTCTCAGAATCAGCAGGATCCGTTGAAGCATTCCAGAGTTATAACCTCATAAAGTGACAGTGGTCAGAATTGTAAAAATTGGCTCGGTCATTAAGTACCAAATTGGCTCTGTCACTAAGGGGTTAACTGACGGGAGTCTTAGGCTATGTGCACATATTGCGGATTTTGCTGCGGATCCGCAGCGGATCTGCAGCTGCGGTTCCGCAGCAGTTTTCCATGCGTTTACAGTACAATGTAAATCTATGGAAACCGCAATCCGCAGTGCCCATGCTGAGGAAAAAAACACGCGGAAATGCTGCGGGTTACATTCCGCAGCATGTCAATTCTTTGTGGAATCCGCACAAAATCCACATAAAAACCGCGGTAAATCCGCAGGTAAACCGCAGTGCAAATACCTGCGGATTTCTAAAATCCGCCGAGGAAAAATCCGCAGAGCTCCTTTCTACGTGTGCACATACCCTAAGGAGTAAAGTTTCTCCTTATGGAGAGTGATATGCCTGACATGCCAGAGTAAAGAATAAAGAGACTTATAGGCCATGCAATGCTCCTTTGGGAAATTAAATATGCAATTTGTTATTTCAGGGATGAAATACATTTAGTTGTATGAAAGGCCTCTGACTGCGTTCTATGGGGTAACGATTCTCCTTAGGCCAGTCTCACACGTCCAGATAATTCCGGTACCGGAAAAATCGGTACTGGAGTTATCCGTGTCCGTGTGTCCGTGAGCTCACGTGGCACATCATGCGTGTGCCGACTGGGTACCACACGGACCATGCAGGAGACAGCGCTACAGTAAGCGCTGTCCCCTGCTTTGGGTGCTGAAGCCGCCATTCATTTCTTCTCTCCAGCAGCGTTCGCTGGAGAGAACAAATGAAAAATCATTGTTTTTTTTTTTGTGTTTAAAATAAAGATCCTTTTCACCACCCCCTCCCACCCCCTGTGCCCGCCCGCTGGAAATAAAATACTCACCGGCTCCCTCGATGCTTCCTCTCAGTGCCGCAGATTCTTCCTGTATGAGCGGTCACGTGGTACTGCTCATTACAGTGATGAATATGCGGCTCCACCCCTATGGGAGGTGGAGTCACATATTCATCACTGTAATAAGCGGCACCACGTGACTGCTCACACAGTAAGAAGCTGCGGCGCTGAGAGGAAGCATCGAGGGAGCTGGGTGAGTATTTTATTTCCAGCGGGCGGGTGCACAAGGGGTGGGAGGGGGGTGGTGACAAGGATCTTTATTTTAAACACACACAAAAAAAAACAATGATTTTTCATTTCTTCTCTCCAGCGAACGCTGCTGGAGAGAAGAAATGAATGGCAGCTTCAGCACCACGCTGGGGGGATAGCGCTTACTGTAGCGCTGTCTCCTGCACAGGACACGGACTGCACACGGACAGCATCCATGTGCGGTACGTGTTTTACATGGGCCCATTGACTTTAATGGGTCCGTGTGATCCGTGCGCTCCCATGAACACTGACATGTCTCCATGTTTTGCACACGGACACACAGTCCGTGAAAACACGCTGACATGTGCAGAGACACATTGATTTTAATGTGTCTACGTGAGTCAGTGTCTCCGGTACGTGAGAAAACTGTCACTACATGTACCGGAGCCACTGACGTGTGAAACCGGCCTTAGAGAAAGACATGCCTGACATGCAATGGTAAGGAGGATTATAGGCCCTCTGGGAAATTAAATATGCTAATTGTCTCTTTAGAGAGGATGAGGACTTGAGCTCTAATACCCTCTATTGGATGCAGCAATCCCAAAAGATAGTTTGTTAGGAGTCAAGTTCCCGCCACTGAACAGGGGGAATCTCAAACCATGTCCGCTGCGGTCTCCCATTCTCCTCCAGCCACAGTGGAGCCTGCTCAGCGGAGATGCCGATCCCAGCATCTGGCTCAAGCTGATACTGTGCGCTTGGTTACAGTTGCCTTTCCAGGCTCTGCCTTTGTAGCCAGTACTGATCAGCAGCGAGCGGGTGTTTAAGGGGCTAAGTCCTGCTTTTCCCATACTGAGCATGCCCACAGGACGACCTCCCATTGGAGGTTGGGGGTCACACACTCAGGTCCTGTAGCAGCTCCTATTGAACCACTTGGAAGGTCCTTCAGTGCTACAGCTATAAAAAGTTTGCATGGCCGCACGGCCATGCGCTAGTATAAACCTATTATCGTGTGAGTGTGGATGGGTGCTTGTTCTGGTGATTGCTCCTTAATCATTCCCATTCCTTATGTTGTTGAATGTTCACACATGTTGGAGCTACCTCATGCCTGACAGTGCTATCCTACACCAGAGCACGATCTGTACTGCGTCAAGCCAGCAGTGTCCGTCTGCATGGCACTACACGCACTCTGTGCTGTAATCTTAACTTATCCTGACAACTGGTCAGTGTAGGGTGGGAATTCCCATTTGATCTCTGCATCCTGCGTCCTCAGATGTGGGCTCAAAAGCCACCAAGGGTCAGAGCGGGATCAATCACCCGCTTAGTGGGGGTGAGTCTCAGGGATCCCAATAGCGTTTGTCTGCTGCATCCTGTGTTTGCTACCAGGGCACAGCATTTCATTTGTTTCACTGCGACTCTGTGAAGCAACAGAGTTCGCTTTAGTTCATACCGGGTGTCCGAACCCGAGTTTACTCCGGTGTAGTGCCGCCATATAGTGCCGCCATTACTTAGCAGCAGGTTCCATCTCTACACGGTGGACCCCGGGCTGTGAACGCACTTTTACCATCTTTAATCTATTTGGTGCATTCCGCCAGCACCAGGGTCTGGCTAGTAATGGCAGACGAACAGCGACTACAGCGGTACATCCAGCAGCTGGAGGGCAGGTTGGCGGCTCTCGAGCGTACAACCTCAGCTGTGGATGGTACCGCAGTAGCCGTTCAGGCTGCTAGCGTGGCTGCAGCAAGTTTGTCCACTGCCACCCCTGTTCCTACCTTATCCCGCCTCCCGCTGCCAGATAAATACTCTGGTGATAACAAGTCATGTAGGGGATTCGTGAGCCAGTGCGCTATACACCTCGAGCTCCTGGCTGCACATTTTCGCTCAGAGCAGGCAAAGGTGGAATTCATTTTATCCCTCCTGTTGGACAGGGCGTTGGAGTGGGCTACGCTGCTGTGGGAGCGCGTCGATCATGTGGTGCAGAGTGCTTCGCTGTTTCTGAGCACTCTGAAACAGGTCTTTTTAGGACCTCAAGTCACCCATGATACGGCGCTCCAACTGCTGGCATTGACCCAGGGCTCGTCCATGGTCAGCCATTTTGCCATTCACTACCAGACTTTAGCATCTGAGCTGGAGTGGTCAGCTAAAGCCCTCATCCCTGTATTTTGGGGGGGCCTGGCTGACCATATGAAGGAAGCTTTGGCCACCAGGGAGATTCCCGCCACACTGGATGAGCTAATAGCTGTATCTACACACATCGACCTTTGTTTTAACGAGCGAAGGTTGGAGCGAGCCCAGTGTAGGCAGAGGTTTCGGCTGGCTCCCACCTTCGCCAAACCTCTGGAGTCTCTGGTCCAGGCGTCCGAGTCACATGAGCCCATGGAATTGTCACGAGCGGGATCTAAGTCCCAGACCGCTCGTGCACTCAAGGTCTGTCATGTTTGTCGGCAGTCAGGACATCTTGCCTCCAGATGTTCCCAGCGGTTGGGAAAACGTCATCGTCTAGTGGTTGTAGGAGGAGGTACACTAGACACAGCGACGTTTTCCTCCAAACTGTCCTTCAAGGGGACAATTACCATAGGCCCATCCACTCTTACGGTAGAGCTTTGCGTGGATTCTGGGGCGGAGGGCAATTTTATGTCATCTGCCTTCGCCCCGCGACACGCAATATCCCTGGTGATGCTCGCCCAATCTGTGACCGTACGAGTGGTAAATGGGTTGACACTGCCCTCACAGATAACACACCAAACCATCCCATTTACTTTATCAATGTCTCCATCTCATTAGGAGATTACTTCCTTGCTAGCCATTCCCGAGGGAATTGATGAGGTCCTGTTGGGAATACCATGGCTACGCTACCACTCTCCTCATAAAGAACAGTCCACAGAGAGAATTCTGGGATGGAGTGAATCTTGTGAGGGTAGATATCTGAGGGATTGCGTTCAGGTTGCTACAACCCGCAGATCTTTCCTCTCTCCCCAAGCACTATTGGCCATATGAGGACGTGTTCTCCAAGAGGGCTGCGGAGACCCTTCCACCTCACCTCTCCTATGACTGTCCTATTGACCTCTTGCCTGGTGCGGAGCCTCCCCAGGGTCGAGTCTGCCCGTTATCTTTCCCGGAGACAGAGGCAATGTCTCAGTACATTCAGGAGAATCTGGCAAGAGGATTCATTAGGAAGTCAGTGTCACCTGCAGGGGCGGGGTTCTTCTTTGTGCAGAAGAAGAACGGAGAACTACGTATATGCATAGATTACAGGGGTCTTAACGCCATCACTAGTGTTGAGCATTCCGATACTGCAAATATCGGGTATCGGCCGATATTTGCTGTATCGGAATTCCGATACCGAGTTCCGATATTTTTGCGATATTGGAAATCGGAATCGGAAGTGTGTGTGTATGGTTCCCAGGGTCTGGAGGAGAGGAGACTCTCCTTCAGGCCCTGGGATCTATATTCATGTAAAAAATAAATAATAAAAATAAAAATTATTGATATACTCACCCCTCCGGCGGACCCTGGCCCTTAGCGGTGCCTCCGTTCCTAAGAATGCAGGGAGTGAATGACCTTCGATGACGTTGCGGCTTGTAATTGGTCGCCTGAGCGGTCACGTGAGCGGTCACGCGACCAATCACAAGCCGCAACGTCATAGAAGGTCCTTCACTCTGCATTCTTAGGAACGGAGGCAGACCCTTGGACCGGTGAGAGCCGGGGCCGTCAGAGGGGTGAGTATATCAATATTTTTTATTTTTGTTCTTTTTTTTATACATGAATATGGATCCCAGGGCCTGAAGGAGAGTTTCCTCTCCTTCAGACCCTGGGAACCATTCCGATATTTTGTGTCCCATTGATATGCATTGGTATTGGGTATCGGTATCGGCGATATCCGATATTTTTTAGATATCGGCCGATCCAATCCGATACCGATACCTTTGCATATTGGAAGGTATCGCTCAACACTAGCCATCACCGTTAAGAATAAATATCTTCTGCCCCTGATATCTGAGCTCTTTGATAGGCTTCGGGGAGAGCACGATCTGTGCTGCGTCAAGCCAGCAGTGTCCGCCTGCACGGCACTACACGTACTCTGTGCTGTAATCTTAACTTATCCTGACAACTGGTCAGTGTAGGGTGGGAACTCCAGCTTAATCTCTGCATCTGACTTGGGGCGTCCTCAGGCGCGGGCTCAAAAGCCACCGAGGGTCAGAGCGGGATCAATCACCAGCTTAGTGGGGGTGAGTCTCAGGGATCCCACTAGCATTTGTCTGCTGCACCCTGTGTTTGCTAACAGGGCACAACGTTTCATTTGTTTCACTGAGACTCTTTGAAGCAACAGAGTTCGCTTTAGTTCTTACCGGGTGTCTGAACCCGAGTTTACTCCAGCGTAGTACCGCCATATAGTGCCGCAATTACTTAGCAGCAGGTTCAATCTCTGCATGGTGGACCCCAGGCTGCGAACGCACCTTTACCATCTTTAATCTATTCGGTGCATTCCTCCAGCCCTAACATAGGTGACACGCAGTGCAGTGCTCAGCTATTTACATTAGTGTCATGGACATAGAATGGAGACTGAGAGTCTATGTGTGAGCAAAGACTCTATTCAACTCCTAGTGGTTGCGGTGCATCAATCAAGAAAACAACCAGGACCAAAGTTCCGCATGCTAATGGTGGGGGAGTACCTTTTTAACATCTTCTTGGTATACTTTGTTAAGGCACGTGGATGACATTTTTGGGCTCTCCCACTACAGTACTTATAATATGTAATACCTTGAACGCTTCACTGGCGAGATGCCCGTGAGTTGTTGTTGAGGGCACATCAGAGGATGTAGTTACATGACCGTAATGGATGTAAGCTGGTGGCAGGGGCATAGCTGAAAGCTCAAGGTCCCTTCGGCAATATTTTTATATCCCCCTCCAATAACCACCAATTGTGAAAAAAATATAATGCATACTGTGTATAGTGTTTTATAAATATATTATAACTATGGTAAATATTTATAGTAGAATTATGCAGAACATTAAAAAAAAGAAATAAGAATAAGATATGTAAAACAGGAAAGGCACCGTTGCTGCAAGTGGTAGACATAGGACTAATGGTTGTGGTCAGAGCAGTCTGAAACAGCAGAAGCTCTGGGCACTGCTGTATGGCCTCTTGCATACAGCTCGGAAGTCACAGTATGGGGTGTAGAAGACCATATTGCAATTTGTTTTCCACACAAAATCTTCTATAGTCATCCTTATACATACCTCCCAACCGTCCCGATTTCAGCGTGACAGTCCCGCTTTGGCACCGGGGTCCCGCTGTCCCGCTTCGGGCATTTAAAATCCCGAATTTGCGGCCGCCGGTGAAGCCCCGCCCACTTCCGGGACGTAGAGAGAGCCCGATTAGTACCCGCTGTTCGTTCCGTTCCCTGGGACTGCGTGTAGCCACGCCCCCTTGAGTTGCCTCACCGCCCGCCTCCGGCTTCCTCCTCAACTATAGACGTGGGCGGACTCTGAGGACAGAGCGACAGCACCCGGACTGGTTTCTGGCACGGGGGCAGAGTTGTGAGACACTCCGTGTCTGTGTGACCGCGGGAGCAGCGAGCGGATCTCCAGACTGTAAGTGAATGTATGTGTCTCTCCCCCTCTCCATGCAGCGCTGCCCTGCTGCGGTTACAGCAGAGACTCTGACAGCATAGGAGGACTGACAAACTAAACTTTGTCTCCCCATGGTGCGCGCACCCCGCTCCCACTCTCCCCCTGGTACCCATCCATCGGATTCTCCACCAACCTGGTGCAGCACCCCTTACATTCTATGGGGGCTGCCACCTGCCTGCGTTACATTCTATGGGGGCTGCCACCTGCCTGCGCTACATTCTATGGGGGCTGCCACCTGCCTGCGTTACATTCTATGGGGGCTGCCACCTGCCTGCGTTACATTCTATGGGGGCTGTGCAGCATTATATTCTATGGGGCTGTGCTGCATTATATTCTATGGGGGCTGTGCTGTATTACATTCTATGGGGGCTGTGCTGTATTACATTCTATGGGGGCTGTGCTGTATTACATTCTATGGGGACTGAGCTGTAATGCTGGATACAGCAGTCAGCGGCGCAGCTGGATGACACCATTCAGCGCCGTGGGAGTGGAAGCTGCCGGCTGCTGCGAGGGAGCGCGGTGAAAGGTGTTTGTGTGTACTGATGGAGAAGGCAATGATGGGGGTGGGGTAACCATGTGTGGCCATTATACTGCACCCAGCATTGTGTGGGGCCATTATACTGTACCCAGCATTGTGTGGCCATTATACTATACCCAGCATCGTGTGGGGCCATTATACTGTACAAAGCATCATGTGGCGCCATTATACTGTATGGACCATCACGTGGGGCAAGTATACTGTACGCAGCATCATGTGGGGCCATTATACAGTATGGAGCATAATGTGGCCAATGGCCATTGTACAGTATGGAGCGTCGTGTGTGGCCATATTTTTTTGTTCATAATTATTGTTAACGAAACATTGTGATCAGAAGTGCTAAATGGGTGTGGTTTTGGCGTGGCTAGTTGTGAAATGGGTGTGGCCTAAAATTTGCCGCGGCGCGCTACGCGCGCCGCTGACTTTGTCCCTCTTTCCCTTCCCCTAAAGTTGGGAGGTATGCTTATATGGTGATGGACATGCATATAACTCTTGTTAAAGCATTGGAGAAAGTAGCTGTTATAAAATAGGAGGAAATAGACATTATGTTTTTATATATTAGATGTTATGACGATAGTTTGTTTAGCTATATATATATTCAATTATTTTTTATTTTTTGGGATCAGTGAATTTACTACTAAGTATCTGTCATACTGGTACAGTACTACATATAGTGTACCGCATTGGTGGTGGATGCAGTACGGCACCGCACATTTAAAGTCAGGGACCCACTAAGAGCTTCCTCATAACCTGGCAGTGGGCTTCATACAGTTTGATCACAATGTTAAACTAAGAACCTAGTGTTCAGATTTGAACATTTTTGCTTAGCTCAAACTGCTGAGCCAGCAGCTGTGACAGGAGGTAAAAACGCCTGCGACTGGAGGAAAACTTTTTACCGCCGGTCACAGCTGCTTGCTCACCGCAGCTCCCTGACCAACAGTAATGATCTTACCACTGATTAGAGCTGCCAGTGTTTCTCACGCTGTCATGCACATGACAGCGTGAGAAACATCAGATGTTCGGGGTGCCGAACCGGAACAGTAATACGGGCTTTTGGAGAAGTCTGTGTTTGGGGTCTGTGCTCAAACACTAGGTGTTTTCTACGATCCTTAAAGTTTACTGTTCGGGTTCACCCATCACTAGTCATGAAGTCATTATGTCATGGCTTGCACATGACCTGGAGTGCATGCGTAGAACCCACCAGGTCCTCATGAAAGCCAGAAGTCCTGGCTCAGTGTAAGAGGCTTGGAGATTTCAGTATGAGTGACAGTAATCTGAAGATACTGCAAGGACCAGATGGGTGACAGTGATGAACAGAGAGGTCGGAGTGAGGGGAGTATAAAAATGTATTTATTTTATTTATTTTATTTATTTTACCCCAGAGTAAAATAAGGGACTGAAAATAAATGTGTGGCAGTGCCTTTATTCTGATAATTTGTGCACTTAAAAATAACACGAGTCAGGAAGAATTGGTGCATAAAGAATAAAAACTATCTGTGACCTGGCTCTAACCCAAATACTTTTAAAATCTTAAATAATCAGTTTATATGACCAGCTTAGCATAAACAATACATATGGTGATAGTCTGCAATTTATTTCTTTAACTGTGAGTCCTTGTAAATAATAACCATAAGGGGTTGCACAGTATATTTTTTTATATTAATTTAACTCTCTTATACATTGAGATTATAAGGAGTCTCAAAATAAATGTATTAAAAAATCCATCCAACATCTAATGAAATGTAAACACAAAAAAAGTAAACATAACAGTGGTTCTCAAGCTCATACATGGTCTCCACATATACCTCCTCGTCTGTACAATGTCTGGAACAAGCATAAATGAAACGTGGGTTTCCCCCTGTGGCTATGTGACATACTGACACATAAGGACTGGGAGCAGCTGAAAAGCCTTTGTGTGCAAAGTAAGTATGTGTCCTTAATATTGTACAGACTTGAATGTGGGGTAGGGGCTGTATACAACTTAGACTCATGATACAAAGTTACATGTAGCAACACTCAGCTCGCAATTCCTCCATTTTTCTTTGTAACAATTCAAAAGCAATATTTTTAAAACATTTTCTGGAAACAACTTTATTAAAAGGAACCTGTCAGCAGGATTGTGCATAGTAACCTATAAACAGTGTCAGGTCAGTGCCGTTATACTGACTACAATGATACCTTTTGATGAAATCCGTCTTGTGGGTCTTGTCTAATCTTTATTTCCAGCTTTTAGTTAATTATTTGCTCGTGCTCCGGGGCGGCCCGAGGGGGGGTCTTCATGTGGTGCTCTGAATAGCTATTCATACTGAAGACTGCTGACAAGTCACTGATCCCTCAGTGACCTGCTCCCTAGTTAACACAATTAATATTATATATACATACTGAAAAAAAACCCCTTCTGCAGGCTGGCGTGGCACCTGCGCTGCAGCATAATCGCATGTGTACTGTGTGTTTATAGTTAATATGGTTGAGGTTATCCTGATATTTAAAAAAAAGCCATTTGAAAATGGCACCTGCACAGTAGCAGCTATCGTTGTATATAGAGGTGATCCGATAGCTGCTTCTGCGCAGGCGGTGCCATATTGCTAAAGAGAAAACAAATTTCCTCCTCCAAGATGGTGCTGGTGTTGTCTGCGCAATAGCAGTGATCGGCAACCGCACTTATTGCGTAGGTGCCGGCAGCACTATCTTGGAGGAGGATTTTTTTTTTCTCTAGGAAGATGGCGCCGCCAGTGCCTGTGCAGTAGCAGCTATCGGATCAACTATATACACACCAATAGCTGCTACTGCGCCCTCGCAGAGGGTGCCATTTTCAAACTGATCTTTTTTTTGTAATATCAAGATAACCCCAGCCAAATTAATTATAAACACATTACACATGCAATTATGCTGCCACGCCTGCCTGCAGAAGGTTTTTTTTTTCAGTATGTACATATATTCATGATGCAAACTAGGGGGCAGGTCTCTGAGAGATCAGTGACCTGTAAGAAGCCATACTGCATGAGCATATCATCAACTCAAAACTGAAAATAAAGATAAAACATCAACCACAAGACGGATTTCATCAACAAGTTATCAATTTACTCAGTATAACGGAGCCGACCTGACACTATGTGTAGGTTACTGTACACAATCCTGTTGACAGGTTCCCTTTAAGACTTATTGGTTATGAAAGAATAATTTTTTAATGTTGCTATTTTGGAGTACATATGACCTCTGTAAGCTCAATGCCATGTTGTGACTCTGAGTCACTTCTCACGGACAAGCCATGAGTAAGGGAAGTCAATTGATCTGAAGTCAAAAGCCAGGAGGGCACATCATAAAAAGAGAGGTGAGCCAAAGGTCTAGTCAGGTCAATGTCCGTGGTCAAAATTCCAAGAAAAAAGTGGATCAAGAGAAAGGGGTAAGCAAAGTGGTGGTCAAAGGCAAATCCAAAATCAGGCAACAAAGATCAGAATATAGGAACTCAGAGCTCAGAGCAAACACACAACACTTGAGCTAAGCTGCAAATGGCAATCTTCTAATCAGTGACAGTCAGATAAACAGATATATCATGGGTTACACTAAAGGCCCAGCCAGATTGGACAGTTGAGCTGTCATTCACAATATTGAGAGCTCAGTATGCCCCTGCCTCTGATTGGGAAGCTGAGCTGTCACTCACAATGCTGACAGCTCCTCAATCTATTGGGCGGCCGAGCTGTAAATCACAGCATCCTTAGGATAATGTTAGTGGTGGAATCATGACAGTTACCCATCTTCGAGGGGGACCAAAGGATTCCAGTTTTCCCTGGATATTTGGAAAGGAAGGCCTTGATCAGGCGATCAGCCTTCACATCTCGAGCTGGAACCCAGGATCTCTTTTTCGGTCCATATTCCTTCCAATGGATGAGGTACTGGAGGGAATTTTGAACCTTTCAAGAATCTACAATTTTCTGTACCTCATAATCTAAACTGTCATGGTCAGAAACGGAAGGAGGTGGGGATGAGGGGACAAACTCCTTTAACAGGGATCTATGAAAGACGTTAGGGATGTGAAAAGATGGAGGAAACTTCAAACTAAAAGCCACTGGATTGACTCTCATAGGGACCAATGAACTTAGGACCATACTTTGTTGACTGTACTTTAAGTTAAATATTATTGGATGACAACCAAACCTTATCACCTACTTTAAAGACCAGACCCGCCGAACATTTTCTATCAGCCTTCTGTTTTTGGAGAATTTGAGCAGCCCCATATTCTTTTAAACCTGGCTCTGGACATCCCCAAGTTTCTGTATTGGGACCTCTAGGACCACCCTAGGACATTCAGAACTAATCCTAGAAAACTCATCAAATTGAAGATGAAAACCATAATTACAAAAACACAGTGCAGTCCCAATGACAGTCCAGTCACCCAATCAGGGCCGGGGTGTGTTGGGTTTCCTACAGGTGTCTCCTTTTTGGAATGATTCCCAGACTTTGTAGCTGTCTGCCTGTTATGTCTGCCAGTTGTAGCTTTGCTCAGTTTGGTGTGTGTTTGCTCTGTGCTTTGAATCCTACTATTTGGATCTTTGTTGACTGACCCTGGATTTGCCTTTGACCATCCGTTTGCCTCGTACCTTTATCTTGATTTGATATCTTCTTGGAATTCTTGACCTGTTTATGCCTTTGTTTCACCCCTCTGTTTATGACAAACCCACCTGCCTTTTGACCTCGAATTCCTTCACTTCCCCATGTCACGCGTGTTTGCAAGTACTGACTAGCATCACAGACCACTGCTGAAACTCAGTGAAGAAGTCCTCAGTCATTCAGTTCCCCTGTGTCAGGTGTATGATCTTTGCCTAAGCGACTTGGATCCTGTTGGGTTCGCCATAGTTTAAACCTATTGCACCAAAAAAGGCATAAAAATGAGATTGTTATGGGGCTTGTGGGGACAAAGAAAATGCCCAGGTCTGAAGGTCCCCTTGCACTAGCGACATCAATATACCTACTTGCTGGAACTCATCCACTGTAGACTGAGGCTACAGGATAAAACATAGCCTATAGCTCTCACTGAACAGCCTAAACTGTTTTTTTTCTCCCAAAACATTATCAGGGAGGGACACTACAGGTTCAGGAGAGACCAACTGTACATCAGAAGGTACAGCTATCACAGCCACTGCTGTCAGTGGAGAGCTATGGTAAGTTTTCATCAAACTAAATATTTGACTCTGCAACTGATATTAAAACAATTCTAGACTCTGGTATTGCTTAGCCAGATTGTCACAATTCCTCTAGTCAGTTTAGTGAGTGGCAGCTCAGCAGTACAATCAGGGTCATGGTGTGTTGGATTCCATACAGGTTTCTCCTATTCTGATTCCCTGGTTTAGCTGGCAGTCTGTCACTGAGTACTGCCAGTTGTACCCTTAGCTCAGTAGTGCATGTTGCCTCATTTCTCAGTGTTCTGTCTCAGATCTATAGCTGCCTGACCCTGGACATGGCCTCAGACCATCTGTTTGCCTTGTTGCTTGATCCACTGCCTTCATGGATATTTTGACCTTGAACTGTGACTTGACTACACCTTTGCCTTACCTCTTTTGATTGTGAGGATCCCTCTTGACCACAGATGTCTTGATTACACAGCTTCACGGTTTGTCCATGAGTAGTGACTAGCCTCAAATTACAACTGGCCTTATACTTTTTTTCCACCAGTATGAATCCAATTTGCATACGGAGCAAACAGGTAGCAGCAAATCTGATCCAGGAGGTTCAGTACCTCACCAGAGAGCACCAGAAACTAGAAGCGTCGCAATTCCAGCTGCATGGTCAGTTTTCTAGCCAAATGGGTGCTTCCCAGAAGCCTCCACTGCTGCAGTAGCTTTGATACCTGTATCTTCTAATGTGCAATTGGTCTCTCACGAAGCAGAAATGGTTCTACCTGATCATTTTTTGGGGGGGAGAAAAAACAGTTTAGGTTGTTCAGGGAGAGTTGTAGCCAATTTCTTACCCTGCGATCTCTGTCATCAGGGGATGAGTCTCAGTGGGTGGGAATAATCATTTCCCTACTGCCAGGGGGTCCCTCAGATTTGAGCATTTACTTTTTCCTCACAATCCCCAGAACAGTCTTTTGTTGATGCCTTTTTTAACGCCTTAGGGTTGTACTATAAGGAACCTTTCAGGATCCAGGTCATGTGGAAAAGATCATGAACCTGACAAAGGGTGGTTGCACCACTGAGGACTTCTACTGAAGTTCAGTAGAATAATGCAGCTCTCAGGTGCCAGTTCCGCAGAAGCCTCTATGATACACTTAAGGACGCCCTGGCTCCACATGCTCCACCTTGTTCCATGGAGGAGGCCATGACCCTGGCCATTCAGTTGGATTGCAGGATTCAGCAGAGGAATGATGTGCTACAAGAGGTCTCGGTCATTTTCCCCAAATATGTCCACTTTCCTGAGGGGTTTCTGTTGGAAGTCGAAGCTGCCATCTCTTGGACCATTGAGAGGAGATGTTGGCGCAGTTTCGGACTATACCTCTACTTTGGTTGCCTTGGACATTTTCTTGAGGACTGCTCTATGGGCCCTCAAGCAAGTAATCTGTCAGGAAATGCCTAAGTCTGGGTGATTGTCGAGGTCACCCAGACTTCCAAGTATCTTTATACCCCTCAGATAAAGTACTGCTAAACGTGGAACTACTTTTCCAGAGACAGTTGTTACAGTATCTGCGCTAGCCTTCATTTGCTGAAGGTCTGCAGACAACTTCACCAATTCAGGACTCGCTCTGAAAATATAATTAGGGACAGTTAGGTTGGAAAGACCCTTTCAAATTTTTACTGTTAATAGGACACTGTTACTTAAAGATCTTGTCCACCTGGTAATGGTGGAGTTCAAATTAAGAGGGGGGACACTTTATTCTTAGTCTATCTCCTGCTTTGTTTTGGATAATTTAGCTGCTGGGTTAGTATCGAGCTTTCCTCAATATAATACACTTATGCACAATCCTGTTGTTGATTGGCCGATTGTCATCTGAAGGAGATTGTTAAGTGAACCCCCCAACTGTCAAAAGATATGTATTTGTTCTGCTCAGTCAGGAGGGTCTGACCTTAAATACTTTGGAGAGGTGTTCTAGGAAAAAGAGATATTACCTCCACATCGTCCTTATAATTGTGCTATTGATCTTGTCTCTAATGCCAAATTACCTAAAGCTTGCCTGTACAATTTGACTTCAACATACTGCCATAAATATGTAAATGAAAGTTCATGGAAACGTCATATCTGTCCTTCCTCCTCTCCTGTAGCTGCTGTGTTTTTTTTGTTAAAAATAAATATTACGGGTCTCCAATCTCCATCATTGCCTCGATTTTGGTGAATGAAACAAAATTAACAAATAACAAAATTAAGAATACTTATCCACTTCCAAACATCCCTGACCTTTATAATCAAATAATGGGGGCTAATTTCTAATCTTAATCTTAGAGGGGCTTATAATTTGATACACATCTGGAAGAGTGACAAGTGGAAAATGGTGTTTTTAACATCTGAGAGTCTATTTGAAAAATATTTTCATGCTTTTTTTGTGTACCAGCAGTTTTTAAAAACTTTATGAATGATATATTTCTGATCGTGTTGGAAGGTTTATAATGGTATACCTTTCTGATATTCTAAGTTTTTCGCCCAATCTGGATTCACACTATGAACATGTCCACTTTGTTTTAGAGAAGCCTAGAGAAAATTATTTGCTTGCTGAATTGTAAACATGTAGTTTTTCTGTTCAAGAAATATTGTTTCTGGGGTTTCATTATATTGGCTGAAGGGTTAAAGTTGGACCCTGGGAAGGAACAGGCCATAATTGATTGGGTTCAACCCCTTGACCTTAAATCATTGCAATATTTTTTAGAATTTGTCAAATAATAAGAAAAATGTATTAGGCTACGTTCACATTTGCGTTGTGCGCCGCAGCGTTGGCGTCGCAAAGCACAACACAATCAAAAACGCAGCAAAACGCATGCACAACGCTGCGTTTTGCGCCGCATGCGTCCTTTTTTTCATTGATTTTGGACGCAGCAAAAATGCAACTTGCTGCGTCCTCTGCGCCCGGACGCGGGCGCCGCAGTGACGCACGTCACTGCGGCGCAAAACGCAAGTGTGACACATGTCCATGCGCCCCCATGTTAAATATAGGGGCGCATGACGCATGCGGCGACACTGCGGCGCCCGACGCTGCGGCGCTGACCGCAAATGTGAACGTAGCCTTAGTGGTTTTTCACAAATTGTTAAACATATTATTGGTCTCACACGTAAGGGGCTGAATCTTAAGGTTTGATCGCTGGATGCTATTCTGCCTTTAATAAATTAAAAGGGTATTTCATGTCCGCTCCAATTTTAATCCAACCTGATCTCCAGAAACCCTTCATTATGGAGGTGGATGCTTCAAGAGTCGGGAATCGCTAGCTGCTTGCTGTCAAATTAGCTTTTTAAGAATGGAGACATTTTTTCGAGGGAGCAATTCATCAGGTCACTGTAGTGATGGGTCATTGCAATTTTGCTTATATTGAATCAGCTAAATGGTTAACCTCAACACAGGCCAGATGGTCCTTATTTTTTAGTATGTTAAATCTTTCTATCATGTACAGGTTGGGGTTCAAGAATGTGACTGCTTATGCTTTATCACACAGCCTTGATTCAGTTTCTTCTCCAGAACATCAATCCTCCATTTTTCCACACTATATTGTCATTTCTATGGTATCCTCAGAGTGGGTAGCACAGATGCGTAAAATCCAGTACTTGGAACCTTCCCCTACTCCAGGGTCCATTTGTGCCCTTGTACTTAAGATTACCTCTGTTGCAGGAGTTTGATTATTCCATCTTGAGTGGTCATCCTGGGGTCTCAGCTATGCAGAAAGCTATTGCTAGACTCTTCTGGTGGCCATCCATGCTTAATGATCTTAAAAATGTTGTGTCTGCTTGTGAAGTTTGAAGTTTCACGGCCAGGGAAATGGCTCCATTGCTAATTCCAGAAAAACTGTGTACTCATTTGTCCATGGATTTCATCATTGATTTGCCTGTGTCTGGAGGCAAAACTGTTATTTGGGTGGTAACTGATCAATTCAGTAAACAGGCTTGTTTTATTCCATTATCAGGGTTACCGAATGCTGAAACACTGGTTATTTATCAATCATGTGGTGAGATTGCTTGGAATATCTCTAAACACTGTATATCATGAGGTGGTGTAAATTGTCTCCAAACTCTGAAGAATTTCTTGCAGAAAATTGGGGACTAGTTTGTCATTTTCCTCTACCTACTACTCTAAAACCAACAGTCAGACAGAAAGGACAAGAAAATAGTTAAAACAAATTTAAGGTGTAGCGTTGGGACTTAGCAGGAGGACTGTCTACTTGAACCTCATCTTTTCTTCTTTTCTATAATAATGTTTTTTTATCCCAATTTTGGTGAATTTTCTAGGATGAGTTCTGGGTGTCCTGGAGTAGTGGTTGCCATACATAAACTTGATCATGTCTGGAGAGAGATTCAAAAGAATATTGGGGTGGCTCAATTTTGCCATAATTGGAAAGTGATAAGAAACGTTTGGCAGGTCCCATCTTCAAAATAGTTGATAAGGCTTGGTTATCATGCAAAAATATCAAGCTGAAAATACCATCAACAGAGTTGGGTCCTAAATTTATTGGTCCATATGAGATTGTGCAGTTTATTCAGTGACCTTTAGATTAAAACTACCTCCATCTCTTCTCATCCCTATTGTGTTCCACACATCCTTACTTAAAGAGTGTATTCTTACAATGTTATCTGCTGCATCCCCATCTCCTCCAGTTTCAGTCAATGTAGGCTTAGAGTAGGAGGTGCAGCAGATCATGTACAGTGGGGCAAAAAAGTATTTAGTCAGTCAGCAATAGTGCAAGTTCCACCACTTAAAAAGATGAGAGGCGTCTGTAATTTACATCATAGGTAGACCTCAACTATGGGAGACAAACTGAGAAAAAAAAATCCAGAAAATCACATTGTCTGTTTTTTTATCATTTTATTTGCATATTATGGTGGAAAATAAGTATTTGGTCAGAAACAAACAATCAAGATTTCTGGCTCTCACAGACCTGTAACTTCTTCTTTAAGAGTCTCCTCTTTCCTCCACTCATTACCTGTAGTAATGGCACCTGTTTAAACTTGTTATCAGTATAAAAAGACACCTGTGCACACCCTCAAACAGTCTGACTCCAAACTCCACTATGGTGAAGACCAAAGAGCTGTCAAAGGACACCAGAAACAAAATTGTAGCCCTGCACCAGGCTGGGAAGACTGAGTCTGCAATAGCCAACCAGCTTGGAGTGAAGAAATCAACAGTGGGAGCAATAATTAGAAAATGGAAGACATTCAAGACCACTGATAATCTCCCTCGATCTGGGGCTCCACGCAAAATCCCACCTCGTGGGGTCAGAATGATCACAAGAAAGGTGAGCAAAAATCCCAGAACCACGCGGGGGGACCTAGTGAATGAACTGCAGAGAGCTGGGACCAATGTAACAAGGCCTACCATAAGTAACACACTACGCCACCATGGACTCAGATCCTGCAGTGCCAGACGTGTCCCACTGCTTAAGCCAGTACATGTCCGGGCCCGTCTGAAGTTTGCTAGAGAGCATTTGGATGATCCAGATGAGTTTTGGGAGAATGTCCTATGGTCTGATGAAACCAAACTGGAACTGTTTGGTAGAAACACAACTTGTCGTGTTTGGAGGAAAAAGAATACTGAGTTGCATCCATCAAACACCATACCTACTGTAAAGCATGGTGGTGGAAACATCATGCTTTGGGGCTGTTTCTCTGCAAAGGGGCCAGGACGACTGATCCGGGTACATGAAAGAATGAATGGGGCCATGTATCGTGAGATTTTGAGTGCAAACCTCCTTCCATCAGCAAGGGCATTGAAGATGAAACGTGGCTGGGTCTTTCAACATGACAATGATCCAAAGCACACCGCCAGGGCAACGAAGGAGTGGCTTCGTAAGAAGCATTTCAAGGTCCTGGAGTGGCCTAGCCAGTCTCCAGATCTCAACCCTATAGAAAACCTTTGGAGGGAGTTGAAAGTCCGTGTTGCCAAGCGAAAAGCCAAAAACATCACTGCTCTAGAGGAGATCTGCATGGAGGAATGGGCCAACATACCAACAACAGTGTGTGGCAACCTTGTGAAGACTTACAGAAAACATTTGACCTCTGTCATTGCCAACAAAGGATATATTACAAAGTATTGAGATGAAATTTTGTTTCTGACTAAATACTTATTTTCCACCATAATATGCAAATAAAATGATAAAAAAACAGACAATGTGATTTTCTGGATTTTTTTTCTCAGTTTGTCTCCCATAGTTGAGGTCTACGTATGATGTAAATTACAGACGCCTCTCATCTTTTTAAGTGGTGGAACTTGCACTATTGCTGACTGACTAAATACTTTTTTGCCCCACTGTATTTTTGGAGGGTTTGTAATTATCTAGAGTATCTCATTCACTGGAGAAGATTTGGAACCAAGGAAACATCCTAGGTTCCTGCTTGTTCTATGAAGACTGATCGTTTGGTTAAGGCATTCCTTCATTAGGTTTCCTGGGAAACCTTGGGGTCCGTTGACCCCCCTAGAAGAGTGGGTAATATCACAATTATTTTACTCACTGTGGTGTGTGGCAGCTCAGCCATCCAATCTGGGGTAGGGGCATGTTGAGCCACCTCAGCAGTCGAAACAGAGGCTGCGACGTGCTGAGCTATAAGTGTTGTGAGTGACAGTCCAGTTAACCAATCAAGGCAAGGGTGTGCTGGGTTTCCTACAGATGTGTCCTGTTCTAAGTGTTTCACTGGTTATTTAGCTGGTTGTTCACCACAGATTACTGCCAGTTCTAGCCTTAGCTCAGTGGTGCAGGTTTTCCTTTTTCCTCAGTGTTCTCTGATCTATTGCTACCTGTCGTTGGACTCTTCCTCTGACCATCCTTTTGGCCAGCCCATTTGTTTTGGTTTCCTACCTTTCTTGAATTCTGACCACTGGTTCTGACCTGTTTATGCCTTTGCCTAACCCCATTTGATTATGAGAACACTCTTGGTATCTGCCTCCGGACCTCCTGACTACCCAGCCTCACTGCTTGTCCATGGGTAGTGACTAGCATCACACAGATCCTGATTAATTTGTGTCATATTCACCACCTGGTCACAGAGTGTGTGAACAGGATCCATACTTGAGAAAAAGACAAATGTATAGGCTAGTTCTAATGTGACGCTGAGTCAATTCTCACAGACAAGACGTGAGATGGAGACGTCAAGGAGGCCAGGAGGGTACATCGTAATTAGAGGGGGTGAGACAAAGGTCACAGTCTAGGGTCAGAATTCCAAATAGGTAGCGGATCAAGACAAAGGGGTTAGGCAAATGGATGGTACATTAACTGTCTAGTATGAAACCTGAACTTTTAAGTTCAGGTTTGCTCATCACTATTTGGCAATCTTGGGATTTCAAGATGCCTTTCACACCAACAAGGTACCCAGTTCCAAAGTCATGAAAATGACCCCAAAACATCTATGAACCTCATCATATTTCACTGTAGGTACTGTGTTCTTTTCTTTGTAGGCCTCATTTCGTTTTCGGTAAATGTGGATCCATTCTCATGACTGTGAGGGATCGACAATTTTGATTTATTTTGCAATTGCTTACTTATTGTTCTAGTAGAATAATATGCTTTATCAAACAGCTTTTTGTTGGTTTCATCTGTCCACAAAATGCTTTCCAAGAAGGATTTGGATTAAACACCTCAGGAGCAGCACAGCCCCGAAATATACACTTGATAAAAAAAAGGCCAAAAAGGGCCAAAACGTTGGGGAAAATAAATATCTGCATTCACTTATTGGCTGTGGATTTTATGAATAAAGAATTTTTGTTCATCAAAATCATCATGTTGAGTGCTTGTGTAAGGATTCGAAGAAGAACCCGAGAGTGGACCCTCTGGGTCATGACTCTAGAGTCCCCAAGGACGAGTAGACCAGATGGAACCACCCCCTGTACAGGGAGCATTAAGGGCAGGCCCAAGGGGGATGTAGACACAACAGCTGGAGCCAATGGGGCGGCTACTAAAACAAAAGAGGAGGACAGACACAGCGGAGACACAGAGTGGGCAAGACTGGAACATGGAGAAGGAATGGCAGAGACACTGGGCTGACAAGGCAGGAACGCAGGGCGGGCACGGTGGAGACACAGGCCTGACGAGACAAGTACGCAGCGCAGGCATGGTGGAGACCCAGGGCAGACAAGGCAAGAACGCAGGGCAGGCACGGTGGAGACACAGGGCTGACCAGACAAGTACGCAGGGCAGGCATGGCGGAGAGACAGGGCAGACAAAGCAGGAGCGCAGAGAAGGCAGGGCGGAGAGAAAGGTACTGAGACCGGGGAGCCTAGGACATAGGTATGCTGACGAGAAGTACAGAGAAACCTACAAAGCAAAGGCGTCTTACCTGGTAAGATGCTGGGAAGAAATACCCGATGGGCGCTGCCATGTTGGGGCGGAGGCATCGGATCGTGACCTCCCAGGAGGCTGTGCGGTGCAGGAAATGTGACTGCGCATGCACGGAAGAACTGAACACCGCAACCCAGAGAAGGGAGAAGCAGAGCGGCGCGGGACAGAGTCGGAAGCGCGCCGAGGGATGGAAGAAGACAGGTAAGTATGTGCGGTCGTAACAGCTTGAGGTTACGTAATAATAATTTTAGATCTTTGTTCCTCTTAAAGCACCACCAAGATTTTTAAAGAGTGCACTTCTAACTCTGACCAATACATTACATCAATATGTATCCAGTTACAAGTTAAAAAATGCAGCCAACATAATGAAAACACTATACAGTAATGAAGTAGGTAATTGTCCTATTCAACGCTATGCAATCCAGCAAAGTTCTTAGTTGGATCCATTAGAAAGAGGAGCCGCAGTTGGCGGGTGTATTGAGGTCCTTGGCAAAATAAAAAAGCAAGTAAAGCTGCCATGTAGCGAATAGGCAGCCCTTGCCGGTGGCGTGCCTGAATACAAAAAATCAAGGCAATGCAGCCACAGGTACAGATGCGTGTAACATCACACAATCCACGGAGCATGAAAGCCGGTGCGAACCGCCAGTCCTTTTACTTACAAGTTTCAGAAAACTCGGTTCCCTTCCCCAGATGAGACTGTTAACACGCTATTCCCTTACAAACCCCATAGTAAAGTTTTATAAAGACACAACCAGAGTAAAGTCGTTTACTTGAAAAAAAACACAGGGTATTTTTTTTAAATAACATCTCCCTGACACTCTTTTACTTATTTATTCCACGAAAATAAAAATAAAAAAGCAAAGTAACACTCACTTTTTCCCAGATCATGCGCTAATGCCCATGTCACCCAAAGAGCCGCAGTTTGGAAAGCAATCACATCAGTGATGTGAGTGCTCTCGATGCCAGCAGAAGCACACTGAGCTAAGCATGAGAAGTGCTGCCTGTGACTGGCGGTAACCTTATTAGCTTTACTGCTTGTCACAGGCAGCACTTTTGACACTCTGCTCAGTGTGTTCCGGCTGGGGTGAAGAGCGGTAGCATCGCTGATGTGATAGCTCTCCAAACCATCCGGATAGTCGTGGGACATGGACTTAATGGATTATCGGCGAAAAGGTGAGTATAACTTTGCTTTTATTCATTTTTGTTTTTTGTGGAATAAATAGGTATAAGAGGGTCGGTGAATTTTTATTTCAAATAAAGGACTTTGTGTGTTAATTTCAATTAACCCCTTAACGACCAGAGGTATTATTGTTTTTGCATTTTCGTTTTTTGCTCCCCTTCTTACCAGAGCAATATGTTTTTTATTTTTTGGTCAATATGGCCATGTTAGTGCTTGTTTTTTTGTGGGATGAGATGTACTTTTGAATGACACCATTGCTTTTAACATATCATGTACTGGAAAACAAGAAAAATATTCCAAGTGCTTTTTTTTACCATATTCACTAAATGCTAAAACTGACCTGCCATTATGATTCTCCAGGTCATTATGAGTTCATAGACACCAAACATGTCTAGCTTCTTTTTTATTGAAGTGGTGGAAAGGAATTTCAATATTTGTTAAAAAAAAATTGCGTCATGTTCCGATACCCATTTTTTGTGATTTTTGGGTGAGGGCTTATTTTTTGCATGCCGAGGTGACGTTTTTAATCATACCATTTTGGTGCAGATACAATCTTTTGATCGCCTGTTATTGCACTTTAATGCAATGTTGTGGCGGCCAAAATGGTGATTCTGGCATTTTGTCTTTTCTCTTGTTACGCCCTTTAACAATCAGGTTAATTCTTTTTCTATTTTGATAGATCGGGCGATTCTGAATGTGGCGATACCAAATATATGTATGCTTGCTTTTTTTATTGTTTTATTTTGAATGAGTGGTTTGAACTTTTATTTTTATTTATTTTTTAAATATTTTTAAAAACTTTTTTTTACTTTTTGCATGCTTCAATAGTCTCTATGGGAGACTAGAAGCTGCAGTACTTTGATCAGCTCTGCTACATATCAGGATGTAGGATCAGATGTAGCAGAAATGCTCACTTTTTATGAGCGCCAACCACCACAAAATACACATCCAAGGTAACCTTAGTTCATGGCCTCCAGGTGTTCCAGCAGCTAAAAACACAGGTAAAATTAAAGTGTCCCTTAAAGTTTCCCATAAGATTTCCGGGCCGTGCAGCTGCCGGGAGACCCAATAGCTGTGAACTCTGGCAACCTTTAAGATTACCTGAGTTTAGACCCAGTGAGTCTCATGGAATCTCGAGTGCCAGTCTAATGAATGCCGGAGTGTTGAGTGCCGGACTCACAATCACTCATCAGTTTGGCACTGATGCTGTGCAGCATGAGAACAAGCTGTTATGAACTCAGGTGACTTACAGTAAGGTTACCTCAGTTCACAGCAGCCCTGACCTTGTGAGAACATTGCGTTGTGAACGGAGATAACTTTACTAATGTCACCCCAGCTCCCAGCAGCCAGATCTCGCAGAGCACAGCACAACACCCTGCAGTTACTGCAGCTCCAGTGTATTTAAATAAGTAATTTAAAAATAGTGCGGTCACCCCTAGTTTTTGATTACCAGCCAAATCAAAGCTAACAGCTGCGGGTTGCATCCCTCAGCTGTGAGTTTTATCTTGGCTGGTTATCAAAAATAGTGGTGTCCCCATGCATTTTTTTAGTTATTTAAATAAATGATTAAAAAATACTGCAAGGTGCCCCCCCCAATTTGATAACTAACTACTGTATGCTAAAGAAGACAGATTGGGGCTGGTATTCTCAGACTAGGAAGGGACCATGGATATTGGTCCTCCCCAGCCTAAGAATTGCAGCTCGCAGCCACCCCAGAAAAGGCGAATCTATTAGATGCACCAACACTGGTGTTTGCCCAGCTCTTCCCACTTGCCCTGGTGTGGTGGCAGATGGGGTAATAGTACTGGATTTAATGTCAGCTTTGTAATGTCAGCTGACATCAACCCCAGGGGTTAGTAAGAATAGAAGGCACCTCATGCCATTTTTTTCTTCATTTTATTTATTGCACAGGCGCCGGCTGGTGAATATTTTTCTCCAATCACGGTACATAGCATAATAAGGTACCATCAAAATTAGCAATTTACCGAAATATGTACCCAATTCATGCAAATTAATCAAAGCATAACCTTTAATGATATTATACTAAAATGAAAAGCAATCTTTTCATAAAACATTAGATATTAATGACTCGCAAAACACCTATTTTGTCTGTAAATAACTATAAGGATAAAGGAGGAAGGGTTCACCCTATCAGTACCTCTGATAATTCTCTACCTGACTGCAGAGTTTGACACCCTGCACCTGTGCAATGGCGCCCCCACTCGTCGGTGGCTATCCCTCCCTCTCCCTGAAAAAATTAACAAAAAGTGATAGGCTGCACAAAGTCAAAAGTAGGGTAACATATGATCAAATCCTCATAGTGCCCAAGTTCTGATATATCATATGGTACGTGCACTATATCAGATAGGGCAATCCCTATTGCAGGAGCATACAGTTAAAGTTAGAGAAACAATCAATATACCCGAAAAAATTCAGATCAAATCATAAATCTCATAGCTAATAGCACAAAAATTATATGCATATATGTAAATGCAACCCAAAATATTCAGGTCAATAAAATGGTACTCCCTTTTTTTTTTAACAGCAGCACTAACCCTCTTAGGCTACGTTCACATTTGCGTTGTGCGGTGCAGCGTCGGCGACGCAACGCACAACGCATGCAAAATGCATGCAAAACGCAGCTTTTTGTGATGCATGCGTCCAATTTTGGCATGATTTTCGGCGCAAAAAAAATGCATCATGCAGCGTCGTGTGCGCCCTGACGCTTGCGCCAAAAAACACGCATGCATCACAAAACGCAAGACAACGCATGTCCATGCCGCTATGCGTCGCCGAACCTGCGCCCAACGCAACGCAAATGTGAACGTAGCCTAAATGCGGTAAAGATAGAAAATAAACCCCCTCAATCAGGGAACAGACAAAATATTTTGTAGGGGAGAGATCATATAGGTGTATAGCAATTTGCACACAATCCCCAACACAATACCAACTTAGGGTAGAGCCTCAGGGAAGAGCCACATATCAAGTAGCTCAATAAAGTGCTTTTTGTGCATTAATATTTAGCTAGCACATTGTTATTTCACATATCCATTACTCCAATAGAAATATTTTTCCCAGCTACTACCCTTCAGATGATCCAGTATGCATATATACTACCGTTCAAAAGTTTAGGGTCACCCAGACAATTTTGTGTTTTCCATGAGAACTCATACTTTTATTAATCAAATGAGTTGCCAAATGAATTGAAAAGCTAGTCCAGACATTGACATGGTTTGAAAAAAAGATTTTTATTAGAAATAATAATTTTCTCCTTCAAACTTTGCTTTCATCAAAGAATGGTCCCTTTGCAACAATTCCAGCATTGCAGACCTTTGCCATTCTAGCAGTTAATTTGCTGAGTTAATCTGGAGAAATTTCACCCAATGCTTCCAGAAGCCTCTACCACAAGTTGGTTTGGCTTGATGGGCACTTTTTGGCGACCATACAGTCAAGCTGATCCCACAACAGCTCAATGGGGCTGAGATCTGGTGACAGCACTGGCCACTCCATTATAGACAGAATACCAGCTGCCTGCTTCTTCCCTAAATAGTTCTTGCATAATTTGGAGGTGTTCTTTGGGTCACTGTCCTGTTGTAGGATGAAATTGGCTTCAATCAAGCGCTGTCCACAAGGTATGGCATGGCGTTGCAAAATGGAGTGATAGCCTTCCTTATTCAAAATCCTTTTTACCTTGTACAAATCTCCCACTTTACCACCAGCACCAAAGAAACCCCAGACTCTCACAATACCTCCATCATGCTTGACAGGTGGCGTCAGGCACTCTTCCAGCATCATTTCAGTTGTTCTGCATCTCACAAATGTTCTTCTGTGTGATCTAAACACCTTAAGCTTGGATTCGTCTGTCAATAACACTTTTTTTCCAATCTTCCTCTATCCAATGTCTCTGTTCTTTTGCCCATATTAATCTTTTTCTTTTATTGGCCAGTCTCAGATATGGCTTTTACTTTGCCACTCTGACCTGAAGGCCAGCATCCCGGAGTCTCCTCTTTATTGTTGACACTGGCGTTTTGCGTGTACTATTTAATAAAGCTGCCAGCTGAGGACCTGTGAGGTGTTGATTTCTCAAACTACAGACTCTAATGTACTTGTCTTGTTGCTCAATTGTGCAGCGGAGCCTCCCACTTCTCTTTCTAGAGGCTGATTGTGCTCTCCTCTGAAGGGAGTAGTACACACCGTTGTAGGAAAGCTTCAGTTTCTTGGCAATTTCTCTCATGGAATAGCCTTCATTTCTAAGAACAAGAATTTACTGTTGAGTTTCACATGAAAGTTCTCTTTTTCTGGCCATTTTGAGAGTTTAATGGAACAAAGAAATGTAATGCTCCAGATTCTCAACTAGCTCAAAGGAAGGTCAGGTTTATAGGTTCTCTAATCAGCCAAACTGTTTTCAGCTGTGCTAACATACTTGCACAAGGGTTTTCAAGGGTATTCTGACCATCCATTAGCCTTCTTACACAGTTAGCAAACACAAAGTGCCATAAGAACACTCTAGTGATGGTTGTTGGAAATGGGCCTCTATACACCTATGAAGATATTGCATTACAAACCAGACTTTTGCAGCTAGAATAGTCATTTACCGCATTAACAATCTATAGAGTGTGTTTCTGAATCATTTAATCATTGGAAAAAAAAGTGCTTTTCTTTCAAAAATAAGGAAATTTCTAATTTTTTGAATGGTAGTGTACTTGATGTGTTTCCCCGTCTTAGTGGTTGATCAGGAGAGCATCTGTATGACAGCATGGAAACTGCAGTGCATTGACAAGCAGTAATGAACTTACAACCGATCAAAGCCAGTATTTCCCTAGCTGTCACACAGATGACAGGGTGGGAAATGCCAGATGTTCTGGCCAATCATTCATTTGAATAGGGTCTGCATTCTGGTTTGAGTTTGGGTACTTTCCTCTTACCCGAACAGAACTTTTTTTAATGTTTAGCAGAACCTGACAGGCCCGAATATTCACAGCTCCACCCATTACTAATCTCCTGACATAGCTGTCACACGTGGACATGGGTAAGTCAGGAGGATGATAGAGCATACACCAATGACGAGATGGAAAGGAGAGAGAAAGGCACTGACAGTAGATAGCAAGGGATGGGACACCTCCTGACTCCAAACTGTGCTTGTCCCTAAGCTCCCCTAATGCCCTATGCTGGTCCTTCCCCCCTCTGCCGTCACCTGCCTAGTCCCTGTTTTTAACCTCAATATACCCTGGCTAGTTCACTGGCCGGCAGGGATGCTAGCCTCATCACTGCAGATGGTAAAAACACTGGGGAAGTGACAAACACGGGACAGACAAAGATAAGGGAAGCAATACTCAGCTATTGGCTCTGCTGTTAAGCTCCAAGCAGCAGATGATATGGCACCAGGAATCCAAACTCCACAGCAGCAGCTACACCACTGACACCAGACAACTCCAGGCTGGTTTGCCAAGAATAACTCTATTACCAACAGTCAGCTGATGTGTCATGTGACTATTTAAATTATGGTGGGTGTCTGACCAACCTAAAAGTAGCTGCCAGCAAGGTTACTGACATTAAACCTTGCTGAACCAAAATTAGAAGAGCAACATATAAATTACAGCAGAACCAGAGCTGCCACAAATCCCAAAATGAATCGTGACAATATTGTTCCATTTACTTTAAATGTTGACAGCTAGTTCGTGCTGACACTGATGCAACCTGAGCCTTCAGGACAGCTTAAATTTCTTTGGGACTTGATTGGGGCTGCTTATCCACCATCTGGACTATCCTACATTGCAACATTTCGCAAAGTTGTTTACCCACAATTTTGGAAAGGTGCCAACAATTTTGTTTATCCCATTTTGGGAGTTTTGTGTGAAATTGTGATCAATTCCCCTTTTCTTCTCTGTTTTTGTGTGTTGTTCCTGTACACACAAAGGAAATAATGGTGTAAAAATAATTATGTGTAATTTCAATAATTCTCTGGGAGAAATACCATATATACTCGAGTATAAGCCGAGATTTTCAGCCCAAATTTTTGGGCTGAAAGTGCCCCTCTCAGCTTATACTCGAGTCACGGTCGGCGGGTGAGGGGGAGAGGACGCTGAGGCATACTTACCTGCTTCCGGGGCTCCTGGTGCTGTCTCTGCAGTCCCACAGTCTCCGGGTGCCGCAGCTCTTCCCCTGTTCAGCGGTCACGTGGGACCGCTCATTAGAGAAATAAATATGGACTCCACTCCCATAGGGGCGGAGCCGCCTATTCATTTCTCTAATCAGCGGTAACGGTGACCGCTGATAGAGGAAGAGGCTGCGGCACCGAAGACCAGCTGTCCGGGGGAAGGAGCGGGACGCCGGGAGCAGGTAAGTATGTCATATTCACCTGTCCGCGTTCCACACGCTGGGCGCCGCTCTGTCTTCCCGGCGTCTCTCTCTCCGCACTGACTGTGCAGGTCAGAGGGCGCGATGACGCATATAGTGTGTGCGCCGCCCTCTGCCTGATCAGTCAGTGCAGAGAGACGCCGGGACGGGACGCTGAGGAGCTGCAAGCAAGAGAGGTGAGTATGTCATTTATTATTTTTATTGCAGCAGCACAGCTTTCTATGGCACAGCTTTCTATGGTACACCTATGGGGCAATAATGAACGGTGCAGAGCACTATATGGCACAGCTATGGGGCAATTATGAACGGTGCAGAGCACTATATGGCACAGCTATGGGGCAATTATGAACGGTGCAGAGCACTATATGGCACAGCTATGGGGCAATTATGAACGGTGCAGAGCACTATATGGCACAGCTATGGGGCAATAATGAACGGTGCAGAGCACTATATGGCACAGCTATGGGGCAATAATGAATGGTGCAGAGCACTATATGGCACAGCTATGGGGCAATAATGAACGGTGCAGAGCACTATATGGCACAGCTATGGGGCAATAATGAACGGTGCAGAGCACTATATGGCACATCTATGGGGCAATAATGAATGGTGCAGAGCACTATATGGCACAGCTATGGGGCAATAATGAACGGTGCAGAGCACTATATGGCACAGCTATGGGGCAATAATGACGGTGCAGAGCACTATATGGCACAGCTATGGGGCAATAATGAACGGTGCAGAGCACTATATGGCACAGCTATGGGGCAATAATGAATGGTGCAGAGCACTATATGGCACAGCTATGGGGCAATAATGAATGGTGCAGAGTACTATATGGCACAGCTATGGGGCAATAATGAATGGTGCAGAGCACTATATGGCACAGCTATGGGGCAATAATGAACGGTGCAGAGCACTATATGGCACAGCTATGGGGCAATAATGAACGGTGCAGAGCACTATATGGCACAGCTATGGGGCAATAATGAACGGTGCAGAGCACTATATGGCACAGCTTTCTATGGTACAGCTATGGGGCAATAATGAACGGTGCAGAGCACTATATGGCACAGCTATGGGGCAATAATGAACGGTGCAGAGCACTATATGGCACAGCTATGGGGCAATAATAAATGGTGCAGAGCACTATATGGCACAGCTATGGGGCAATAATGAACGGTGCAGAGCACTATATGGCACAGCTGTCTATGGTACAGCTATGGGGCAATAATGAACGGTGCAGAGCACTATATGGCACAGCTATGGGGCCATAATGAACGGTATGGAGCATCTGTTTTTATTTTTGAAATTCACCGGTAGCTGCTGCATTTTCCACCCTAGGCTTATACTCGAGTCAATAAGCTTTCCCAGTTTTTTGTGGCAAAATTAGGGGGGTCGGCTTATACTCGATTATATACGGTACTTCATTTTCTGGAACAATTTCAAGTGTACCAATATTTTGACCATGACTGTACCTGCTCTGGCCCGTGGGCCAGCTGCTGCGTGTCCAGACACTTCCCTGGAGTGGCACCTAGTGGATTTCCTGCTGCCCCAGCCTATCCTTACCTTCAGAGGTGCTAGTGAAGACTACGTACTTAGTCACACCCCTCCAGAGAAGCGTAGCCAGTGTTAGACACTATTAATATCATTGTTTATCTTACACAGTGAAAGCTGAAAAAAAAGAAAACCATTATGCCAGATTTGCTATTTTTGCTTATTCTGACTTGCAAGTAATCAAATAAAAAGTGTTTAAAAAGTTGTATGAGTCCCAAAAATGGTGGCAATAAATATTTTCCTGACACGGCTCGCTCTATACATGAAAAAAAAATAGAAAATGCTTTAGCTCTTAGAACAAGATGCAAAAAATATATATTTAAAAAAAATTGTTTCTTCTGCAAATGTTGGATAACGTAAAAATCTTATATAAATTGGATATCAATGTAGTCATACTGATTCATACTATAAGCGATATCATTATTTATCTCATATATTCAATGATGTATGAAACAAATATCAAAAACAATGCCAGAAAAAAATGAAATAAAAATAGATCAAAAAGCTGCGTACATCCAAAAATGGCACCAGTGAAAACTAAAATCTTGTCCTGCAAAAAGGTAAGCCCACACATAACTCTGTCCATCAAAAATTTAAAAAGTTTATGGTTCTCACAATATGGCAATCCCTCTGAAAAATGACTAAGAAATATATCTATTTTTTATGTAGTTTAAAATACAGTATATAGGTATCATTAGGGTATGCTAACACATTCAGTATTTGGAGCACATTTTGGTGCTGCAAATATTGGAGTGCTGGCTGGAAAACAAAGTGTAAAATATACTCTCATTTTGCTCATTTGTGCATGTGTTTTTGTGGCATTTTTTATGTATTTTTTCTCATTAATTTGAATTTGTGAAAAATGCTAAAAATAACACTGAAAGAATCGATATGTTGCAAATATCAAACTGTTTGAAATTTGCAAGGAAAAAATAAGCAGCTCGTGTATGAGATTCCAGAAATCTCTTTGACTTTGCTGGCACTGTTTAACATTGCAGCAAAAAGTTATAGCATTGATATCAGCACTAAATGTTTTGATGGGAGCATCAGGGCTTGGGTTTTTATGTAAAAGCTTTCTATTCAAGCCGTACATCACCAAGCCAAGTGTTGGATGAAGCAAAGTCTTGAGCAGTGGAACATCAAGTGGTGTGAGAGATCACGCTGACCTATCTGGCATCTGATAGGCTAGTTTAGGTTTGATGAATGCCAGGAGAACATTATTTGCCTCATTGCATTGTGCCAACTCTACAGTTTGTAGGATGAAGGATAATACTATGGGATTGCTTTTTAGGGATTAGCCTAGGCCTGCTAGTTCCAATGAAGGGAAAGCATATTGCTTCAGCATAAGACATTGTGGACATTTTTTCCCTGGCAGTTTTTTTAAGGGAACAGATTGGGGAAGGCCCTTTTTCTGTTGCAGCATTACTGTGCCCCAATACACAAGGTCCATAAAGGCATGGTCCGATGGGTTTGATACGATAGGTCACAGAACTCTGACCTTAACCCCATCAAACACTTTTTGCACAGTCAAAATAAATATTGTGAGCCCAGACCTCTTGTCCAAAATCAGTGTCTGATATCACAAATGCCATTTTAGATGAATGGGCAAAATTTGCTTCAGACACCTCCAAAATCTTGGAGAAATTGTCCCCAGAATACTGGAAGCTGTTAAAGCTGTAAAGGGAGGACCAAATCCTTCCCAAAATCCAGCGTACATGTATGTATGGCACATTTTAGGTCGCTCGTAACGCTTTTCCTATATGAAAATATAAAATGCTACAAATATAAAAATCAAAATATTTAAACCATAGGGAAAATGCCATAATGCCAAAAATCAATATGTTAAACATGCATTTTCATAACCATTGAATTTCTGCAAAAAAATGCAGTAAAAAGTAATGTGAAAACATTGTGAAAGATACAAGTATCAGAAAATTGTGACACGCAACATTTTTATTTTACAAATTTCAAAAAAAATGTATTGCTAAAATATAAAAAAAAAACCTGGACATCTTTGATAATATTCTTTACCTGGACAATCATATTACCAGTTAATTCTTACAACACACGCTGTAAAAAGCACAAACCTGAAAAAATAATGTCAGTATTAAATTTTTGCTTTGCAATTTCATTTTACCTGGAATTTTGTTCCTGCTTTTCGGGACATTTTATGATAAAGTGAATGATGTTATTCAAAATTACAACTCGTCCTGCAATAAACAAGCCCTCATACAATGATAGGGACAGAAAAATAAAAAGTTTTGGCTGTTGAAAGGAGGGGAGGAAAATCAAAAATGAGAAAATGAAAGTTAGCTCCAGAAACAAGGTAATACCAAATGAGACAGCCAGCCTACAATCAGGGATTGGCCGCCTGGCACACTTGTGCAAATAAATAATCTGCAGCAGTGTTCACACAGAGTATGCACAGCATCTGGGTTATAGCCTACTATTACTATTACTAACTGTAATGCGTCCCGTGTGAACAGAGGCCACAACTTACAAAGCCATCAGTGCCCAACTGCACCTCAAAAAATAAAAGTAAAGAAGTGCACAAGAACATATCAAAATATGTAAAGTATTAGTTAATATTATGGCCACAATACATAAGCTGGCAACCCACGTCACGGGTCCTCACACTAGACAGTCCTAGTCTAACAGCAAAAACCGCAACAGGAGGAAAAAAGGAGGAAAAAACCTCCACTATACTGGAAAAAAACACCACAGAAAAACAGGCAAAGGTGCATACCTTTCTAGGCCTCAAATCAAATGCACTATCATGGTGCAGCGGGCCCAAGTAAAGATGGCAACTGCTCAGGTGCGGTAATTCCAAATGAGACAGCCAGCCTGCAATCAGGGATTGGCCGCTTGGCACACCAGTGCATATAAATAATCTGCAGCAGTGTTCACACAGAGTATGCACAGCATCTGAGTTATAGCCTATTAGTAATGCCCTGTGGCGGGCTGCCCAGTGCTAACTGTATTGCGTCCCGTGTGAACAGAGGCCACAACTTACAAATAAGTTAGGTAGTTTTTTGAATGAATGAACGATAAGATGCCGCTTTTATCTGTTCATAATGAGTCATGGTGGGCCAACTCCTGCTCATGTTGAGGTGGTAAGTGACATACTCTTGAATAGAGATGAGTGAACCTTTCAAGGTCGCAGAACAGTTAGCCGAATGGTTCTACGAACAAACTCGAACGCCATTAGATTCAATGGGAGACAAAACTGAATGCATAGACAACACCTTAATGGGTGTCAAAAAACTATCCCAAACAGCTAAAATTAGGGGCAGATACTATGAAAAACGGCATCATTTGACCCACAGTAGAAATTTGCAAATGACACAGCAGCAGTCAGCCATGGGCCGTGCATGAGGTATCAGGGTCTGACCCAGCATTTGCAGCTTGGAATTGAAGTTTCAGTGAGGACGTGATGCTTAAGGAAGCAGTGTAAACTTTCTTAGTTGGGAGACCTCACACCTCATGCAACACCTCCAATTTTTTTTTTAATTCCAGCCACACTCAGATGGCACAAACATCAGTTGAGCTTTCATTCACAGTAACACCTAACTCACATACACGTCAAACACCAAGCCTATTCTCCCTTCCACCACAACCTCGATTTTTCCCACTCATGTTGTATGTACCCTTCCCCTCTTGTACCCTGATGTTTCCCAACCTTAGGCCCAACAGCTGTCAGTTACCAGTCACTAAATTAACAATGACTATTTATTTTCGTACATAGAGTGCCTGAACAACATTGTTATGCCTAATGATTTTTACATGCAAATCTGGCCTTCTGATTTTACACTGAAACACAGTTGTAGCACAAACGATTTGCATTAGCAAATGGGATTTGCCAACTTGGAGTAAAAATACTTGTGATAGTGAACACGAATCCGAATGTGCTACATTCGTGCCGGATTTTAGACTGGCAAATGTTTTCAGAACACGCTCACTCATCTCTACTCCTGAACAAGGAGGGGCCCACTGGGGAAATCACCTGTCCTCCTGCCAGTACAAGCCTGGTGCAATATATGCAAACACACACACACACACACATATATATATATATATATATATATATATATATATATATATATTCGGACGTCGTCAAAATTGTTGATACCCCTTGTTTAACCAGAGAAAACCCCACAATGGTCACAGAAATGACTTGAATCTGACAAAAGTAACAATAAAAAAAATCTATGAAAATGAACAAATGAAAGTCAGACATTGCTTTTCAACCATGCTTCCATAGAATTTTTAAAAAGATAAAACTCATCAAATAGGCCCGGACAGAAATGATGGTACCCTTAACTTAATATTTTGTTGCACAACCTTTTGAGGTAATCACAGCAATCAAGCAATTCCTGTAACTGTCAATGAGACTTCTGCACCTCTCGACGGGTATTTTGGCCTGCTCCTCAAGAGCAAACTGCTCCAGTTGTCTCGTGTTTGAAGGTTGCCTTTTCCAGATGGCATGTTTCAGCTCTTTCCAAAGATGCTCAATAGGATTTAGGTCAGGGCTCACAGAAGGCTACTTCAGAATAGTCCAATGTTTTCCTCTTAGCCATTCTTGGGTGTTTTTAGCTGTGTGTTTTGGTCATTATCCTGTTGCAAGACCCAGGACCTGTGACAGGGACCAAGCTTTCTGACACTGGGCAGCACATTTCTCTCTAGAATCCCTTGATAGTCTTGAGATTTCATTGTACCCTGCACAGATTATAGACACCCTGTGCCAGATGCAGCAAAGCAGCCTCAGAACATAACAGAGCCTCCTCCATGTTTTACAGTAGGGACAGTGTTCTTTTCTTGATATGCTTCATTTTTCCGTCTGTGAACATAGAGCTGATGTGCCTTGCCAAAAAGTTCAATTTGTTTATAGGACAGTCTCCCAGAAGTTTTGTGGCTTTTCAACATGTAGTTTGGCAAATTCCCGTCTGGCTTTTTTATGATTTTTTTTCAACAATGGTGTCCTACCTGGTCGTCTCCCATAAATCCACTTTGGCTCATACAACAACGGATGGTGTGATCTGACACTGATGTTCCTTGAGCTTGAAGTTCACCTTTAATCTGTTTAGACATTTTCCTTTGCTCTTTTGTTACCATTCATATTATCCGTCTCTTTGATTCGTCATCAATTTTCCTCCTGCAGCCATGTCCAGGGAGGTTGGCTACAGTCCCATGGATCTTACATTTCTGAATAATATGTGCAACTGTAGTCACAGGAACATCAAGCTCCTTGGAGATGGTCTTATAACTTTTACCTTTAACATGTTTGTCTATAATTTTCTTTCAAAGCTCCTGAGACAACTCTTTCCTTCGCTTCCTCTGGTCCATGCTGAGTGTGATACACACCATGTCACCAGACAGCACAGTGAGTATCTGTAGCCCTACATACAGGCCACTCACTGATTCCAAGATTGTAGACACCTGTGATGCTAGTTAGTGGACACACCGCTATTTAACATGCCCCTTTTGTCACATTATTTTCAAGGGTACCATCATTTCTGTCCAGGCCTATTTCATGAGTTTTATTTATTTTTAATTCTGTGGAAGCATGGTTGAAAAGCAATGTCTGACTTTCATTTGTTCAATTTCATAGATCTTTTATTTATTGTTACTTTTGTCAGATTCAAGTTATTTCTGTGACCATTGTGGGTTTTTAGGTCATTAAACGAGGGGTGCCAACAATTTTGACAACGTGTGTATGTATATATATATACAGTGGGGCAAAAAAGTATTTAGTCATTCAGCAATAGTGCAAGTTCCACCACTTAAAAAGATGAGAGGCGTCTGTAATTTACATCATAGGTAGACCTCAACTATGGGAGACAAACTGAGAAAAAAAAATCCAGAAAATCACATTGTCTGTTTTTTTATCATTTTATTTGCATATTATGGTGGAAAATAAGTATTTGGTCAGAAACAAACAATCAAGATTTCTGGCTCTCACAGACCTGTAACTTCTTCTTTAAGAGTCTCCTCTTTCCTCCACTCATTACCTGTAGTAATGGCACCTGTTTAAACTTGTTATGAGTATAAAAAGACACCTGTGCACACCCTCAAACAGTCTGACTCCAAACTCCACTATGGTGAAGACCAAAGAGCTGTCAAAGGACACCAGAAACAAAATTGTAGCCCTGCACCAGGCTGGGAAGACAGAATCTGCAATAGCCAACCAGCTTGGAGTGAAGAAATCAACAGTGGGAGCAATAATTAGAAAATGGAAGACATTCAAGACCACTGATAATCTCCCTCGATCTGGGGCTCCACGCAAAATCCCACCCCGTGGGGTCAGAATGATCACAAGAACGGTGAGCAAAAATCCCAGAACCACGCGGGGGGACCTAGTGAATGAACTGCAGAGAGCTGGGACCAATGTAACAAGGCCTACCATAAGTAACACACTACGCCACCATGGACTCAGATCCTGCAGTGCCAGACGTGTCCCACTGCTTAAGCCAGTACATGTCCGGGCCCGTCTGAAGTTTGCTAGAGAGCATTTGGATGATCCAGAGGAGTTTTGGGAGAATGTCCTATGGTCTGATGAAACCAAACTGGAACTGTTTGGTAGAAACACAACTTGTCGTGTTTGGAGGAAAAAGAATACTGAGTTGCATCCATCAAACACCATACCTACTGTAAAGCATGGTGGTGGAAACATCATGCTTTGGGGCTGTTTCTCTGCAAAGGGGCCAGGACGACTGATCCGGGTACATGAAAGAATGAATGGGGTCATGTATCGTGAGATTTTGAGTGCAAACCTCCTTCCATCAGCAAGGGCATTGAAGATGAAACGTGTCTGGGTCTTTCAACATGACAATGATCCAAAGCACACCACCAGGGCAATGAAGGAGTGGCTTCGTAAGAAGCATTTCAAGGTCCTGGAGTGGCCTAGCCAGTCTCCAGATCTCAACCCTATAGAAAACCTTTGGAGGGAGTTGAAAGTCCGTGTTGCCAAGCGAAAAGCCAAAAACATCACTGCTCTTGAGGAGATCTGCATGGAGGAATGGGCCAACATACCAACAACAGTGTGTGGCAACCTTGCGAAGACTTACAGAAAACATTTGACCTCTGTCATTGCCAACAAAGGAAATATTACAAAGTATTGAGATGAAATTTTGTTTCTGACCAAATACTTATTTTCCACCACAATATGCAAATAAAATGATAAAAAAACAGACAATGTGATTTTCTGGATTTTTTTTTCTCAGTTTGTCTCCCATAGTTGAGGTCTACCTATGATGTAAATTACAGACGCCTCTCATCTTTTTAAGTGGTGGAACTTGCACTATTGCTGACTGACTAAATACTTTTTTGCCCCACTGTATATATATATATATAGAGAGAGAGATTTTTTAATATGCTTGCATAAATTAGGATGAAAATCTTGATGGACCGTGTATTTTTTGCTACCATCAATCTTTTGCCTTTCTATATTTTATTCCAGAATTTTTGCTTTAAGACTAACACTACCTCTCAGTAATCAGCTATAAATCTATATTTGAGGTGTTCAGTGGGGATAATAACTCAGACCAAAGGGATGTTAATTAAGTAGTGATAATCGTGGAGAACATCACATTGTTTATTCAGACCTCGTCAACGGTTTCTGTTTAGATCTGCAATGCCATCTTGTGGCAAAGACCTGCGGTAAATAGAATGGAATTGACGAGATTTGCTTATTGTCTACAAGTTCTTTACAAGAACATAGTAGTAACCAAAAATATATTGAAACTTCTAAACAGATAATTTATCGTTATCTAGCAATAATTCTCATATCAAATAAAGAGCAGTAGCTAACCTTGAGGAGTTCTGATATTAACCCCTTTACAACATATTACGTTTTCTGAAGACCCCCGTGCTTGTCATGACGATTCTCCTGTGAAAACCAGCGTATAGCCGGCATTATTAGGGGATGTTAGCTGTACATAGCTGTACTGATGCCCAACTATGTATAGTGCAAGCAATCAGACGATCACAGCTTCAAATCCCCTAAGGGAACTAAAAAGTACTGATAAAAGTGAAAAAATAGTGTTTTTAAAAGTATGAAAAAATTAAAAAAGTGCAAACGTTCAAATCACCCCCCTTTTGAACCATTAAAAATAAAACAATTTTAATAAATGCACATATTTTGCATTAGTGGCGCAGTGGTTAGCAAAAGGGAGGAAAAAAAATAAAATGAAAAATGGAAATTGACTGCAGCATGAAGGGGTTAAAAATCAATAAGTATTCATAAAGATATGTCTCATTGGATCAACCTAATTTACAGACATGGGACTTAGTGAAGCTTTTTTGGAGCAATTCCATCACAGACTTTGCCATAGAATTTTATACAGTGCCTTGCAAATGTGTTCGGCCCCCTGGAAATTTCCAACCTTTTCCCACATATCATGCTTCAAACATAAAGATACCAAATGTAAATTTTTGGTGAAGAATCAACAACAAGTGGAACACAATTGTGAAGTTGAACGAAATTTATTGGTCATTTAAAATTTTTGTGGAAATGTGGGGCGTGCAATATTATTCGGCCCCTTTAACTTAATACTTTGTTGCGCCACCTTTTGCTGTGATTACAGCTGCAAGTTGCTTGGGGTATGGGGAAATTCTTGCCCATTCTTCCTTGGCAAACAGCATGAGCTCAGTGAGGTTTGATGGAGATCGTTTGTGAACAGCAGTTTTCAGCTCTTTCCACAGATTCTCGATTGGATTGAGGTCTGGTCTTTGACTTGGCCATTCTAACACCTGGATACGTTTATTTGTGAACCATTCCATTGTAGATTTTGCTTCATGTTTGGGATCATTGTCTTGTTGGAAGACAAATCTCCGTCCCAGTCTCAGGTCTTTTGCAGACTCCAACAGGTTTTCTTCAAGAATGGTCCTGTATTTGGCTCCATCCATCCTCCCATCAATTTTATCCATCTGCTCTGTCCCTGCTGAAGAAAAGCAGGCCCAAACCATGATGCTGCCACCACCATGTTTGACAGTGGGGATGGTGTGTTTAGGGTGGTGAGCTGTGTTGCCTTTACGCCAAACATATAGTTTGGTATTGTTGCCAAAAAGTTCGATTTTGGTTTCATCTGACCAGAGCACCTTCTTCCACATGTTTGGTGTGTCTCCCAGGTGGCTTGTTGCAAACTTTAAACAACATTTTTTATGGATATCTTTTAGAAATGGCTTTCTTCTTGCCACTCTTCCATAAAGGCAATATTTGTGCAGTGTACGATTGATTGATGTCATATGGACAGACTGTCCCACCTCAGCTGTAGATCTCTGCAGTTCATCCAGAGTGATCATGGGCCTCTTGGCTGCATCTCTGATCAGTCTTCTCCTTGTTTGAGATGAAAGTTTAGAGGGACGGCCGGGTCTTGGTAGATATGCAGTGGTATGATACTCCTTCCATTTCAATATGATCGCTTACACAGTGCTCCTTGGGATGTTTAAAGTTTCGGAAATGATTTTGTATTCAAATCTAGCTTTAAGCTTCTCCACAGCAGTATCACGGACCTGCCTGTTGTGTTCCTTGGTCTTCATGATGCTCTCTGTGCTTCAAAGAGAACCCTGAGACTATCACAGAGCAGGTGCATTTATACGGAGACTTGATTACACACAGGTGGATTATATTTATCATCATTAGGCATTTAGGACAACATTGGATCATTCAGAGATCCACAATGAACTTCTGGAGTGAGTTTGCTGCACTGAAAGCAAAGGGGCAGAATAATATTGCACGCCCCACTTTTCAGTTTTTGAATTTCCATAAAAATTTAAAATAACCAATAAATTTCGCTCAACTTCACAATTGTGTTCCACTTGTTGTTGATTCTTCACCAAAAATTTACATTTGTTATCTTTTGTTTGAAGCATGATATGTGGGAAAAGGTTGAAAAGTTCCAGGGGGCCGAATACTTTCACAAGGCACTGCACATGTCACCAAGCCTGGATTGTCACTGTCCACAAGGAGAAACATTAACCCTTAAATACTTGCTACCAAAAATATGTAATGTTGACATAATAAAAAAAGGCCTTCAAAAACACATGTAAAAAATGAGTTCTAGAAACACAAATCTTTTTAAAGAATTTATTAAAGGGAATCCGTTAGCGAGTTTTGGTTACCCCATCGGAGAGCAGTGTGATGGAGCGGGCAAAAACTCTAACTCCAAAAATGTATTTCTTACTGGGCTGTTTGCTGCACTTTTGATAAAATCACTGTTTTTTCTGCTGAAGATCTAGCAGTTCTCGCTGAATACTGAGCTCTGTATAACCACACCCACACTGCTGATTGGCAACTGTGTACACTGTGTATAGGCTGAAAGCTGCCAATCGGTGGTGGGGGCGGGGTTATGTAGAGACCATGAATATGGAGGTCTACCTGGCATCATTTTTTCTGGTCCTCTAGTAATATTCTCCTGCTAAGAAAACTGTGATAAATCCATGGAATCAAGGACAAATCTGGTAACAGATTTCATTTAAAAGAAGCAGAAAAATTAATTTGTGTGAAGTAGAAAGTTTAATTAAGGGTTCAATCAGATGACAGTGATTTATATATATTTTTTTACTACAAAAAGGGTCTGAGTTTCATCAGTGTTTTTTTTATCAGCGTGTCATCAGAGTTTGGTCAGTGTGTCACTTTGTACATTCAGAGTTTGGTCAGATTTTCATCAGATTTTCTCAGATGAAAAATAAAAATGCAGTTTATACGGATATCACATGGATGGCATTAGTCTGATGTCTGATTTTTTCACGGACCTGTAGATTTCCATTGGTGAAATCGATCTGAGACTTCAATGTGTCCGTTATTTTATTAGGACCCATCAGTCTACAAAATGCACAGATTTATGAAGAGCTCCATAGACAGATTCATGAGGTCACCTTGACGATGGTTGATGGCCTCACACTATTTGGCCAAATTGTGTGCAAAGCGTCTTATAAATATTTTTTCCTAATGTTCAAAAGCCATTTTGCTATTCATAGTTCATGTATTTCATATTGACATGCTTTGGCACGATAGAGTGCAACCTTTTTTATAGGTTCAGCGTGAGAGGTTTGGGAAATCCAGCATGAGAGGAGAGGTGGCGGAGAGAAGATCTGGGGTGGTGAGCAGTATGCTGAGTCTAAGAATTTTTATTCTTACCAAGTTTCTTATACTTTGGGGTTTGGAGAGACCACGGAGCATAGTAAAAAAATATAGAATTTTAAATTCCCGAGAAAATCCATGTGAACAGGCAAACTCAAATTTTTTCTTGATCTTTTCACCTCTATTGCCTAACTTTGTATTTGCATTTAGTGAGCAAATGAACCACTTTACATCACTGTGTTCATTGTTCATGTACTATGACATCACAGTGCTTATTATCTCTGTACTGTGAAATCACTGTTTATTATCCCTTTACTGTGACATCACTGTGTTTATTATTCCTGTACTGTGACATCACTGTGTTTATTAACCCTGTACTGTGACATCACTGTGTTTATTATTCCTCTACTGTGAAATCACATAGTTTATTATCCCTGTACTGTGACATCATAGTGTTTATTATCCCAGTACTATGACATCACAGTGTTTATTATCCCTGTACTGTGACATCATAGTGTTTATTATCCCAGTACTATGACATCACAGTGTTTATAGTCCCTGTACTATGACATCACTGTGTTTATTATTCCGATACTGTGAAATCACGGAGTTTACTATCCCTGTAATGTGAAATCACAGTGTTTATTATCCATGTATTGTGACATCACAGTGTTTATTATTCCCAGTCTGGTCATGCAGAGGTTAACCTTCTTTGCCTCGTTTTGGGTTCTGTGTGGCTATTTCAGTCTGCTGTGGCCTGCAGACCAATGTCAGCGATAATTCATGCTCCCAGACTAGAGCAGCTGACCTCTTGATACTGTGCTTTGTCCTCTGCCTGTGTACTCTGTTCCCGTGACTTCCCTTTCCTGCCTCCCTGCTTTGTCTTAGTGATTGCTCCTTGTGCTTGGACCCGGCTTGTCTTCTGACCTGTTTACTGTCTCTCGTCTGGCTCTCACTTGACCACATGTATTGCTGTGACCTCTGGTACTTCTTGTCCTGACAGTTTCTGACTCGGCTCGTCTGACCACTCATTCGCCACTTGTGCTGCTGCTCAGTGGTGTTACGCTGTGTGTGCAACCTCTCTTCCCTCACCAGCATCCCATTGTGGAGGTTGCGCTATACTGCACTGCAGCAGCATTACACCAATAAAGCTATTTACAACCTGTGATATGTAGGTGAGATATACACATGAATGGATATATGCTCAGTATGAATGGTATCTGCACTTTGAATCTTTTACAGGGAACCTGTCACTGTATTTTGGTACTGTAACATCACAGTGTTTATTATCCCTGTTGTTAGGTGTCGAGTTCCCGCTGCTGCACAGGGGGAATCTTGAACCATGTCCTCTGCGGTCTCCCATTCTTCCCCAACCACAGAGGAGCCTGCTCAGCAGAGATGTCGGTCCCAGCATCTTGCTTAAGCTGATGCTGAGCATCTGGCTACTGCTGCCATCCCAGATTCAGCTATTATAACCAGCATTAATTAGCAGAGAGCAGACTCTCCTGGGACTAAGTCCTGCTTTTTGTCTACTGAGCATGCCGTTGGGATGACTTCTCATAGGAAGTCAGAGATCACATGTCCAGGTCCTCAAGTGGCTCCGATTGGACCACTGACAAGGTCACGGAAGGCTGCAACTATAAAAGTTTGCATGGCCGCTCGGCCATGCACTAGTATAAGCTGAAATCATGTGTGTGTGGATGTGTGTATGTTATCTGGAGAAAGCTCCTACTCAACCCCATCCCTAGTGTTGTGTTGTGTGTGGTCGGGTGTTTGGAGCTGACTAGCGCCAGTTAGTGCCATCCAGCATGAGGCACGATCCTACAGCATCAATTTAGCAGCGTTTGCCAGTGCGACGCAGTGCGCATCTAGTGCGCTTTCCTGTCCCTAGTTAGGGCGGTTAGTGGTGTCTGCCAGAGAGGCGCTGCACGCACTCAGTGCACTAAATCTATTATTGTTTAGTTTACCCTGGCACTGCAGGTGCGGCGCTGAGTGGTAGTAGGTCTAGAAGGACTTTACCCCGTGTCCTTGGGGCAGAGTTCTCAGACCGATCACTAGTTTTCATTCAGTGGTTTTGTGGCCCTGTGATGCAACAGGGTTCACCTCCTTACATACCGGGTGACGCTAACCCATGTGTGTTCTCATTATACCGCCATATTCTGTCTGCCATTACTGAGCAGCAAGTAATATCTCTGCACGGTGGCCCCCGGGCTGTGAACGCACCTTATATCTTCCTTTATATTATTTGGTGCAATCTGCCAGCCCTAACACAGTGTTTATTATTCCTGTATTGTGACATCACAGTGATTATTATCTCTGTACTGTGACATCACAGTGTTTATTATCTCTGTATTGTTACATCACAGTGTTTATTATCTCTGTATTGTGGCATCATTGTGTTTATTATTCCTGTGTTGCAACATCACTGGGTGTATTATCCCTCTACTTTTTCATGACTGTGTGTATTATGCCTGCACTGTGACATCACAACATTTATTGTAACTGTGCTGTGACATGTTTATTTTCCCTGTATTGTGACATCACAGTGTTTATTTTTCCTGAACTGTCACATTACAGTGTTTATTATCCCTGTACTGCGACATCATCGTGGTTATTATTCCTGTACTGTGACATCACTGTGGTTATTATTCCGGTACTGTGACATCACAGTGTTTATTATCTCTGTATTGTGACATCACAGTGTTTATTATCTCTGTATTGTGACATCACAGTGTTTATTATCTCTGTATTGTGGCTTCACTGTGTTTATTATTCCTGTGTAAGGGGGTGCCAGAGGCCGCCATATGCATCCACCTCCTTGAACAGTGTTAGAATTTAAGATGTGCTGTTCCTTAGAGTTTTATTAACAATTATTGTATTTGTTTAATGTTATGATAACGTGTATGTGCTTCACATCTGCTTTGTACAAGATTAGGGAAATATATAGACGTTAGGATAGAACAATATGGGGAATAGATTAGTGGGGCACAATAGAGATAGGAGATGAGAGTGCCAGACCAAGTATAGTTAGAATAAGGGGTTTTCCAGGTTGGGAGGAGTTAGAGATGTGTGTAGTACAGAGCAGTGAGATATAGTAGAGAGACTACCTGTTTAGAGAGGACTAATGATGCAGTAGTGAGAGAGAGCAGACGGATAGCCCTGGGGGTGATGATTGCTGAGGCAATGAGGGACACCAGGCTAAGCAGCGAGCACAGTGTCACCATCTAAAGAAGTATCCATTCCAAAGAGGATCCAGGGCCTACGGCCAGGACTAGCCAGAGCTGAGTGCGCCTTTTAGCTTTTCCAGTTGAAACTGGATAGGGGGAATGGGAGGAAGATGGTAGACCTAGGTGCATGGAAGCCTCAAGAGTAAAAGGAGTGTCTGTGAGATGGGATTTGTCAGAAGAGAAACAGGGAGAGCTCATGGAATGTAATTGGATGTGTTACCTCTGTGTTGTGAATTCCGTTCTCGGGCTCCCTCCTGTGGTCATGAATGGTACTTTGGTGAGTTCTGTCCTTGGACACCCTCTGGTGGCTTTGAGTGGCACTGCTGATTTTTGAGGTTGGCTTTTTCAGCTGCCCTCGTTTATTGCTGCTGCTGGCTTCCCTATTTAACTCTGCCCAGGTCGTTAGTCCATGCCAGCTGTCAATGTCTCAGTACTGGTTCAGATCTCTCTTGGAATTCTCTGATGACCTGACTACTCCAGCAGAAGCTAAGTCCTTGCTAGTCATTTGCTGTTCATTGGTTTTTGAATATATTTTTCAGTACATGCTATGTTTCAGTCCAGCCTGCTATTATGATATTTCCCTGCTAGCTGGAAGCTCTGGGGGTGCAGAGCTGCACCTCCACACCGTGAGTCGGTGTGGAGGTCTTTTTGCACACTCTGCGTGTTTTTTGTAGTTTTTTATACTGACCGCATAGTTCCCTTTCCTATCCTCTGTCTTTCTAGAGAAGATTCGGCCTCCTTTGCTAAAATCTGTTTCATTCCTATGTTTGTCACTTCCCTCTTAACTCACAGTTAATATTTGTGGGGGGCTACCTTTACTTTGGGGAATTTCTCTGAGGCAAGGTAGGCTGCTATTTCTATCTTTAGGGGTAGTTAGCTCTTAGGCTGTGAAGAGGCGTCTAGGGAGAGTTAGGTACGCTCCACGGCTATTTCTAGTGTGTGTGATAGGATTAGGGATTGCGGTCATTAGAGTTACCACTTCCTCAGAGCTTGTCCCAGGTTTTCTGTTTTAACCATCAGGTCACTTCGGGTGCTCCTAACCACCAGGTCATAACAGTACAGCTGGCCAGAAAGTGTTAATGCATCTCAAAAGAGGGAAAAGAGAAGTTCTGAGTCAATTTTTTTTTCTTTGCAGCTTGTTTTGTCTTTCTTTTCCCCTTAACCTCTGGGTGGTTCAGGACTCAGGTGTAGATATGGATATTCAAGGTTTGTCCTCTTGTGTGGATCAACTCGCTGCTAGGGTACAGAGTATCCAAGATTATGTGGTTCAGAATCCGATGTTAGAGCCTAGAATTCCCATTCCTGATTTGTTTTCTGGGGATAGATCTAAATTTTTGAATTTCAAAAATAATTGCAGACTGTTTCTTGCTCTGAGACCCCACTCCTCTGGTGATCCCATTCAGCAAGTAAAGATTATTATTTCTTTTTTGCGTGGTGACCCGCAAGACTGGGCATTCTCTCTTGAGCCAGGAAATCCTGCATTGCTTAATGTGGATGCATTTTTTCTAGCGCTTGTATTGCTTTATGACGAACCTAATTCTGTGGATCAGGCAGAAAAGATCTTGCTGACTCTATGTCAGGGTCAGGATGAGGCAGAAGTATATTGCCAGAAGTTTAGAAAGTGGTCTGTGCTTACTCAATGGAATGAGTGTGCCCTGGCAGCAATTTTCAGAAAGGGTCTTTCTGAAGCCCTTAAGGATGTTATGGTGGGGTTCCCCACGCCTGCTGGTCTGAATGAGTCAATGTCTTTGGCCATTCAGATTGATCGGCGTTTGCGCGAGCGCAAAGTTGTGCACCATTTGGCGGTGTCCTCTGAGCGGAGGCCTGAGCCTATGCAATGTGATAGGACTTTGACCAGAGCTGAACGGCAAGAACACAGACGTCAGAATGGGCTGTGTTTTTACTGTGGTGACTCCTCTCATGCTATCTCTGATTGTCCTAAGCGCACTAAGAGGTTCGCTAGGTCTGTCACCATTAGTACTTTGCAGCCTAAATTTCTCTTATCTGTTACTCTGATTTGCTCACTGTCATCCTACTCTGTTATAGCATTTGTGGATTCGGGCGCTGCCCTGAACTTGATGGACTTGGAGTTTGCCAGGCGCTGTGGTTTTTTCTTGGAGCCTTTGCAGAGTCCTATTCCCTTAAGGGGGATTGATGCTACGCCATTGGCCAAGAATAAACCTCAGTACTGGACTCAGCTGACCATGTACATGGCTCCCGCACATCAGGAAAATATTTGCTTTTTGGTGTTGCATAATTTGCATGATGTTGTTGTGTTGGGTTTGCCATGGTTACAGGTTCATAATCCAGTACTGGATTGGAAATCAATGTCTGTGTCTAGTTGGGGTTGTCAAGGGATACATGGTGATGTTCCTTTGATGTCAATTTCTTCTTCCACTCCTTCTGAAGTCCCTGAGTTTTTGTTGGATTACCAGGATGTATTTGATGAGCCCAAGTCCAGTGCCCTACCTCCTCATAGGGACTGTGATTGCGCTATTAATTTGATTCCTGGTAGTAAGTTCCCTAAGGGCCGACTGTTCAATTTATCTGTGCCAGAACATGCCGCTATGTGGAGTTATGTAAAGGAGTCCTTGGAGAAAGGGCATATTCACCCGTCTTCGTCGCCGTTGGGAGCAGGGTTCTGTTTTGTGGCCAAGAAGGATGGCTCTCTGAGACCCTGTATAGATTACCGCCTTCTCAATAAAATCACGGTCAAATTTCAGTACCCTTTGCCTCTGTTGTCTGATTTGTTTGCTCGGATTAAGGGGGCTAGTTGGTTTACCAAGATTGACCTTCGAGGGGCGTATAAGCTTGTGCGTATTAAACAGGGCGATGAATGGAAAACAGCATTTAATACGCCCGAGGGCCATTTTGAGTACCTGGTGATGCCATTCGGGCTTTCTAATGCTCCATCTGTGTTTCAGTCCTTTATGCATGACATCTTCCGGAAGTATCTGGATAGGTTCATGATCATATATTTGGATGATATTTTGGTCTTTTCAGATGATTGGGAGTCTCATGTAAGGCAGGTCAGGATGGTGTTCCAGGTCCTTCGTGCTAATGCGTTGTTTGTGAAGGGCTCTAAATGCCTCTTTGGAGTTCAGAAGGTTTCCTTTTGGGGCTTCATTTTTTCCCCTTCTACTATCGAGATGGATCCTGTTATAGTTCAGGCCATTTATGATTGGACTCAACCTACATCTGTGAAGAGTCTTCAGAAGTTCCTGGGCTTTGCTAATTTTTACCGTCACTTCATCGCTAATTTTTCTAGTGTGGTTAAGCCTTTGACTGATTTGACGAAGAAAGGCGCTGATGTGGCGAATTGGTCCCCTGCGGCCGTTGAGGCCTTTCAGGAGCTTAAACGTCGTTTTACTTCGGCCCCTGTGTTGCGTCAGCCAGATGTTTTGCTCCCTTTTCAGGTCAAGGTTGATGCTTCTGAGATTGGGGCAGGGGCTGTTTTGTCTCAGAGAAGTTCTGATGGCTCCTTGATGAAGCCGTGTGCTCTCTTTTCTAGAAAGTTTTCGCCTGCTGAGAGTAATTATGATGTCGGCAATCGGGAGTTGTTGGCTATGAAGTGGGCATTTGAGGAGTGGCAACATTGGCTTGAGGGAGCAAAACATCGCGTGGTGGTCCTGACTGATCACAAGAATCTGACTTACCTCGAGTCCGCCAAGCGGTTGAACCCTAGACAGGCTCGATGGTCACTGTTTTTCTCCCGTTTCGATTTTGTGGTCTCATACCTTCCGGGATCTTAGAATGTGAAGGCTGATGCCCTTTCTAGGAGTTTTTTGCCTGATTCTCCAGGAGTCCCTGAGCCGGCTGGTATTCTTAAAGAGGGGGTGATTCTGTCTGCCATCTCCCCTGATTTGCGGCGGGTGCTGCAGGAGTTTCAGGCTGATAGACCTGACTGCTGCCCAGTGGAGAAACTGTTTGTCCCTGATAGATGGTCTAGTAGGGTTATTTCTGAGGTTCATTGCTCAGTGTTGGCTGGTCATCCTGGGATTTTTGGTACCAGAGATTTGGTTGCTAGGTCCTTTTGGTGGCCTTCCTTGTCACGGGATGTGCGTTCTTTTGTGCAGTCCTGTGGGACTTGTGCTCGGGCCAAACCTTGCTGTTCTCGTGCCAGTGGGTTGCTTTTGCCTTTGCCTGTCCCAAAGAGGCCCTGGACACATATTTCCATGGATTTTATTTCTGATCTTCCTGTCTCTCAAAGGATGTCTGTCATCTGGGTGGTTTGTGATCGGTTTTCTAAGATGGTCCATTTGGTACCCTTGCCTAAATTGCCTTCCTCCTCTGATTTGGTTTCATTATTTTTTCAGCATGTGGTTCGTTTGCATGGCATTCCGGAGAACATTGTGTCAGACAGAGGTTCCCAATTTGTTTCTAGGTTTTGGCGGTCCTTTTGTGCTAAGATGGGCATTGATTTGTCTTTTTCTTCAGCGTTCCATCCTCAGACAAATGGCCAAACCGAACGAACCAATCAGACCTTGGAAACCTATCTGAGATGCTTTGTTTCTGCTGATCAGGATGATTGGGTGACCTTCTTGCCCTTGGCCGAGTTAGCCCTTAATAATCGGGCTAGTTCTGGAACTTTGGTTTCGCCTTTTTTTTGTAATTCTGGTTTTCATCCTCGTTTTTCTTCAGGGCAGGTTGAGCCTTCTGACTGTCCTGGTGTGGATTCTGTGGTGGACAGGTTGCAACAAATTTGGACTCTCGTGGTGGACAATTTGACGTTGTCTCAGGAGAAGGCGCAACGTTTTGCTAACCACCGTCGCTGTGTTGGTCCCCGACTTCGTGTTGGGGATTTGGTTTGGTTGTCTTCTCGTTATGTTCCTATGAAGGTTTCTTCTCCTAAGTTCAAGCCTCGTTTCATTGGTCTTTATAAGATTTCTGAAATTATCAATCCTGTGTCGTTTCGTTTGGCCCTTCCAGCTTCTTTTGTCATCCATAATGTGTTCCATAGGTCGTTGTTGCGGAGATATGTGGCGCCTATGGTCCTTCCGTTGATCCTCCTGCTCCGGTGTTGGTTGAGGGGGAGTTGGAGTATGTGGTGGAGAAGATTTTAGATTCTCGTATTTCGAGACAGAAGCTTCAGTACCTGGTTAAATGGAAGGCTATGGTCAGGAGGATAATTCCTGGGTTGTTGCCTCCGATGTCCATGCTGCCGATTTGGTTTGTGCCTTTCATTTGGCTTGTCCTGATCGGCCTGGGGGCTCTGGTGAGGGTTTGGTGACCCCTCCTCAAGGGGGGGTACTGTTGTGAATTCCGTTCTCGGGCTCCCTCCTGTGGTCGTGAATGGTACTTTGGTGAGTTCTGTCCTTGGACACCCTCTGGTGGCTTTGAGTGGAACTGCTGATCTTTGAGGTTGGCTTTCTCAGCTGCCCTCGTTTATTGCTGCTGCTGGCTTCCCTATTTAACTCTGCCCAGGTCGTTAGTCCATGCCAGCTGTCAATGTCTCAGTACTGGTTCAGATCTCTCTTGGAATTCTCTGATGACCTGACTACTCCAGCAGAAGCTAAGTCCTTGCTAGTCATTTGCTGTTCATTGGTTTTTGAATATATTTTTCAGTACATGCTATGTTTCAGTCCAGCCTGCTATTATGATATTTCCCTGCTAGCTGGAAGCTCTGGGGGTGCAGAGCTGCACCTCCACACCGTGAGTCGGTGTGGAGGTCTTTTTGCACACTCTGCGTGTTTTTTGTAGTTTTTTATAATGACCGCATAGTTCCCTTTCCTATCCTCTGTCTTTCTAGAGAAGATTCGGCCTCCTTTGCTAAAATCTGTTTCATTCCTGTGTTTGTCACTTCCCTCTTAACTCACAGTTAATATTTGTGGGGGGCTACCTTTACTTTGGGGAATTTCTCTGAGGCAAGGTAGGCTGCTATTTCTATCTTTAGGGGTAGTTAGCTCTTAGGCTGTGAAGAGGCGTCTAGGGAGAGTTAGGTACGCTCCACGACTATTTCTAGTGTGTGTGATAGGATTAGGGATTGCGGTCAGTAGAGTTACCACTTCCTCAGAGCTTGTCCCAGGTTTTCTGTTTTAACCATCAGGTCACTTCGGGTGCTCCTAACCACCAGGTCATAACACCTCTGTACCAGAACAAGCTTATGGAAAGTAATTAGATGTGAACTGAGTTACCCCTGTACCAGAACCTTTGTTTTCCAGTAAAGTTGAACTGTTGAGTAATAATTATGGAATTGTTTGTGCAAACCCTGAATCAGGAACCAAGAATATGGAGCCAGAGGGAATCCCGGAGTTTAATGTAAGTGTCCTGCTGCACACATTTCACGTACAACACTTGGAATATTATGTTTCTTTTGTGGGGTGCCAGGGTACAGGACCACAACAGCCCCTCGCCATGACTACCACTGTGGGCACCTCACAAAATTGGCATAGTCGGCAGGATTACGATTCCTTGTGTGTAGAAAGTGGAGCAACCCGAAGAACGGCAAAGTTTGCGGCCGTTAGAGACTTTGAAATGTTGGATGATGGCATGAAAGATGGAAGTGGTGTCACCATCGTATGGGTCTTGAATTGAAAAGGGTGCGAAGATCAGCTTGGCAGAAGTGATGGCCTGAGCCTAGACCACATCCCTCAGTGACTGGTGCCTGGCCGAGATGGGCGCAGCGAAGGAAGAAGCCCCGACCCTTCAACAGATTTCCAAAGAACAGGAGGAGTCTGAAGCTGAATGGGCAGAGAAGCGGGAAGTGGCTCCACCCACAAACAGGTGGGGTCCAAAAGGAAAGAACTGCATGTCTGGAATAGAGATGCTATTGCAGTGCAAGTCGCTCTCCCCCATGCAGCAGCGAAGTATGTCATTTCGGGGTGTAATTGAGCGATAGGACTGGGAGTGGTCCATGGCCCAATTGAAAATGGACTCTCACCCCAGAGGCTAGTGGACAGCAGGAATGGAAGACGTGGAATTCAGGAAGAATCGATTGCCACTCTTGGAAGATTGGTTCCTGTTCAACTGGCCGGTGTGGAAGATTTTCGAGAGCAGGAGTACCGCGGATATATGTAGAAGGAACAGTGGAGAGTCCTCCTCTAGTGGGTCCTCGGGCCATACTTTCATAATCATACAAGGCCAGAACGTGGCCCACTACTCTGGTCACAAGGACGGTGAAGGATAGAGGCGACCCCTTTTAAGTTTTTGCGTTGTGCCAGTTGCACCAAGAAGAATTGGGAGAGTGTTCTGCGTCTCCTGAAGGGCAAGGTCAGATGCCAGTACTGACCATCACTGTCGCAGTTGAGAGATTTTGTTTTTTCTTCTCCCCTTTCTCCAAGTTTTTTTTGTGCACAGTTGCACATTCCCTGCTGGATTACGGGACTAAAACCTTGATGGGGTTAACCCCTTTGAAAAGGGGAGGGACTGTGTGCGGCTGCTCTAAGTGCTGTGTCGTTTTAACCCTGAACTGTTGTTATTTTATCCTGAATTGCCCTTTAGGAATGTAAAAACAGTGCATTTGTTTTAAAGGGACTGTGCTCTGTAAAAGGAGGGGGGGGGGGGAGATATGCCTTCGTCAGGTGAAGATGCCGAAACGCACATCGGGGTGGGTGCATCCAAGGGACCTTCACTCTGTTTTTTTTACATTGGTATATTTATGCCCCTTTATGTCACTTCACTTATAAGTAGCTCTGTGTATCCTGCCTCTCGCCATACCTTGGCACATGTACTTTAATTTATTTTGTCATATCTGCACACAATCATTTTTTGTTGATTACATCTTATTATTTATATACAGCAGCATATACATGCCATTTGGTCATTTACTGTAATCTAGCACATTTGCACTTTATTTCCACATGAGCTTAATAACTTTGCTGCTTTGTATCAATTTTTTTACAATATCCCTTTGTCCCTTGTGGTATGACTCTTTCCTCTGGTAATGTTTCCCCCACCCTACCCTTTGTTGCATATTACAATAAATATTTCTTATATTATAATCACTGGACTGATTTTCGGTGTTTCTTCTTTTTTTTGTTGTTGTTGTGACACTACAGTGCACCTTTAGGGTCAAACATATTTTGGAGGTACAAGGTGGACTTACACACGACTAGACAGTTTTTAATGTCACATTATTATTGTTATAGCTAGCTGATAATTAGGGTACACATCTAGTCAGCTGCAAAATTTTAAATTAGAAAGTTTACCTATTTTCTTCAGACTCTGCTCTATCACTTATCCTCTCCTCTGTATCTAGCTTCTTGAAAAGGATATTATTGTCTTAATGATCCGGAAACAGAAAACAATTGCTGATAGAGAAATAAGAAACTCTACTGACCGTGAACTGAAACCATTTCAATTTTAGTTATTTTTTTTTTGCCATTATATATTGGAGTTCATTTATTTTCAATAACTTTAAAAACAGAATTAACAGCTTCAGACTTGTTGTGGGAAGCAAAGCATATCTCAAAAGGGTTGTTTCAAGACTAGTGGTGAGCGAATTTGTTCGGTAAATGATTGCCAAACATAAATTATGCACGAATACGGCACATTTGGATTTGGTAATTGGAAACATAAGCAACATTTTATAAAATCGGTAAAAATCATTAACATTCGATAACAAGTGCGGGAAAGTATTTGCATTGCCACAAAAGTATTTTCAGCACTTTTGCTATGATATTGGTGGTGTATCATGAGCTTTTGGCACTTGTTTGATGAGGGGAAGGGTTTTGCAGAGCTAAGAAGTGCGACGTTTTTGAAAAAAAATTTTTCCTAACTTTATGTGTGCACACTGCGGCTCGCCAATCAGGGAACATCCACAATGCCCTGACACCACGGTTTGCATCATTGGCTGCTGAAATCACATGTCACTCTCCATATAAAGAGTGGATATCTTGTTTTAGCACCATTTTGACACTGCAGCAGCGCAGAGTGGTTGGTCCTGACTCTGGCACTGTTAGCTGCAAGATTTTAGCTAGTTAGCTAGGCGGTTGTATGTCAGTCAGATGCTGTAGCTAGCTAGTGTCCAATGAGGCTGTTAAATTTACCTTCCAGCATTTTTTTGGGGGGGCAATTACTGAGGTCCACAGACAAAGCCAGCAGGGCACATGTCCTACAAGTGTGTTGTGCACTGCTTCATTTGTGCTCCATGCACGAGTATAGCATTCTAAATAATATTTTTTTCACTAGCTAAATGTGAAACAGCCTGCTGTATCCCACCTTGTCATTTAGTGTTGTAGTGATATAAAACTGTCTGCAGACCTAATGCACAAAAAAAATTATAATTGAAATAGTTGAAATTAAGCTGTCTGGAGATCTCACGCACATAACCAAAACAATTTTTTCTGGTGCTAAACATCATACAGTAAGGGACCTGATATTAAAATAGTTTGTAGCATCTAGTGTGTTATAGAGGCCTGGTCCAGAGGCCATGAAAAATTCTTCTGTTCCCAGTGTATTACATTAGGGGACCTGACTTTAAAATGGTTTGTAGCATCTAGAGTGTTATAGAGGCCTGATCCAGAGGCCACAAAACATTCTGTGTCTAGTGTCATACAGTAGGAGTCCTGGCTTTCAAATGGATTGTAGCATCTAGTGTAATATAGCGGCCTGATCCAGAGGCCACCAAAAAATCCCTCTGTTCTTAGTGTCATACAGTAGGAGACCTGACTTTCAAATAATTTGCAGCATCTAGTGTGCTATAGAGACCATGAAAAAATTCTTGTGTTCCTAACGATCCCAGTTGGCGTGAACATAGAGGCACACAGCTGAGTAGGTCATCTGAGGAGGAAGACAAGGAGGTAACGTTGTGATGTACATCGCAGACACGTAGTGATGCAGACACGACGAGCAATGCATCCTCAGCCACAACTGTGGTTGTGACCAGCAGCAACCATGGGTCTGCATCTCACAGGGGTGGCAAGAGTTGCCTAGACTGGGCCTTTCTTGACAGTGCAAAGGATGAGCCAACCCATGTAATCTGCCAACTTTGCAAAAAAAAATGAATCGAGGTAAAAAGTGCAATAATTTGACTACTACATGTATGAGCCTTCACATGTGGAATCATCATGCTTTACTGTGGGATTCTGCTGTGCAGAAATGAGGACCAGCAAACCTCAACAACCATCAGCCTCCCCATCAATCGCATCTGCTGCTTCTTCCTCCTCCTCTGGTACCATGCCAACCATTGAGACGCAGCTGTTCGACCCCAGAACCTTGGGTTCTTTACCCATTCCAGTCATGCTATCTGAGAGCCTGCCATCAGCTGTAAAGGAAGAGGACATGCCTGCTGTTTTTGAACTATCTCAAAGAATGAGCACACCACAACGTTCTCAATCCACTGCAACATCTCTGCTTCCACCTCTTTCATGATCCAGCAGTTTGTCCGGTTCAACATACTCCGCCCTCTCTCAGCACTGCAGACAGCCCACGGTTCCGCAGTTGTGATCAAGTAAAAGATTGTTTCCTCCTATGCATGACAAAGCTAAGAGGTTGAACTCTACCATCTCCAATCTGTTGGCCATGGAAATGCTGTCTTTCCGCCTGGTAGATACAGATGGTTTCCAAAAGCTGATGGCTGTCACAGTCACCCAGTACTAATTGCTCAGTCACCATTACTTTTCTAAGAAAGCTGTGCCTGCGCTACACCAGCATGTCGTAGACAACATTAGCCATTCCTTGAATCTCTGTCTGAATGAGTGCATAGTCATCACAGAAACATGGACGAGTAAGCATGACCAAGGGTGTTACATTTTGCTGACTTGGCACTGGGTGACTCTGGTGGCTGTGGGGGCAGGTGCTGCTCCACAAGTCTTGGAATCCCCATTCTTGCAGGACAAACCTCTACATTTAACACTTCCTCCAATGCTTCTGCCTCCTCCTCTATCTCCTCTAGGGCTTCCTTCTGCACCCTCAACCCCTGCTTAATGAGACATGCATTCCAGCAGTGCAGAGCGAATCCCCACCACCTCCGTACTGCACAGCCAGGGCTCACTGAAGTCAGGCAGTATTAAAATTTATATGCCTCGGCGATCGCAGTAATACAGCTGAAGAGTTGTGGACAGGTCTCCATCCTGAGTTTGGTCAATGGCTGCCTCTGCTGAACTTGCATCCAGGGAAGGTCATGTCTGATAACGGTTTGAACCTGGTGGCAGCCCTATGGTGAGGCAAGCTCACACATGTGCCTTGCATAGCTCACATCCTCAACCTGGTCATACAGAGTTTTCTCCATCACTATCCTGGCCTTGGTGAGCTGCTCCAGAAAGCATGTAAGCTGTATGCTCACTTCCACCATTTTATCCAATCCGGTCATCGACTTGTATCGATGCAGAGGTCTTTGTCCATGCCAGTTACTATTCCGGTCATCAATATGCTGGATCAGACTTTGAATAGCCTGCGGGAGGAGATGTGATCCCAGAAGAAGAGGAGGAAGCAGAGGAGGATGCGGAAGGCATAACATTGTCTCTAAGTTTCAGACCGTAGTCACACAGACGGGTGCCAAGGGAGGGTGGATTACTGCGATCGAGGGGGGCTGGTGATAACAGACAAACTGTTATCGAGGTGAAAGATCTGAGGAAGAAATGGAGGAGGAAGAGGTGATGAGCGAGTAATTGTCAGAAGAAGAGGATAATCCTCCCCTCTCTGTTGTTCGTAGTTGGCGGGAGGGTATGGCGGAAATAAGCCTCATTGTTACCCAGCCACCAACACCGCATGGGCTTATATCTCATGGTAGAGCCCGACTTATGAGTGCCATCTGGCTGCACTATTTGCAACATGATCCCTTATAGTTATGATTAGAAATACTGTGAACTACTGGGTTGCCACTGTTAGATCTACGTTGTAAAACCAAATTTTGCCAGATGCTCCCCATCCTGGAAAAGGGACCTGCGAATGCTGGAGTATCGAAACATGCTTTTACACTACTTTAAGAGCATCGAAGTTCTAGACTTCCAACCTTCGGCACGTCAATTTGTCAACACCAAAACAATAGGAGCAGCAAGAGCAGTGGTGTAAGTGGAAGAAGCAATTTCTGTGAATCCTTTGGCACTTTTTTTAGACCAGCTCGTTCAACAGCACAGCAGAGTCCAAGACTTACACATGGTTAACGAATGGAGAGGATGGTGCAGGAGTATTTAGAACTGAATATCAATATCATCAGGGAGGGTTTGGACCCTTACACATTTTGGTCTTCCAAAATAAATGAGTGGCCTGAGCTCGCCTCATAGACCTAGGACTTTTTATCACGCCGGCATCCAGCATTCTCTCAGAACGTGTCAACGCTGTTGGTGGTGTCCTGACGGATAAGCACAGTCAGTCTTCCCCTGAAAGTGTAGACCATCTAACTTTCATCAAGCTGAACAAGACATGGATCTGCAAGGACTTTTGCACCCCAATCACAGACTGTACAGACTAGGTGATATTACATTTTCTAGTGTGATGCGTTAATGTAACGTAACTGCACTCTCTGATATCTTTAGTGTGGCTTCTGTGCCTTCTGTGGCTGCTGCTGAATTGTGGAAATGTGAACAGTCATGGTTGGTCTACATTTGCTGGCTTAGCTGTAGTGGAAGACGTGTCGATCCCAATTATAATATTTCTATTCTCGTGACAGTTATTCCACTTAGGTGGTGTCAGGCCCTCATTTTTTAAAATATGAAAACTACAGGTTGGGTGTCCATCTGCTGGATTTGGCATAGTGGAAGACCTGTCCATCCCTATTAAACTATTTCAACTGTGGTGAAATTGATGCCACTTTTGTGGTGTCTGCCAATAATTTTTGGAAATGTGAACACTCCTGGTTGGGTATCTATCTGCTGTATTGGGTGTAGTGGAAGACCTGTCAGCCCCTATTATACGGTTTCTACTGTGGTGAAATTGATGCCACTTCTGTGGTGTAAGGCCCTCATTTCTTTAAATGTGAAAACTCCTTATTGGGTGTCAATCTGCTGGACTGGGCATAGTGGAAGACTGGTTGGTCCCTATTATACTATTTCCACTGTGGTGAAATTGATGCCACTATGGTATTGTCTGCCAATAATTTTTGGAAATGTGAACACTCCTGGTTGGGTGCCCATCTGAATTGGGCATAGTGGAAGACCTGTCGGTCCCTATTATACTATTTCTACTGTGGTGAAATTGATGCCACTTTTGTGGTGTAAGGCCCTCATTTCTTTAAATTTCAAAACTCCTGTTTGGGTGTCCATCTGCTGTATTGGGTATAGTAGAATACCTGTCAGTTCCTATTATACTATTTCTAATGTGGTGAAATTGATGCCACTTCTGTGGTGTAAGGCCCTCCTATCTTTAAATGTGAACACTCCTGGTTGTTTTTTCATCTGCTGTATTGGGTGTAGTGGAAGACCTGTCGGTCCCTATTATACTATCAATACTGTGGTGAAATTGATACCACTTTGGTATTGTCTGCCAATAATTTTTGGAAATGTGAACACTCCTGTTTAGGTCTCCTTCATGGGTGTTGCCTGTAGCAGTAGGCCTCCGAGAACATCAGGCCTCCACTTCCTTGGACTCAACTCACCGTGTTACTTGTTGTGAATTTGCTTTTTGCTCCCTCTAGTGGTTACTAGTTTTTTGACTTACTGTTGTGAATTTGCTTTTTGCTCCCTCTAGTGGTTACTAGTTTTTTGACTCTGGTTTTTCTGTCATTCCTTTTATCCGCACCTGGGTCGTTAGTTAGGGGTGTTGCTATATAAGCTCCCTGGACCTTCAGTTCAATGCCTTGGTGGATAGGTTGCAGCAGATCTGGAATCATGTGGTGGACAACTTGAAGTTGTCACAGGAGAAGGCTCAGCGCTTTGCCAACCGCCGCCGCGGTGTGGGTCCCCGACTACGCGTTGGGGATTTGGTATGGCTTTCTTCCCGCTTTGTTCCTATGAAGGTCTCCTCTCCCAAATTTAAACCTCGTTTTATTGGGCCTTACAAGATATTGGAAATCCTTAATCCTGTATCTTTTCGTCTGGATCTTCCTGTGTCGTTTGCTATTCACAATGTATTTCATAGGTCCTTGTTGCGGCGGTACATTGTGCCTGTAGTTCCTTCTGCTGAGCCTCCTGCTCCGGTGTTGGTTGAGGGCGAGTTGGAGTACGTGGTAGAGAAGATCTTGGATTCTCGCCTCTCCAGGCGGAGGCTTCAGTACCTGGTCAAGTGGAAGGGCTATGGTCAGGAGGATAATTCCTGGGTGGTCGCCTCTGATGTTCATGCGGCCGATTTAGTTCGTGCCTTTCATGCCGCTCATCCTGATCGCCCTGGTGGTCGTGGTGAGGGTTCGGTGACCCCTCACTAAGGGGGGGTACTGTTGTGAATTTGCTTTTTGCTCCCTCTAGTGGTTACTAGTTTTTTGACTCTGGTTTTTCTGTCATTCCTTTTATCCGCACCTGGGTCGTTAGTTAGGGGTGTTGCTATATAAGCTCCCTGGACCTTCAGTTCAATGCCTGGCAACGTAGTAATCAGAGCTAGTCTGCTGTGCTCTTGTCTACTGATCCTGGTTCCAGTTATATCAGCTAAGTCTGCCTTTTGCTTTTTGCTATTTGTTTTGGTTTTGTATTTTTGTCCAGCTTGTTCCAAATCTATATCCTGACCTTTGCTGGAAGCTCTAGGGGGCTGGTGTTCTCCCCCCGGACCGTTAGACGGTTCGGGGGTTCTTGAATTTCCAGTGTGGATTTTGATAGGGTTTTTGTTGACCATATAAGTTACCTTTCTTTATTCTGCTATCAGTAAGCGGGCCTCTCTGTGCTAAACCTGGTTCATTTCTGTGTTTGTCATTTCCTCTTACCTCACCGTCATTATTTGTGGGGGGCTTCTATCCAGCTTTGGGGTCCCCTTCTCTGGAGGCAAGAAAGGTCTTTGTTTTCCTCTACTAGGGGTAGCTAGATTCTCCGGCTGGCGCGTGTCATCTAGAATCAACGTAGGAATGATCCCCGGCTACTTCTAGTGTTGGCGTTAGGAGTAGATACATGGTCAACCCAGTTACCACTGCCCTATGAGCTGGATTTTTGTATTCTGCAGACTTCCACGTTCCTCTGAGACCCTCGCCATTGGGGTCATAACAGTTACTATACTTACATTTTTGTGACAATGGTAGTCTACAAAACTGAGTGTCTCTCAGCATGAAAGAAAGTAGAGGTGTTGCATGTGGTATCAGGGCTCCCAGCAAAGGAGACATTCACTGATACCTCACCCACCTCGTCTTACTGTGACATTCAGTTGAAAGCTGTAAATGCTGTCCCAGACCCCGATTCCTCATGCCTGGCTGATTGCTGCAGTGCTATGCTACAATTTGCACTGTGGGTGAATTGAGGTAACTTTCCTGGTGTCTATCCCTCATTTGATGTGCTTTGGCAGCATTTGAGGCCACTATAAGGTGTATTGCACGTGTTTGTTTTTGTCTCCCATTAACCTGAATGGCGTTTGGTTATGTTCGGCGAATATTCAACACAAACTCCTTAGTGAAGTCTGGCGCGGCCAAGACTGCACACAACGAGCTTCAACTTCTGGGATTCAATCTCAGCTTCAGAGCACAATTTGGCCATCGGTGATTTTGTGCCCATGAGAATATCCATCAGGGGAGCTTCTGTCATGGCGAAATTCAGGATAAATCATCTATAATATCCCACAATTTCCAGAAACTCCCTATCCTGCTTTTTGGAGACCAGTTGAGGCCACTTTTGCAGTGCCTCCACCTTGTCTATTTGTGGCTTTATCTGTGGTGGAGGGAAAACTCTGTTTTTTTGTGACTTTGTCACAAGGGATATGGACTCCTGTTGAGATGTGTTTGTCCTATTAATGAATCTCAGTAAATTAGAATACTTTATAACACCAACTTGAAAACTGATTATAAAATCCAAAATGTTGGCCTACTGAAATATATGTTGAGTAAATGCACTCAATACTTGGTTGGGGCTCCTTTTGCATCAATTGCTCCAGCAATGTGGCATTGCATGCAGGCGATCAGCCTGTGGCACTGCTGAGGTGTTATGGAAGCCCAGGTTGCTTTGATAGCAGCCTTCACCTCATCTGCATTGTTGGGTCTGGTGTCTCTCATCTTCCTCTTGACAATACCCCAAAGATTCTCCATGGGGTTAAGATCAGATGAGTTCGCTGGCCAATCAAGCACAGTGATACTGTTGTTTTTAAACCAGGTGTTGGTACTTTTGGCAGTGTGGACAGGTGTCAAGTACTGCTGGAGAATGAAATTTCCATCTTCAAAAAGCTTGTTGGCAGAGGGAAGCATGAAGTGCTCTAAAATGTCCTGGCAGACAGCTGCGCTGACTTTGGTCATGATAAAACACAGTCACTGTCACAGTCACAGTCACCATCACTGATTGCGGAAACTTCACACTAGACCTCAAGCAGCTTGGATTGTGGCCTCTCCTGTTGTGAATTCCGCTCTTGGGCTCCCTCCGGTGGTTGTAAGTGGCACTTTTGTGAGTTCTGCTCTTGGGCTCCCTCCGGTGGTTTTAAGTGGTACGGCTGCTCCTTGGATTTAGCAGTCAGCAGCTGCTTCCACTGATCGTCTATTCTGGCTCGGCTATATAGCCTGGCTTTATCCTTCAGCCTGTGCCAGTTGTCAATGGTTCCTGCTTGGATTCACATCTCTGCTTGGATTTCCCTGATATTCTGACCAGTTCTGCAAAGATAAGTCCTTGCTTTTTCTTTTGCTGTCCACATATTGTGGACTTAATCGTTCAGCACATTCTATGTTTATTCTTGTCCAGCTTGTCACTATGGATTTATTCAGTTAAGCTGGAAGCTCTGGATAGCAGATTTACCCTCCACACCTTTAGTCAGGTGTGGAGATTTTTGTAAACTCTGTGGTGGATTTTCTAGTTTTTAATACTGACCGCACAGTATTCTGTCCTGTACTATCTATCTAACTAGATTTATATTATTATTATTATTATTATTATTATTATTATTATTATTATTTATATATTATATTTGTGGGGGGCTGCCTATCCTTTGGGAATTTTCTCTGAGGCAAGATAGCTTTCCTGTTTCCATCTTTAGGGGTAGTTAGTCCTCCGGCTGTGACGATGTGTCTAGGGAGTGACAGGAACATCCCACGGCTACTTCTAGTGTTGTGTTAAGCTCAGGAACTGCGGTCAGTACAGGTACCACCTCCTCCAGAGCTCGTCCCATGTTGCTCCTAAACCACCAGGTCATAACACTCTCCACTCTTCCCCCAGACTCTGGGACCTTGACTTCCAAGTGAAATACAAAATTTACTTTCATGTGAAAACAAGACCTTGGACCACTGAGCAACAGTCCAGTTCTTTTTCTCCTTGGCCCAGGTAAGACGCTTCTGGTGATGTCTATTGGTCATGAGTGGCTTGACACAAGGAATGCAACATTTGTAGCCCATGTCCTGGATACGTCTGTGTGTGGTGGCTCTTCAAGCAATGACTCCAGCAGCAGTCCACTCCTTGTGAATCTCACCCAAATTATTAAATAGCCTTTTCTTATCAATCCTTTCAAGGCTGTGGTTATACCAGTTGCTTGTGCAACTTTTTCTACCACACTTTTTCCTTCCACTCAACTTTTCATTAATATGCTTGGATGCAGCACTCTGTGAAGAGCCAGCTTCTTTAGCAATGACCTTTTTTGGCTTCCCCTCCTTGTGGAGCGTGTCAATGACTGACTTCTGGACATCTGTCAAGTTAGCAGTCTTCCCCATGAATGTGAAGCTACTGAAACAGACTAATCATCAACATTAACAGAAATAAATCCTTGAAATAGATCACTCTGTTTGTAATGACTTTATATAATATAGGAGTTTCACTTTTTGCATTGAAGAACTGAAATAAATTAACTTTTTGATGATATTCAAATTTTGTGAGAAGCCCCTGTATTTGGGATGGACACAAATGATCAGTATAAATATAAGGTAGAGTTCAAAGCTAGCCATGCCCCTGAAGAAGCCACAGTGGTGAAGATCAAGTTGGACTCTACTTACTGATATTTATGCTGTTTTAATAGATCTTTTTAAGTATAATTACAAAAGCAGTGCACTATGATATTTTACAACTTTTGCAAAGACTGATAAATATTTAAGTTAAAAAAAGAAAGTTTAGTTACTCGTTAAACCAAAATCAAGTCCAGGCTACATAGTAGACTGGGTATTCTCTGTTGCATACTCTTCCAGATGGTTGTGGCTTGCTAAAATATATACATATATGGCCAGTAGCTGGCTTCCCATACACTGGTCTAAATAGCAGATTTATGTTCTCTGACTTTAATTTTTGATACTATGCACTAGTCATAATAATGTTTTGTTGGTTCCACTTAGAAGTCTGATACACATTAGCTCATAAATAATGTCCTGATGACTAGTACTGTAATTTGACCTGGAACACTCAGTATCGGAAGTCTGCTTCCTATAAAAAATCACTGGTTCTTTGGTGACATCATAGACTTTGATTATTCATTATTGCATATGTTGCACTAGAAGTTTGTTGTACGTGGTCTCCAAAGACAGAAAATTTATCCGGAACATCAACTCCAAGAATGTTATTTAGAGATGAGTTTATCAGGCAAAATTTGAATTTGCTTGTTCTCACAAATTTTCCTGAGAATTTAAAGCCACTTATTTTGTTTGGGGTCTCTTTGGACCCAAAAGCATAATAAATGTAATATGTGAAAATAAGACATAAATGCTTTATTACACTCACCTCTCCGACTCTCTACCACCACTTGTCCAGTCCTCGTCACATCTTCAGATTTCTGCCATTCACGTTGAAGTTTCTTTTAACACTGACTCTGGACGTCAGGGTCTGATGAGCCATGAGAGAATTCTGCGCAAGCATGTGCTAAACATCATGAAGTCATGGCGTGCGCCTTGATCTCGTTTGCATATCAGCCGTACCACCCATGCCTAATCAAACCCATAAGCTTCGAACCAGAGGAATTCAACACAAACTATGTACAGATGCGATGAGGATCAGGCAGGTGAAGGTGAGAAGTAGGGAGGCGAGAGAGGTGAAAAGTGAGAAGAGTATAAGCATTTTTTTTAACATTTTGATGGCTTGTTCAGAATAAATGTACAATTTGGCAAATGCAAAAGAATAGGCAGTGCGTACATGGACACACCTGCTGCTTCCACATATTGCTTGCTCTGGAAAGTGGCCACTGTCAATCAAAAGCAAAGGAAGGCCTCCAAAATGCAAATGATGAGGCGTAATGGTGCCCCAAACTCTTGACCACCCCAAAGTTGCACCATAGTACCCTCCTATTTGCATACAAATTATGGTTTTTACAGGGCTAAGACCCCTACAACTTTTTGTAGCCCATTTAAAGAGCATTTGGGGTTTAACAGACTCCCTTTAATGCCCTCCCAATTAAAATATACTGATTGACTAACATTAATTTTCCCAAATGAAAATGTATTTAACCCCTTTCTGACATCAGATGTAATAATCTGCTGCTGCATCCCCATGATTCATAAGCGATCAGTCTGCAAAAAATGATAGGCACATAGTGGGACAAAGTAAAAATGTTAGAAAAAAGTTAAAAGTTTTTTTTAAATAATTGTAAAAAATAAAAATAAAAAAAAATAATAATAATAAAAACAAAAGATATTGTGTCTTTAAATAAATATTTGAATGAAAAAAAATCTGAACAATAAAAGTACACATATTTGGTAACAACACAACCTATAAAACTATCCCACTAGTTAAACCCCTTTAGTGTACACCATAAAAAAAATTAAAAAACAAGGCAAAAAACAATGCTATATCATCATACTGTCGGACAAAAAGTGGAATAAAACGTTATAAAAAAATGTATATAAATAAACATGGTACAGCTGAAAACTTTATCTTGTCCCGCAGAAATGAATCTACCATACAGCTCCATCAGCGGAAAATAAAAAGTTATAGCTCTCAGAATAAAGCGATGCAAAATAATTATTTTTTCTATAAAATAGTTTTTATTGTGTAAAAGCTCCAAAACACAAAAAAAAGATAAAAATGAAGTATTGCTGTAATTCTACTGATCCAAAGAATAAAACTTCTTTAACAATTTTTCCTACACACAAAAAAAAGCATAAACCCCCCACCCTCCCCAAAAAAAGAAATTCCTGAATTGCTGTTTTTTTCATTCTACCTCCGAAAAATCAGAATAGAAAGCGACCAAAAAATGTCATGTGCCCGATAATCGTACAAATAAAAACGTCAATTTGTCCCGTAAAAATACAAGACCTCACATTACTCTGTGGGCCAAAATATGGAAAAATTATAGTTCTCAAAATGTGGTGATGCAAAAACTATTTCTTGCAATAAAAACTTTTAGTGTGTGATAGCAGCCAAACATGCTGTTCTGGCACCTAATGGGCTCTCGCAGTTGGTCATGGCACCTGCAAACCTTAAAAGTAAAATTTTGCACTCCTTCCCTCCTGAGCTTTGCACTGTGCCTGAAAAATATCTCCCAATTACATGTAGGTTATTGACGCACTCAGGAAAAACGGGACCTCAGTTTGTTGTTAAAAAATTTCCTATTTTTCCTTAGAAAAATTAAAAACTTGGGGGCTAAAACAACATTTTAGTGGTAAAAATGTAATTGATCCTTTCTTCGCCGCTGAGTGGTATAAAAGTCTGTGAGGCACATGTGGTGTCAAGATGATCACTGCTCCCCTAGATGAATTCATTGGGGAGTGTAGTTTGTAAAATGAGATCACATATAGGGGGTTTCTGTTGTTTTGGCACCTCAGGGGCTCTGCCAGTGTGACATGGCACCCTGAAACAAGTCCAGTAAAATCTGAACTCCAATATGGCGCCTCTTCCCTTCTGAGTATTCTCCCACATATGAGGTATCAGCTGTACTCAGGAGAAATTGCACAGCACATTGTATGGGGCAATTTCTCCTTTTACCATTATGAAAATGCAAAATTTGGGGCTAAAATAATTTTTGGTGAGGAAAATTTGATTTTATTATTTTCACTGCTCCCTGTTATAGACTTCTATGAAGCAACTGGAATTCAAGGTGCTCACCATGCATCTAAATACATACCTTGAGGGGTCTAGTTACTAAAATAAGGTCATTTGTGTGGGAACTACTTTTGGTCAGAACTACTCATTACTTGCACGAATAGTACTTTATTCAGGCTATTCGTTACTCGGCGAGTAATTTGCTATTCGCCTCAGTTTATTCGAGTGACTCGCTCAGCATGTTTGGTGCTTTATTTCCTTGACAATCACAGTAATGCTGGCATCATCTTTGATGTGGCATTACATCAATTAGCTGCCCGACCATCGGGTGTTTGTCGTACTGTCATATGCATGACAGAGTGGCAAACACCACTTCTGATTGGCAGTGAAATCATCCCCGCTGGATGTCTGTATTTTTATACAATAAGACTATGGGGTTAGTAATGGGAGTGTCTTATTGATACCTCTCAATTACTAACCTCTGGGTTTGATGTTACCTGACAATACAAAAATTGTCATCAACCCCCCATAACTATAACCCCACTTGCCACCGCTACAGGGCAAGTAGGAAGAGTGTTATGATCCGGTGACTTTGGAGCTGCATGAAACTTTCTCTGGAGTAGGTGGAAACTGTACTGACCGCAAACCTTGGACTAACACCGCAACTAGAAGTAACCGTGGGGTGTGCCTAACAAACCCTAGACACCTCGACACAGCTGGAGAACTAAATACCCCTATAGATGGAAATAGGAATACTACCTTGCCTCAGAGTAGAACCCCAAAGGATAGGCAGCCCCCCACGAATATTGACTGTGAATAGGAGAGGAAAGACACACACAGGCAGAAAACAGAATTTAGCAAAAGAGGCCACTCTAGCTAAATAGGGAAAGATAGGACAGAATACTAAGCGGTCAGTATTAAAACCCTAAAAATATCCACAGCAGATAATACAAAAAGTTCCACAATCTAACTAAAGACATGGAATGTATATCTGCAACTCCTGAGAATCCAACAAGACTGAGAAAATACTGACACAATCTAAGCTGGACAAAAAATGAATAGCACTGAATTATTGAGCACACAGCATGTGTGCCACAGAAACAAAACCAGACACTTATCTTTGCTGATTTGGCTGCAAGGAGAAGAAACCAAACAAGGACCAACACCTCCCAAAAACCATGGACAACTGGCAAGGACTAATGAATCCTGCACGCCTAAATACCCCAGTCAGAACTGCAATCAGCAGATACACCTGACCAGAACTGCAACCCAGGGACAACTGCATTACCACCTACAACCACCGGAGGGAGCTCAAAAGTAGAATTTACAACAGAAGAGCAAGGCTAATTGCCAGGATTGGCACATCTTATAGGTGCGCCTTTTCTGGGGCAGCTGAGAGCTGATGTTTTTACCTTGTGGGTGCCAGTATCCATGGCCCCTTCCTAGGCTATTAATATCAGCCCACATCTGTCTGCATAGCCTTTGCTGGTTACTAATTATAGGAAAACACTACCTCATTTTTGGGGGGAACCCCCATTTTAATAGCCAGTAAAGGCTAAGTATACAGCTGTGAGCTGATATTAATAGTCTGGAAAGCTCCATGGGTATTACCCCCTTCCCAAGCTATAAACATCTGCCCCCAGCCATCGGCTTTCCCTCTTCTGGTTACGAAAATGATGTGGGAGCTTAAGCCATTTATTTCTGAAAAATAATCTTTTAATAATTAAATACATGTAAAGTAAGCTGCACACACACTGCAATAATTGTATATGTCACTGACATGGTATATCTATCTATTTTACAGCTCTGGCAAAAAATAAGAGACCACTGCAAAATTTTCAGTTTCTCTAATTTTTCTCTTTATATGTATATTTTTGAGTGAAATGTAAATTTAGTTCATTTAGTCTACTAAACTTCTGACAACATGTCTCCGAATTTCCAAGCAATAAATTTTGCATTGTTTTTCTGAAAAGGAGAGATGGTCAAAATAAAAAACAGTGCTTTCAGTCCTCAAATAATACAAAGAAAACATGTTTATAATCATTTAGAAACAACAATACTAATGTTTTATCTCAGGAAGAGTTCAGAAATCAATATTTTGTGTAATAACCATGATTTTTAATCACAGCTTTCATGCGTCTTGGCATGCTCTCCATCAGTCTTTCACACTGCTCCAGACACAAAAAATTAAGCAGTTCTTCTTTGTTTGATGGCTTGTGACTATCCATCATCCTCTTGATTACATTCCAGAGGTTTTCAATGGGGTTCAGGTCTGGAGATTGTGCTGTTCTGGGACTAAGTCCTGCTTTGCACACACTGAGCATGCCCACGGGAGGATCTCTCATTGGAGGTCGGGGGTCACACGCTCAGGCCGTTGCCGCTCCCATTGGTCCTCCAGGAAGGTCCTGTAGAGCTGCAACTATAAAACATCCGCAGGTCCGCACAGCCATGCGCTAGTGTCAATTTATGTATGAGCTCAGCGCCAGTGTGGTCGTGTTTGTATGCAGTCAGGGACCTGGCTGAAATAAGCCCCTAGAATGCTGGCACCTCCGGCGAGGAGTTTCATGTGAGTGGATTCAGGGCTGGTGTATAGCCATTAGAATTCCGGCTCCACCGGAGAGGAGCTGTGTGTTTGTATTTGACTGCATAACCACTACCTGCTCTACTAAGTAGCTGTGTTCCCCTGTGAGCTAAACAGGGCACAACATTCTCTTTGCTAACAGACTCTGTGAAGTAACAGAGTTTGTTTATACTACTATATTGTACAGCCATATCTAGCAGCAGGTTCTTTCCTGGATCCCGGGTTGTGAACGCACCTACTACTTATAATAAATATAGATTCAGTGCGTTCCACCAACCCTAACAGTATATATAAATATATATATGTGTGTCACTAACATTTATATATTTATCTATTCTATGTGTATATATCTATTCTATATATTCTATTCCAACCTGTAACGCTGTGATTTTACTGTACGCGACAAATGAATTGCCAGCTTTTCAACTACATCTTTCTATCACATCCATTTATGCTTTTTTCTCAGGCCCCTTGATCTGTTTGATGGGTCGGGAGAAAAATATTTGGCTTTCCCATTGACTTGCATTGGATCTGTTATTCGGTACGAATACACAGATATAAGAAAGCATTTGTGCCGATTTTCCCAAATCCGAATATTTCACTATTCGCGAGCGGAATTGAATTCTACTCAAATTTTACAAAAATGTCCCTTCACCAAAATGCATATTTTTTTGTCATTTGCTTTTGCGTTGATTCAACAATATGACGTCTACCAACTGACATTATTTTCTTGCCGTAAAGGGCCATCAAATGGCTAATAAAAAAATTAAAATTATACTCCTCTTATCACTCATCTCTCTGTTCCCTCCGTTCTTTACCATCATCCATCTGTTCTTTCCCACATCTTCTGATCCACCATGAGCACATGTCCTGTCATGCACTTGCACAAAACCCTCCTGGGCCCAGGGATTTCAGTGTGAGGTGGAGCAGTCAAAAGATGCATCAAGGACTGGAAGGGTGATGATAAGGAGCAGAGGGGTCAGAGAGGTGATTGGTAAGGTGAGTATAAGGATTTATTTTAATTTTTTAAATCTTATGTTTATTATTATGCTTTAGGGTCTGGAGGGTTCCCAGGACATAATAAGGGACATTCATTAAATTCATGGAGAGTAACTTCTATGTCATTCGAATTTCCTGGGAAAATCCACACTAACAGGCAAATCTGAATTTTGCTTTATCTGCTAGTTCTGAAGAATTGACTTTTGTAGGATAGTCTTCTAGGGATAATCTGGGCAAAGGTCATTGTGCAAGGAGGTGAAATGACTAGTGTGATATAATAGATATATAATTAACAAATATGCAAGATTTCAGCTTTTGGAATTGGCGCTAAGGAAATGAAAAAATTATATGAAAAATGTTTAAAAAATATATAAAATAAAAAAAATGTGAGTTAATCAATAACTCCTTTTGTGATGATCTATTCTAAGTGTTTTGTTTTATAAAGTTAATATATTGTTTTTCTTTACTTTTGCACCTTACATCTTTATACATTGTGTGAATGAAGTTATGTCCAGATATGGTCTTCAAAACCTTTACATAGAACGTCTTTACTTTAAGTGACTAATTTTTGTCATAAAATGAAGGGTAAAAATGAGTTTAATGGTTGAATCGAGGACTCTTTTGAGAACAGCTTCAGCACAGTTTGTTTTTCCACTTATGATAAAATTTCTATCTATCAAACAGGAAATCACAGAGTTTACATGCCTCTCGTATTCCTAATTGTGCTGAACTAATGTAATGTCAGTTAACTAAGTAATGGGCTCCTTAGTGTGACGCTAAGTGTTCCGAATCGTGAGCTTTAAGTGCATTTTGCAGCTTGGATTGAACCAAGATCATGCCAAGATGAAGGAAAAGTGGTAGCACTGTTGTTCTCGAAATCTGCTGATTAAAATCTTGGAATGATATTTCAGTAAGTGTAGAGATGACTAATAGCTGAGTCAAGCCGATGAGGTCATTTTGCTGCAGACATTGCCACTTCTCATCAATGAGATGGCCTCTCTGCTGTAATGATTACATTTTCAATTTCTTTTGCTGCATTGTAATCATGAGCTTAAAAACAAAGTTATCAATATGTAATAAACTTCATGATCAAAGGTCAAATGCTGATTAAGTGTATCATTCTCTACTCCTTAGATTTCATTTCAAGCCATTACAATATAAAGCTATATATACGAGGTGATGTCATTTGTTTTTGTTTTTCTGGGTTCTTTGTTCATAGACTTTATCAAGATACCTACAATGTGATGCAATTTGTAACCAATCAAAGGTAATATTTTCTGTAGGCGGACTCCTGAATTTAGGACCATCAATAAGTTGCTCATACTATTGTTCATCAGTGGGTTCAATTTCACTCATTGTACATCACACTTTAAAGGAAACTTGTCCCCTTGCAAAATGCTTTTAAAATGTTGCCACATCACCTTACTGAAAGTGCAGCTACAGGGAGAAAGTGAACTTATTTCCTCCTTGGAGCTGCAGGATTTCAATTATTTGGTCATGCATGGAGCAACCCCAATCATTGCTCTCAGCTCATGCTGTGAGCTGTGAGCGACGGTCGAAAGCATGCCCTGGCACTTTGATCAGTGGCGGACACAGTCAAGAGAGGGCCCCAATGGAAGAACACTATTTGGGGGTCCTTTGAAGTCCAGTAGCTCATCGTAATGTACAATTCCTTCTGCTTTGGAGGTAGAAGTGGGCCCCCTTACCTCATGGGCCCCTCTGCAGCTGTAGAGGTTGTACCAATAGTATGTCCATCCTGACTTTAATTGACAGAGATGTAACTGACTCTGAAAAGTCAAAACAGTCTTACAGAGACAAGCTACAATATTGGGCTGCGATCACAGAACCATCAAAAGTTTTGATGCAAATAGTCAACAGGGTCGCAAAAAATGTGTTGAGAAAAAAAGTCACAATCCAAGGCTTGATATTGAGTTTTAGGATGGCTACTTCCTATAGGGGGCACTAGTGTTCAAGTTCCTTTTAACTCTGAAGAGGGAATTTGCATATTTCTTTACCTAGAAGAGCATTGTATGGCCTATAAGTCTCCTTACACTGGCATGTCAAACGTGACCCTCTCCAATTGGGGAAAATTTACCCCTTGGACCCCAGTCAGATGCTCTCATACTGTGAAATCAGATGTCATGCTTTGTTCTGAGAAGGGGCAACACTCTGAAGAACAAATGTCTGCAAATTGAGATTACGGTTTGCTTAGTGATTGAAATTGGATCAACAATGTTCTAGGCGCTCAGAGTGTTACACATCTTCTCAGGGCAATTGAGGAACCATTAATGATGATTTTACTAGCCACAAATCAATGTTGTTAGAAAAATTAACCAAATGTGACAAAGGTGAATTTCAAAAGATTCACTGATCTCTAATTCAGATTCCCCAGAATCCATTTTTTTGTCAGTATGCTTCAATTTAATGTTTCTGTTTTCTATCTTCTTCTATCTTTCTTCTGGTTGGGCCTTCTATTTACTGAACCCCACATTGTCACATGAGGTGAATGACAAGCATATCACCTGACATGACCCCATTTGGTGTGACACAGTTCAATTACATAATCATGCTTCATGTGATAAGGCTATGGATGGACAGTTATGGGAAGTATTTATTGAGAAAAGATAAGTGTAAGAATTTTTTTAAAGGGAACCTGTCAGCTGATTCTTGTTGCCCGAATCACTTGCAGCATAAACAGACACCTGCTGCTTTATTTCAGCCCTGTATGTTTTACACTGAAACGCTGCAATGTTTAGGAGGAAACTTCCTTTACAATGCTGGCCGGAGATTTATGTCTCAAATGATTGACTCGTCCAGGGCAGGTCCCCGGCGTCTTCTTCTCAACCCACTCCACTAGACTCACTGGTCTATCTCTATGTGTGTATATGGAGAGATCAATCAGTCTAGGAGAGAAGAATGGGTGAAACCACCACAGACCGGCCTACGAGTAGTGACATATGGTCAGTTACCCGCAGAATCCAGCCAGGCTCCAATGGTATATAATGGAAATAGCACAAATGCAAAATACGAAATATCATCCATTCACATCTATCAACCATGAGAGGGGTGAATGCTTATTATGTAGAAAATAGCCTTTTCAGAGTGGAAGAGGCTGGAAACTCCATTGCCTCAATTGGAAATAGCAGTCCTAAAAGTCAAAATTCACTCTTTAAAGAGTCTTGCTACATGACCTATAAGTTACTTTTTGCCAATTTCACACTCTTCACAATGAGAAACTGTTGCCATTATAACCCTTGTTAGAGACATCTCACCTACCCTGAAACACAGGCTTGAAAATTGAGATTTTAGCTTGGCTTCTTTTTTTAAGTCATGCGGCAACGCCTCTTAAAGAGTTTGTTTTTACTTTTATGATTGCAAATTTCAATAGTTGGCACTATAGTACCAATCCTCTTCCTCCTTGGAAAGGCTTTTTGCATACATAATTTCCCAGAAAAGCTTTGCATGGCATATAAGTCTCTTTACATTAACTTGGCACTCTTAATAATGAGAAATTGTACTCCTCTTAGCAGCCTCTCACCCAGCCAAACTATTGCTTTGCACTAATGAGAGGCAAATACCCTGAAACACGAGTCTGCAAACTAAGTTTCAAGTTTGGCTTCTAATCCTAAGTCATGTAGCAAAGCCTTTTAGAATGTCAATTTCTGATCCTTTTCTTCTGTGAAAATACTATGTGCATATTTGAATTCTAAAAGGAGCATTATATGGCCTTTATGTCTCCTTACGCAGGCTTGGCACTCTTCACATGAAGAAGTTGAACCTATTAGAACCCCTAGTATTTTAAATGAATAGAAATGAAGAAAATAGCTTAAAACTGGTTTACAAATGATGGTCAAGATGTGAATTATAAATTGATGCAATCACATATATTTTCTTAATTTTTCAAACTATTATCCATAGATCTTACTGACAAAATAACTTAGATACATTCTGAAATGAAGCTAATCAAATCTGATTAATAACAAAAAAAACATACATGAAAAGAATGTGAATCCAGTGTAGAGGTTTTTTTTTGCCAAACTGCATGTGCTCAGGTCACATCAGAAGGCACATAGAGTTACTCTGGCCCTACACCATGGAGTCATAGGCACCTCATGTGTTACTGAATGTTAATTGTGGTTCCATATTATGGCTACCAACTAGTGTTGAGCATTCCGATACCGCAAGTATCGGGTATCGGCCGATACTTGCGGTATCGGAATTCCGATACCGGGATTCCGATACTTGGCGCGTATCGGATACCGGAATCGGAAGTTCCATGATTCAAAATTCAGAAATTCAGCCAATGAGAAAGATTCCAAGTGTGGGCACATCCTGTTTAGCATGGAGGGCATGAAACTACTGGCAAGGCTGTGATTGGCTGCTTAAATGATGTCATGATGCAGTTTAAAAGTCGCTGGCGCCATTTTGCGATCACTCTGCTGTGAATTCAGTTAGTGACAGGACACTGTTTGCTGACTGAGGGACAGTTTAGAGATAGCGATTTGCTTCTTTGTGCTTTCCAAAGGCTAATTTAGCAACCGCTGTGTTCACCTACTAATCACCTTCCTTTTGCCTTGTAGCGCTGTTTTCACAGCGATCTGCAAGGTCTCTCTGTGTGTGTGTGTGAGTGCAGCCCACTCTCTAGTCTGAGTGCAGCCACATAGGCCATCCATAGCTGGTTGTATTCAGTTCAGGGAGGGTGGTTCATTGCCTCATACTGTCCTTTTTTTTTTTTTTTTTGAAGTAGTGCAGGCTGCTGCACATTTTTTCCAAAAATTCCTATTAGTGTCTTTCCACCCGTCTCCAGCTAATTTGTGGAAAAACACTACATAGGATAAAGTAGAGGAGGGTTTTTGGGCCTTGCAGCGCCGTTTACGGCTGTCTGCACGGTCTCCGTGTGACTGCAGCTCGCCCTGTAGTCTGTGAGCAGCCGTAGCTTGGTTGTCTCCAGCTCAGGGTTGTTCACTGCGTCATACCGCCAAATCAATTTTCATTTTGTTTTCAAGTAGTGTAGTCTGCTGCTAATTAATTTAAAAAAATCCTATTAGTGTCTTTCCACCCGTCTCCAGCTAATTTGTGGAAAAACACTACATAGGATAAAGTAGAGGAGGGTTTTTGGGCCTTGCAGCGCCGTTTACGGCTGTCTGCACGGTCTCCGTGTGACTGCAGCTCTATCCGTTGTCAGTTCAGCCCCAAAAAAATAAATAAATAATAAAGTTCACCAAACACACCAGTTACACCACTTTACATTTGTGTAGGCCACATTAGCTCATATTCAAGTCTAGTCCACACTTTAGAAAATTAGTGTGTCTTATACCTGTTAGGAGGAGTTGCTCAGGAATAAGCACACAAAGCCGTTAGTACTTTTCTGCTTATCTTTATCAGTCAACCAAGATGAAGAAGGCAGTGAGTAAGGCACGTGGGCGTGGGCGTGGGCGCGGAGCAGGGAGGGGACGTGGGGATTCTGTGCCTGCTGCGGGCACCGGTGAGTCATCAGCACCCACTTTCACAAGGGAACAGTCGTTCATGCGCAGCTTTGTCGCCGAGCGCCGTACACCGCTGCTGCGTGAAGACCAAATTGAAGCCGTTGTGGGATGGATGGCAGCTAATGCATCAACTTCCATTAGTGCCACATCCTCTCAGACACAGAGCACTGGAGATCAGCCATCTGTCTCTTCACCACCTGCAAAATTGCCCAGGCAGACAGAGATCCCAGGACAGGAGCAGTCTCTACTTCTGTTCTCTGAATCATCTCTTGGCTTGGAAACAGGGGGCCAGCCAAGCAGCATTGGAGAAATGGAAGAAGAGGCAGGGTGCAGTGATGCCCAACCGCTTTTTCTGTCTTCCTCTGAAGAGGCGGGTGGGCCAGTGGCTCCGGTCACCACCTCGCAGGCCGCATCAGCTGATGATGACACTCAGGTGCCACTTACTGGTGCGTGCTCTGCTGCTGAGACTACCCAGGAGGAGCAGTTGGGGGCAGAGGGTAGTGTAGATGATGAGGTCCTTGACCCATCTTGGCGTCAGGGACAGGAAGGTGGTGGGAGCAGCTCTGAGGAAGAGATTCCCCGTACGGCCCAAAGAGGGAGAGGGAGGGGGAAGACTGCGGATCCTGCAGCCTCCGCTTTGGCACCCGTAAGGAGCATGTCTCTTCCAAAAGTCAAAAGGGGGGCTCCCAAGACTTGCAGTGCCTGGTCCTTTTTTGACACAGTTGCAGATGACATTTGCTATGTCAGATGCAAGGTGTGTCATCAAAAAATCAAAAGAGGTCAAAAAGTCGCCAACCTCAATACCTCCAACATGTGGAAACATGTGCGCAACAGGCACCCGGCGGAGTTAGACAAACACACTGAAGAGCTAGGCCAACCAACAGCGGCAGCTACCACCTCTTCAGCTCGTGTTGCCTCTTCCTCTAGCTCACACGCAGCTGGTTCGGCTTCCTCCCAGGATCGCCGTGGAAGAACCTCTGGCCCTGTTGTCCAGAGACCCGCTGTCATTCCACCCGCAGCACCACTTTCCCAGTCAACCACACACTCCCAGCCCAGTCTACAGCCATCGGTAGTACAGGCATGGGAGAAAAGGCGGCCTTTCTCGTCAAACCACCCACGAGCACAGGCTCTGACTGCAGGCATTGCCAAACTTCTGTCACTGGAAATGCTGTCATTCAGGCTGGTGGAGACTGACAGCTTCCGTGACTTGATGTCATTGGCAGTCCCACAGTACAGTGTGCCCAGCCGCTTTTACTTCAGCAGGCAAGCCGTCCCTGCCCTGCACAAGCATGTTGAGGGACACATAAAACACGCGCTACTGAACGCCGTCAGTAGCAAGGTCCACCTCACCACCGATGCGTGGACCAGTCAACATGGACAGGGGCGATACCTTTCCCTCACTGCCCATTGGGTTAATGTAGTTGAGCCGGGTACAGACCGTGCGAGTGGCGCAGGACGTGTCCTGCCCACTCCAAGGATTGCAGGAATCCATTCTGTACGCATTGACTCCTCCTCTTACACCAGTTCCTCAGAATCATCGCTGCAGGAGCCGTCACAGTCCACCTCCACATGGACCCGTGATGAACGTGTACCTGTTACGACCGACATGAGCACAGCCGTGGCCAAACGTCAACAGGCCGTCTTGAAATTAATTTTTTTGGGGAATCGTAGCCACACAGCGCAGGAGCTCTGGAATGCCATCAAGCAGGAGAGCGATGTGTGGTTTGAGCCAGCGAATCTCCAGCCAGGCATGGTAGTGTGTGATAATGGCCGAAATCTGGTGGCAGCCCTGGGCCTCGGCAACCTCACTCACATCCCATGTCTGGCACATGTGCTCAATTTGGTCGTGCAGAGTTTTTTGAGGGACTATCCGGATCTTGATGCACTGCTGCACAAGGTCCGCCTAGAGTGTGCTCACTTGCGGCGTTCCAGCACGGCAAAAGCGCGCATTGCGGCTCTGCAGCGCCGACACCGCCTGCCGGAACATCGCATCATATGTGACCTACCTACCAGGTGGAATTCCACGTTACATATGTTGGAGCGGTTGTGTGAGCAGCAGCAAGCTGTAATGGAGTACCAGCTGTATCAGGCGCAAAAAAGTCGCAGTCAGCGCCGTACAGACTTCACAACCACAGAGTGGGCCACTATGAAGGATGTCTGCCAGGTTTTGCGTCCCTTTGATTATTCCACGCGGATGGCGAGTGCAGATGATGCACTAGTCAGCATGACTGTCCCCCTTATCTGCCTGCTTGAAAAATCACTGCAAGCGCTAAGGGATGATGTTGTGGAAGAGGTGGAGGATGAGGATTCACCACTTCCATCATCTTCTGGACAGTCAGCGCCACGTGGTTCCTCACAAACGCGTAGGCAGGGGACAGTTTGTGAGGAGGATGAGGAGGAGTCAATGGAGGAGGAAGACATCCGTCCAGAGGAGGGAGTTCCCGAATTGTCCAGTACTCAGTGTGTACAGCGAGGGTGGGGTGATGACGAGCGGGCAGAGATCACGCCTCCAGCTGGGGACAGCGTTTCTTGGGCAGTTGGCAGTCTGCAGCACATGGTGGATTACATGCTGCAGTGCCTGAGAAACGACCGCCGCATCGACCACATTCTCAACATGTCTGATTATTGGGTGTTCACCCTCCTCGATCCTCGCTACCGGGACAACGTAGAAAGCCTCATCACACCGTTGAACCGGGAGCGAAAAATGCGGGAGTACCAAGACACACTGGTCAGTTCCATCATCTTCTCCATTCCAACTGAGAGAAGTGCTGCTACTGCATTCCAAAGCAGCTCAGTGCGTCCAGGCAGTGGTGGAGGCTCTGCACAAAGAGGGAGCAGAAGCAGTGCCTCTGCCCAAGGCAAGACCAGTATGGCCCAACTGTGGCACGGTTTTGTGTGCCCCCCACAAAAGTCTACACCATCACAGACGGCTCCAGTCAGCAGGAGGCAACGGTTCCGTCAGATGGTGACAGACTACATGTCTTGCCCTCTTGCTGTACTCCCAGACGGCTCTTCCCCTTTCAAGTTTTGGGTCTCAAAGCTGGATACATGGCCAGAGCTAAGCCAGTATGCATTGGAGGTGCTGTCTTGCCCTGCGGCCAGTGTATTATCGGAACGTGTCTTTAGTGCTGCAGGTGGTGTACTAACTGACCGTCGCATGCGACTATCCTCCGATAACGTTGACCGGCTTACTTTCCTGAAAATGAACAAGGCCTGGATCTCGCAGGAATTTGCCACTCCTCCTCCTGATTAAATAATTAGGTCACTGTATACGTTATCCAGGTCTCCTGTTGTGTTCATCTTTCTACCACCTGAACTTAAATTCCTGGGCTCCAACACCGCCAGTTGAGGCTCAGACGTGCCGTCTGCACAGTCAAAACATACGACCCAGTGTTATTGGGTTTCAGTAACGTCAGCTGATCCCCAGCTGTGTAGCCGGCAATGTGTCATGCGACCGCCACGCTGACACAACAACTGAAATGTAAGGGAATCTGTCCCCCCCCCCCCCAAGGCGTTTGTTACTGAAAGAGCCACCTTGTGCAGCAGTAATGCTGCACAAGGAAAAAGGTAGCTATTTTGGTTTTGCTCCTTGCACACGCAAAACTTAACACTTATAAAATGTGTCCACTGATACCGTAAAACCGTCCCGGAGGTGGGACTTTCCTTCGTAATATGACGCAGCACAGCCGTCATTCCTACCCCCCCGGCGCCGCGCCCCGGCTCCTCAGCGTTGTTTGATTCCGTCCCGGAGCCTGCGCTGTTATGTTATCCCGTGGCCAGGCACACTTAGCGCTGCCCGTCTTCTGGCATCATTTGGTGTCAGGCTGGCTGCGCCTGTGCGGCCACGCTGGCCGAGAGCCCGCCTCGCAGTGTCTTCTGATTTAATCCCACTGGGGGCCTGGGATCTATGGACATGCGCAGTGCATATCTGAACCTCCACCTCTCACTCATCTCCCTATGGCTTCTTCAGACTGTTCGGTGTCAGCTGGTCCCTAATAGCATGCCACGGCCGTGACACCGCACAGTCTGAAAAAGAAGCCGTAGGGAGGGGAGTGAGAGGCGAGGATATGCACTGCGCATGGCCATGGATCCCAGGCCCCCAGTGGGATTACATCAGAAGACACTGCGAGGCGGGCTCTCGGCCAGCGCGGCCGCACAGGCGCAGCCAGCCTGACACCAAATGATGTCAGAAGATGGGCAGCGCTAAGTGTGCCTGGCCACGGGATAACATAACAGCGCAGGCTCCGGGACGGAATCAAACAACGCTGAGGAGCCGGGGAACGGCGGCGGGGGGGTAGTAATGATGGCTGTGCTGCGTCATATTACGAAGGAAAGTCCCACCTCCGGGACGGTTTCACGGCTTCAGGGGACACATTTTATAAGTGTTTAGTTCTGTGTTTGCAAGGAGCATGATGAAAAGAGCCACCTTTTCCTTTTGCATCTTTTGTGCTGCACAAGCTGGCTCTTTCAGCTACAAACGCCTTGGGGGGGGGGTTAAAGGTTCCCTTTCGACTTTCTCAGGCTTCGGCCTACATTGTGTTCCTCTGCTTTTCCACCTGCCCCTGGGCTCCAACACCGCTAGTTGCCGTCCAGAAGTGCTGTACGCACAGTCAACAGTCGCTCCTCTGTTATTGGGGTTCAGTAACGTCAGCTGTTCCCCTGCTGTGTGTGTGGCAATCCCTCCTACCTCCTCCAACCTCCTCCTCCTCCACCTGTCCCTGGGCTCCAACACCGCCAGTTGCCGTCCAGAAGTGCTGTACGCACAGTCAACAGTCCCTCCTCTGTTATTGGGGTTCAGTAACGTCAGCTGTTCCCCTGCTGTGTGTGTGGCAATCCCTCCTACCTCCTCCTACCTCCTCCAACCTCCTCCTCCTCCACCTGTCCCTGGGCTCCAACACCGCCAGTTGCCGTCCAGAAGTGCTGTACGCACAGTCAACAGTCCCTCCTCTGTTATTGGGGTTCAGTAACGTCAGCTGTTCCCCTGCTGTGTGTGTGGCAATCCCTCCTACCTCCTCCAACCTCCTCCTCCTCCACCTGTCCCTGGGCTCCAACACCGCCAGTTGCCGTCCAGAAGTGCTGTACGCACAGTCAACAGTCCCTCCTCTGTTATTGGGGTTCAGTAACGTCAGCTGTTCCCCTGCTGTGTGTGTGGCAATCCCTCCTACCTCCTCCTACCTCCTCCAACCTCCTCCTCCTCCACCTGTCCCTGGGCTCCAACACCGCCAGTTGCCGTCCAGAAGTGCTGTACGCACAGTCAACAGTCCCTCCTCTGTTATTGGGGTTCAGTAACGTCAGCTGTTCCCCTGCTGTGTGTGTGGCAATCCCTCCTACCTCCTCCAACCTCCTCCTCCTCCACCTGTCCCTGGGCTCCAACACCGCCAGTTGCCGTCCAGAAGTGCTGTACGCACAGTCAACAGTCCCTCCTCTGTTATTGGGGTTCAGTAACGTCAGCTGTTCCCCTGCTGTGTGTGTGGCAATCCCTCCTACCTCCTCCTACCTCCTCCAACCTCCTCCTCCTCCACCTGTCCCTGGGCTCCAACACCGCCAGTTGCCGTCCAGAAGTGCTGTACGCACAGTCAACAGTCCCTCCTCTGTTATTGGGGTTCAGTAACGTCAGCTGTTCCCCTGCTGTGTGTGTGGCAATCCCTCCTACCTCCTCCAACCTCCTCCTCCTCCACCTGTCCCTGGGCTCCAACACCGCCAGTTGCCGTCCAGAAGTGCTGTACGCACAGTCAACAGTCCCTCCTCTGTTATTGGGGTTCAGTAACGTCAGCTGTTCCCCTGCTGTGTGTGTGGCAATCCCTCCTACCTCCTCCAACCTCCTCCTCCTCCACCTGTCCCTGGGCTCCAACACCGCCAGTTGCCGTCCAGAAGTGCTGTACGCACAGTCAACAGTCCCTCCTCTGTTATTGGGGTTCAGTAACGTCAGCTGTTCCCCTGCTGTGTGTGTGGCAATCCCTCCTACCTCCTCCTACCTCCTCCAACCTCCTCCTCCTCCACCTGTCCCTGGGCTCCAACACCGCCAGTTGCCGTCCAGAAGTGCTGTACGCACAGTCAACAGTCCCTCCTCTGTTATTGGGGTTCAGTAACGTCAGCTGTTCCCCTGCTGTGTGTGTGGCAATCCCTCCTACCTCCTCCAACCTCCTCCTCCTCCACCTGTCCCTGGGCTCCAACACCGCCAGTTGCCGTCCAGAAGTGCTGTACGCACAGTCAACAGTCCCTCCTCTGTTATTGGGGTTCAGTAACGTCAGCTGTTCCCCTGCTGTGTGTGTGGCAATCCCTCCTACCTCCTCCTACCTCCTCCAACCTCCTCCTCCTCCACCTGTCCCTGGGCTCCAACACCGCCAGTTGCCGTCCAGAAGTGCTGTACGCACAGTCAACAGTCCCTCCTCTGTTATTGGGGTTCAGTAACGTCAGCTGTTCCCCTGCTGTGTGTGTGGCAATCCCTCCTACCTCCTCCAACCTCCTCCTCCTCCACCTGTCCCTGGGCTCCAACACCGCCAGTTGCCGTCCAGAAGTGCTGTACGCACAGTCAACAGTCCCTCCTCTGTTATTGGGGTTCAGTAACGTCAGCTGTTCCCCTGCTGTGTGTGTGGCAATCCCTCCTACCTCCTCCTACCTCCTCCAACCTCCTCCTCCTCCACCTGTCCCTGGGCTCCAACACCGCCAGTTGCCGTCCAGAAGTGCTGTACGCACAGTCAACAGTCCCTCCTCTGTTATTGGGGTTCAGTAACGTCAGCTGTTCCCCTGCTGTGTGTGTGGCAATCCCTCCTACCTCCTCCAACCTCCTCCTCCTCCACCTGTCCCTGGGCTCCAACACCGCCAGTTGCCGTCCAGAAGTGCTGTACGCACAGTCAACAGTCCCTCCTCTGTTATTGGGGTTCAGTAACGTCAGCTGTTCCCCTGCTGTGTGTGTGGCAATCCCTCCTACCTCCTCCTACCTCCTCCAACCTCCTCCTCCTCCACCTGTCCCTGGGCTCCAACACCGCCAGTTGCCGTCCAGAAGTGCTGTACGCACAGTCAACAGTCCCTCCTCTGTTATTGGGGTTCAGTAACGTCAGCTGTTCCCCTGCTGTGTGTGTGGCAATCCCTCCTACCTCCTCCTACCTCCTCCAACCTCCTCCTCCTCCACGTGTCCCTGGGCTCCAACACCGCTAGTTGCCGTCCAGAAGTGCTGTACGCACAGAGCCAAACACCTCGCCAATGTGTTAGTGGGGTTCAGCACCGCCAGCTGTTCCCCTGCTGTGTATACGGCAACGTGTACTGCGACCGCCACGCAGACACAACAAGTTAAATGTAAGGGAACCTGACCCCCCCCCCCCCCCCAGGCGTTTGTTACTGAAGGAGCCACCTTGTGCAGCAGTAATGATGCAAAGGGAAAAAGTGCCTCTTTTCGTGATGCTCCTTGCACATGCTGAACCTAACACTTATGAAATGTGTCCCCACACAGCGTTAAACCGTCCGGTAGGTGGAACTTTCCTTTGTCGTGTGACGCAGCACAGCCATCATTTTTACCCCCTTGGCGCCGTGCGCCCCCTCCTCAGCGTTGTTTGAATCTGTCCCGGAGCCTGCGCTGTTAGGTTAGCCCTTGGCCATGCACACATGTTGCGCTGCCCGTCTTCTGACCTCATTTGGTGTCAGGCTGGCTGCGCCTGTGCGGGTGCGCTGGCCGAGATCCCGCCTCGCAGTGTCGTCTAATGTAATCCCACCGCGGGCCTGTGATCCGTGCCCGTGCGCAGTGCATATCCTCTCCTCTCACTCCCCTCACTACGGCTTCTTCAGACTGTGCGATGTCAGCTGGTCCCTAATAGCATGCCACGGCCGTGACACCGCACAGTCTGAAAAAGCCGTAGGGAGGGGAGTGAGAGGAGAGGATATGCACTGCGCACGGGCACGGATCACAGGCCCGCGGTGGGATTACATTAGACGACACTGCGAGGCGGGATCTCGGCCAGCGCACCCGCACAGGCGCAGCCAGCCTGACACCAAATGAGGTCAGAAGACGGGCAGCGCAACATGTGTGCATGGCCAAGGGCTAACCTAACAGCGCAGGCTCCGGGACAGATTCAAACAACGCTGAGGAGGCGGCGCACGGCGCCAAGGGGGTAAAAATGATGGCTGTGCTGCGTCACACGACAAAGGAAAGTTCCACCTACCGGACGGTTTAACGCTGTGAGGAGACACATTTCATAAATGTTAGGTTCCGCATGTACAAGGACCATAATTAAAAGAGCTAAGTTTACCTTTTCCAGCATTAGTGCTGTACACAATGGCTCTTTCAGCTACAAACGCCTGGGGGGGGGGGGGGGGGTTAAAGGTTTCCTTTCAACTTGCTCGAGTGCAGGCTTCGGCCTACACTCCGCTCCCCCTGCTCCTCCTGCTGACCCTGGGCTCTAACACCGCCAGTTTTTGCCCAGATGTGCTAGCTGCACAGAGAAAAACACCAGCCAATGTGTCAGTGGGGTTCAGCACCGCCAGCTGTTCCCCTGCTGTGTAGCCGGCAACGTGTCCTGCGACCGCCACGCAGACACAAGAACTGAAATTGAAGGGAACCTGTCCCCCCTCCCCCAGGTGTTTCTATGTTTTACAGCTACCTTGAACAGCAGTAATGCTGCATGTGTTCAAGGTGGCTCAGAAACTTATTCTCCTTGCCCATGTTGAAGTGAACACGTCTAAAATGTGTCCTCTGTGACCATTAAAACGTCCCTCAGGTGTGATTTGACTTTGTATTGACACACGCAACAAGCTCCTTGGTAACGCTGCCCGTCTTCTGGCATCATTGTTTGGCTGGCTGCGCCTCTGCAGCCGCCCTGACCCACACAACGCCCCTCGTTGTCTTATTTAATGGGACTGCGAGGGTGTGATTGATGGGCAGGATCAGTGCATCAGTTCGCCTGTCCCTCCTCTCCTTCCGCCTTCTTCGGACTGTGCGGCTTCATGGCCGTGGCATGCGATAAGGGATCAGATGACGCCGCACAGTCTGAAGCGGGTGTAAGGACCCGAGTGTGAGAGGCCAACATATGTGCTGCGCCAGGCCCTGAATCCCAGCCCCGCAGTGTTTTAACAATGTTAAGACACTGCGGGGCTGGGATTCATGGGCATCGCGAACCGCACCGGCCGACATTACATGATGCCAGAAGATGGGCAGCGCTAACGGCGCTAGGCCAGGGGATAACACGACAGCGCAGACTCCTGTACAGCAAATAACAACGCTCGGGAGGCTGCACCCAGCACCAAGGTGGGATTCTTGACATCTGTGCTGCGTCTCATTACAAAGGGAACTCGCGCCTCCAACACAGTTTGACTGTATAAAGGGCTAAATGTTATACGTGTTTCATTCAGCGTGTGCAAGGAGAAAAATTAAAAGAGCAACCTTTGACTTGTGCAGCACTGCTGCTGCATAAGCTGTGGCTCTTCTACTTTGTAACCCCTGAGGGGGGTTAAAGGTGACTTTTGAAATCGGTTCAATTAGGCTTCGGCCTACACTCTGCTCCACCTGCAGAGCCCGGGCTCCAACAACGCTAGTTGCTGTCCGGAAGTGCTGGCTGCACAGAGCCAAACACCTCGCCAATGTGTCAGTGGGGTCCAGCACCGCCAGCTGTTCCCCTGCTGTGTAGCCGGCAACGTGTCCTGCAAAAGCCACGCAGACACAACAGACCCAAAGCTGCCGCCAGTGCAGGCTTCGGCCTACACTCCCCTCCCCCTGCTCCTCCTCCTCCTGCTCCTCCTCCTGCTGTCCCTGGGCTCTAACACACCGCCAGTTGGGGCCCAGATGTGCTAGCTGCACAGAGAAAAACACCAGCCAATGTGTCAGTGGGGTCCAGCACCGCCAGCTGTTCCCCTGCTGTGCAGCCGGCAACGTGTCCTGCAAAAGCCACGCAGACACAAGAACTGAAATTGAAGGGAACCTGTCCCCCCTCCCCCAGGCGTTTTTACGTTATCCAGCCACCTTGTACAGCGGTAATGCTGCATGTGTGCAAGGTGGCTCAGAAACGTATTCTCCTCGCACATGTGGAACTGAAAACACGTCTGAAATGTGTCCTCTGTGTGACCATTTAACCGTCCCGGTGGTGTGACTTTCCTTTGTAATAACACGCTGCAACCCCCTTGGTAGCGCTGCCCGTCTTCTGGCATCATTGTTTGGCTGCCTGCGCCTCTGCGGCCGCCCTGACCCACACAACGCCCCTCGGTGTCTTATTTATTGGGACTGCGAGGGTGTGATTCATGGGCAGGATCAGTGCATCAGTTCGCCTGTCCCTCCTCTCCTTCCGCCTTCTTCGGACTGTGCGGCTTCATGGCCGTGGCATGCGATAAGGGATCAGATGACGCCGCACAGTCTGAAGCGGGTGTAAGGACCCGAGTGTGAGAGGCCAACATATGTGCTGCGCCAGGCCCTGAATCCCAGCCCCGCAGTGTTTTAACAATGTTAAGACACTGCGGGGCTGGGATTCATGGGCATCGCGAACCGCACCGGCCGACATTACATGATGCCAGAAGATGGGCAGCGCTAACGGCGCTAGGCCAGGGGATAACACGACAGCGCAGACTCCTGTACAGCAAATAACAACGCTCGGGAGGCTGCATCCAGCACCAAGGTGGGATTCTTGACATCTGTGCTGCGTCTCATTACAAAGGGAACTCGCGCCTCCAACACAGTTTGACTGTATAAAGGGCTAAATGTTATACGTGTTTCATTCAGCGTGTGCAAGGAGAAAAATTAAAAGAGCAACCTTTGACTTGTGCAGCACTACTGCTGCATAAGCTGTGGCTCTTCTACTTTCTAACCCCTGAGGGGGGGTTAAAGGTGACCTTTGAAATCGGTTCAAGTAGGCTTCGGCCTACACTCTGCTCCCCCTGCAGAGCCCGGGCTCCAACACCGATCGTTGCTGTCCGGAAGTGCTGGCTGCACAGAGCCAAACACCTCGCCAATGTGTCAGTGGGGTCCAGCACCGCCAGCTGTTCCCCTGCTGTGTAGCCGGCAACGTGTCCTGCAAAAGCCACGCAGACACAACAGACCCAAAGCTGCCGCCAGTGCAGGCTTCGGCCTACACTCCCCTCCCCCTGCTCCTCCTCCTCCTGCTCCTCCTCCTGCTGTCCCTGGGCTCTAACACACCGCCAGTTGGGGCCCAGATGTGCTAGCTGCACAGAGAAAAACACCAGCCAATGTGTCAGTGGGGTCCAGCACCGCCAGCTGTTCCCCTGCTGTGCAGCCGGCAACGTGTCCTGCAAAAGCCACGCAGACACAAGAACTGAAATTGAAGGGAACCTGTCCCCCCTCCCCCAGGCGTTTTTACGTTATCCAGCCACCTTGTACAGCGGTAATGCTGCATGTGTGCAAGGTGGCTCAGAAACGTATTCTCCTCGCACATGTGGAACTGAAAACACGTCTGAAATGTGTCCTCTGTGTGACCATTTAACCGTCCCGGTGGTGTGACTTTCCTTTGTAATGACACGCTGCAACCCCCTTGGTAGCGCTGCCCGTCTTCTGGCATCATTGTTTGGCTGCCTGCGCCTCTGCGGCCGCCCTGACCCACACAACGCCCCTCGGTGTCTTATTTATTGGGACTGCGAGGGTGTGATTCATGGGCAGGATCAGTGCATCAGTTCGCCTGTCCCTCCTCTCCTTCCGCCTTCTTCGGACTGTGCGGCTTCATGGCCGTGGCATGCGATAAGGGATCAGATGACGCCGCACAGTCTGAAGCGGGTGTAAGGACCCGAGTGTGAGAGGCCAACATATGTGCTGCGCCAGGCCCTGAATCCCAGCCCCGCAGTGTTTTAACAATGTTAAGACACTGCGGGGCTGGGATTCATGGGCATCGCGAACCGCACCGGCCGACATTACATGATGCCAGAAGATGGGCAGCGCTAACGGCGCTAGGCCAGGGGATAACACGACAGCGCAGACTCCTGTACAGCAAATAACAACGCTCGGGAGGCTGCATCCAGCACCAAGGTGGGATTCTTGACATCTGTGCTGCGTCTCATTACAAAGGGAACTCGCGCCTCCAACACAGTTTGACTGTATAAAGGGCTAAATGTTATACGTGTTTCATTCAGCGTGTGCAAGGAGAAAAATTAAAAGAGCAACCTTTGACTTGTGCAGCACTACTGCTGCATAAGCTGTGGCTCTTCTACTTTCTAACCCCTGAGGGGGGGTTAAAGGTGACCTTTGAAATCGGTTCAAGTAGGCTTCGGCCTACACTCTGCTCCCCCTGCAGAGCCCGGGCTCCAACACCGATCGTTGCTGTCCGGAAGTGCTGGCTGCACAGAGCCAAACACCTCGCCAATGTGTCAGTGGGGTCCAGCACCGCCAGCTGTTCCCCTGCTGTGTAGCCGGCAACGTGTCCTGCAAAAGCCACGCAGACACAACAGACCCAAAGCTGCCGCCAGTGCAGGCTTCGGCCTACACTCCCCTCCCCCTGCTCCTCCTCCTCCTGCTCCTCCTCCTGCTGACCCTGGGCTCTAACAAACCGCCAGTTGGGGCCCAGATGTGCTAGCTGCACAGAGAAAAACACCTCGCCAATGTGTCAGTGGGGTCCAGCACCGCCAGCTGTTCCCCTGCTGTGCAGCCGGCATCGTGTCCTGCAAAAGCCACGCAGACACTTGCTCTTGTACCTTCTGCTCCCCATCCTGGTTCCAGTACCGTCAGCTGGTTCCGGGCAGAGCCTTTGGCTTAGGTGCCTCCCTTTGGTATCCGAGTTCCACCAACGTCAGGTGGTCCTTGGTAGTGCTTTCAGGCACGGGTACCTCCTGCTTAGTAACCGGGTTCCAGTAACGTCAGCTGGTCCTCGGTAGTTCCATTGGCTCTTGGACCTTCGGCTACCCATCCGGGTTCCAGCACCGTCAGCTGGTTCTCGGCAGTGTCTTTTGCTCTTGTACCTTCTGCTCCCCATCCTGGTTCCAGTACCGTCAGCTGGTTCCGGGCAGAGCCTTTGGCTTAGGTGCCTCCCTCTGGGTATCCGAGTTCCACCAACGTCAGGTGGTCCTTGGTAGTGCTTTCAGCACAGGTACCTCCTGCTTAGTAACCGGGTTCCAGTAACGTCAGCTGGTCCTCGGTAGTTCCATTGGCTCTTGGACCTTCGGGTAGCCATCCGAGTTCCAGTTCCATCAGCTGGTTCTCGGCATTTTCTCAGCCTTCTTGTACCTTCTGCTACATTTCCAAGTTCAAGAGACTAAACACAATGACCCAGAAGACCACCCCTAAGATGACGACGACACCAGAGACGACAACCACCGTGATGACGACGACCCTGGAGACGATGACCCCGAAGACCACCCCGATGACGACGACCCCGGAGACGACGACCCTGAAGACCACCCCGATGACGACGACCCCGGAGACGACGACCCTGGAGACGACGACGACCTGGAAGACCGAGAAGCAGAAGAACAAGAGGCTGCAGAACAAAGAGCAGAAGGACATTAAGCATAACACAAAATATCAGAGCAAAAAATATTATGTAAATTATAAGCAGAAGAAGACTAAGCAGTGTATGGGGGTGAGTCCGTTCCTCCTCGTGGTGCCCCTGGATAAAGCCTGATGCTGCAGGCCAAACTGAACGCGGACAAATGTAACTGTTTTGTGACAGGCAGAACGGAAGGTGTAATCTTCAAACTTTTATAGATAACAACTACGGGAATGCCTGTCACAAATAAGAATATGATGAAGAAGTTGAATATGATGAAGATAATAGTAAAATAAAAAGAATATGAACAATGTAACCCAAAAAATAATAGGTAGAAGATGAAGAAGAAGATGAATAAGGTGAAGAAGTTGATGTCAAAGAAGCTGATGATGAGGATAATTAAGAAGAAAGCGTGGGAGAAGTAAAAAAGAAGGTGAAGGGCGTGGAAGTAGTGAAACATCAATATCTGACATAAAAAAAAAAAAAAAAACATAGTCAAATTCTTTCTAACGCCGAACTTCATAAAAAAAAATAAAAAATCCTGCTATTCTATTACATTGGGCTAAACCTCTGTCCCTTTAATATCTCCGCCACGTCCCCCAATACATCCTACAATATTCTTAGTTGTTTTCCTTCATGTAGAATGAACCTACAAGTGTATAAAGGGTTTATTTTAATTCCGATATTTTCGTCCCATTGACTTGCATTGGGATCGGGTATCGGTATCGGATTGGATTCCGATACTGTGACGGTATCGGCCGATACTTTCCGATACCGATACTTTCCGATATCGGAAAGTATCGCTCAACACTACTACCAACATAACCTAAGGTTTTTTACTTTCAGATCGTTTTGAATGTAGTAAGAAATTAACTTTTTTTTAAGTCTAGTTTGATCTATTATTTCAGCTAATTGAAAAAACAACAAAAATATCACAGTATATATCAATTGTAGCAAACCACAATTTACATTATGATTAGTGTTGAGCGATACCGTCCGATACTTGAAAGTATCGGTATCGGAAAGTATCGGCCGATACCGGCAAAATATCGGATCCAATCCGATACCGATACCCGATACCAATACAAGTCAATGGGACTCATGTATCGGACGGTATTCCTGATGGTTCCCAGGGTCTGAAGGAGAGGAAACTCTCCTTCAGGCCCTGGGAACCATATAAATGTGTAAAAGAAAGAATTAAAATAAAAAATATCGCTATACTCACCTGTCCGACGCAGCCGGGACTTCAGCGAGGGAACCGGCAGCGTTGTTTGTTTAAAATTCGCGCTATTACTTGGTTACGTGAATTCCCGGCTTGTGATTGGTCAGGTCGGCCATGTTGCCGGGACGCGGACCAATCACAGCAAGCCGTGACGAAATTACGTCACGGCTTGCTGTGATTGGTCCGCGTCCCGGCAATATGGCCGCCCTGACCAATCACAAGCCGTGACGTCACGGGAGGCTGGACACGCGCTCATTTTAAAATGGGCGCGTGTCCAGCCTCCCGTGACGTCACGGCTTGTGATTGGTTGCGCCGCGGTCAACCAATCACAAGCCGGGAGGCTGGACGCGCTCATTTTAAAATGGGCGCGTGTCCAGCCTCCCGTGACGTCACGGCTTGTGATTGGTTGCGCCGCGGTCAACCAATCACAAGCAGGGAGGCTGGACGCGCTCATTTTAAAATGGGCGCGTGTCCAGCCTCCCGTGACGTCACGGCTTGTGATTGGTCAGGGCGGCCATATTGCCGGGACGCGGACCAATCACAGCAAGCCGTGACGTAATTTCGTCACGGCTTGCTGTGATTGGTCCGCGTCCCGGCAACATGGCCGACCTGACCAATCACAAGCCGGGAATTCACGTAACCAAGTAATAGCGCGAATTTTAAACAAACAACGCTGCCGGTTCCCTCGCTGAAGTCCCGGCTGCGTCGGACAGGTGAGTATAGCGATATTTTTTATTTTAATTCTCTCTTTTACACATTTTAACATTAATGTTGTTGCGATACCCGATATCCGATACCACAAGAGTATCGGAATCCCGGTATCGGAATTCCGATACAGCAAGTATCGGCCGATACCCGATACTTGCAGCATCGGAATGCTCAACACTAATTATGATCTCATTCCTATACAGTAGGGGGAAATCCAAGAAGACAAATAACAATGACTATGTAACAGATATTTCTGCAAATTTTGGCTGAAGTACATCAATTATTGATTTGTTTCAGAAGATAAACAAGGATTGCATTCTACATAATAACACCCTCTGGATTTACTGGAATAATTTATCACATAAATTTGTGTCGTGAAATGAGGCAAGTGCTCGGAATAAACATTGATGCCAAACTCCTGCCCTGCATTGTAGCTCTGTCTTCACTGGATGATAATTGACTTTAATGTTGTTATTGTTCTAAAATGGTTTCATGACATATAACTTATGATTCGAAATGAGGGAACATGTTCGAGTGGAATTGAATTCTACTTGAATTTTACAAAAAAACGCATTGGCCAAAATGTGGATGTTTTATAAATCGCTTCTATACAGATTTAACATTGTGACAGCGGCCGGCCACCATTTTTCTTAACTATAATGGTTAAAAAATAAAAAAGTCCTTACGCTCACCTCACTGGTCACCTCTCCATTGCCTCAGCTCCTCCCCATCATGCGTCTGGTCTATGCACATCTTCTTTTCACTGCCGCTCGAGCTAAAATTCCTTGTGTCTTTGCAGTGTTTTCAATACATCCATACCAGTGGCAACAACCGTATGCAGTCATGCCATAATGTGTAACTCAAAATTTGGAGTTGCAGAGTGTTGTGTGCTGTCACAGTCTATCACAACAAGTCATTATCTTAACCAGGTCATCTTTCTTCTACTTGCCCATGATACAGGTTTAGGATTCAGGTCAGGTTTTTTTGCGCAGCACGGACAAAATGTGCCCTGCACAGGTTCACACTGATAACATCCGTGTGTCATCAGCATGACACGTACCAGCACCTGGGAAGGAGCAGTACAATTTGCGCTGTTCCCAGGCGTAGGCTGCTGAAGGCAGCTCTCATCATTGTTGCTTGGACTGCCTGAGATCAGCGCGACCAGGCGACTTTTTAGAAGTTATATTCATCACCCGCTGTGCATATTCTGTGTATAATAAAGAATTAAATAAAAGATAGGATGGGCTCCCGTGTACTTTTGATAACCATGAGAGAGAAAGCCCAACTCTGGTAGCTGATGTTAATATTGTGGGAAAAGAGGCAATATACCAAAAGGTTCCCAGGCTAACAATAACAGGTTACAGCTTTTTGCTTAGTCGTTACTGGTGAATTTACAAGGGAACCCAGAAAAAATAGGGTCCCCCTATACATTCAAACCAGCAAAGGCTAAATAGCTGTGGGCTCATATTATTAGCCTGGTAAGAGGCCAGAGATATTGCCCCCCCCACCCCAGGATATCAACATCAGCCCGCAGCCTCCCCAGAAATGAGGCCTCCGCTTTGTCCAGTTCTCCCACTTGTCCTGTGGTGGTGGCTAATGGAGTAATAGGGTTAGGGTTCATGTCAGCTTTGTATTGTCAGCTGTCATCAAGCCCAGGGGTTAATAACCCCTTCAATTCGCGGCCCTTTTTCGTTTTTGCGTTTTCGTTTTTCACTTCCCTCCTTCCCAGAGCCATAACTTTTTTATTTTTCCGTCAATATAGTCATGTGAGGGCTTATTTTTTGTGGGACGAGTTGTACTTTTGAACGACACCATTGGTTTTACCATGTCTTTTACTAGAAAACGGGAAAAAAATTCCAAGGGCGGTGAAATTGCAAAAAAAGTGCAATTCCACACTTGTTTTTTGTTTGCCTTTTTTGCTAGGTTCACTAAATGCTAAAACTGACCTGCCATTGTGATTCTATAGGTCATAACGAGTTCATAGACACCAAACATGTCTAGGTTATTTTTTATCCAAGTGGTGAAAAAAAATTCAAAACTTTGCTTTAAAAAAAAAAAAAAAAGTGCCGTTTTCCGATACCCGAAGCGTCTCCATTTTTTGTGATCTGGGGTCGGGTGAGGGCTTATTTTTTGCGTGCCGAGCTGACGTTTTTAATAATAACACTTTTGTGCAGATACGTTCTTTTGACCGCCCGTTATTGCATTTTAATACAATGTCGTGGCGACCAAAAAAACGTAACTCTGGCGTTTCAAATTTTTTTCTCGCTACGCTGTTTAGCGATCAGGTTAATGCTTTTTTTATTGATAGATCGGGCGATTCTGAACGCAGCGATGCCAAATATGTGGTTTGATTTTTTTATTGTTTTATTTAGGATGGGGCGAAAGGGGGGTGATTTAAACTTTTAAGTTTTTTATATTTTTTTCATATTTTTAAAAACATGTTTTTTTACTTGTGCCATGCTTCAATAGCCTCCATGGGAGGCCAGAAGCTGGCACATCTTGATCGGCTCAGCTACATAGCAGCGATCATCAGATCGCTGCTATGCAGCTGAAATGCAGGTGTGCTGTGAGCGCCGACCACAGGGGGGTGCTCACAGCAGGCCTGCATCAGTAACCATAGAGGTCTCAAGGACCTCTATGGTTACTGTCCTGACACATCGCCGACCACCGATCATGTGACAGGGGTCAGCGATGCGCTCATTTCCGGCGGTGCGGCCGGAAGCGGTAGTTAAATGCCGCTGTCAGCGTTTGACAGCGGCATTTAACAGGTTAATAGCAGCCGGTGAATAGCGATTTCACCCGCCGCTATTGCGCGCACATGTCAGCTGTACAAAACAGCTGACATGTCGCGACTTTGATGTGGGCTCACCGCCGGAGCCCACATCAAAGGGGGAGACACGGCATGCGCAGTAATAGTACGGCACATGTCGTGAAAGGGATAATGTAGAGGTATCTATATGACACCTCCATTACTAACCTCGTTGTACGTTTTGAAATAAACACATAGCAAGAATAAAATTATTTATTTTAAATAAAACAAAACACCCTGTTTTAGACATTTTTTTTTAAATAAAAACCAAAGTTATACTCACCGTTATACTCACCTTTACAGCTAATTCATTGAAGCCCATGTTCCCTGTAAAAAAAAAAAAAATTATAAACAACAATATCCATGACCTGTCTGAAGTGAATTCATCTCTGCGACATCTTGCTTACAAACTGAACGGTGGCATGTTGTGACTGCTCAGGCTGAAAACCAAGAAATAATGAGCTACTGCGAGTGCAGCCTCAGTGACAAGCGGTGACTTCATAAAGGTTACTGCTGGCGCCTGGATTCAGAGCAAACTGTTCTGCTATTCACAGATGCCGGTACATATCACACGGACAGAACTCAGATGTGACACAGACACACGAACACACTGAGAGCAAATTGATACACGGATGTCACATACATAGGTACGGATGGCACATGGACACAGACCATGGATCTCACCAGTACTGTTTTTTCCTGTACAGGAATCACCAGGACGTGTGAATGAGATCTTAGGTAGGTATTAAGTAGTGTTCACACAGGCAATGCAATTTGGTCTAATGTGGTGCAGCTTTATTGCTTTCACAAAACTCCAAAGGATTCAAAACCAATACAGCCTCTTCTGGGCACAAAGGTATCACAGCAAATAAACAATTCACCTAGCAGGGCACATATGTTAATGTTGGCTCACTGGAACAGACGACAGCCCTTTCTCACAGACTAAACTTCATACACAGAGGAGGCATCCCCTTCAGCCCGAACTCCAGCAGCTTCCAGCCTCAAACAGAAGTGTTCAACTCTGGTCACAGTTCACATCAAATAGGCTGTAGCTTCCACACTGTTCTCTGTAACTCCAACATAGACTGCTTTCCAAGCTGACCCATTAAGTCTCCATTCAGAGAGCACCCTGGCATGTCTCTCTCCCAGCTGCAGCTCACATTTTTGCTGGTCACTCACCAACAGCACACTCGACTCTGCTCAGCAGACTGACACACCTAGTGAACACAGACCCTGTTTCTTGTAAAAAAAAACTAGGCAGGTGCATCTATAATCAAATCCTGAAGAGCTAGTTCTTAACCCTGTCCTACTCTGCTCTGCTACAGTGATCACAGTTGACTACCTCAAGAAGAAAAGCAGCCACCCATGAAGTCTGCACACCACCAAAAAAAATGTGTGAAAAAAGGAACAACTTTATTGATACAAAATGTTAAAAACAGTATAAAACCAATACGAACTCAAACACCCACCCTCAGGTCTGCTCATAGTACACAATATGTATATATATATATATATATATATATATATATATATATATATATACATATATCTAATATATAAAGCTGAATGTGTGTATGTATGTGTGTATGTATGTCCGGGATTGGCATCTGAACCGTCGCAGCTACAGCCACAAAATTTTGCACAGTCACACGTCTGGACCCCGAGAGCGTCATAGGCTATATTGTGAGGTGACATTTTAACCCCGCGCTTTCCAATTCACCAATTTTGCCCCTATCTACATAATGGGGAAAAAGTGAAAGGAAAAGTGTTGGAGGCGTCGCAGCTACAGGCACAAAATTTTGCACAGTCACACGTCTGGACCCCGAGAGCATCAAAGCTATGTTGTGAGGTGAAATTTTAACCCCGCGCTTTCCAATTCACCAAACAATTTTGCCCCTATCTACATAATGGGGAAAAAATGAAAGGAAAAGTGTTGGAGGCAAATTAACAGCTGCCAGATGTGAACAAGGGGGACTTAAAGAATGACAGCGATGGCGCCAAAGAGTATATACTGTACAGTTGCTATGGTGGGGCCCCGACATGGGATAATCACCACACCACCACGGGGATATGAACACACACACAAAATGCGCCACACACTACCACGTGCTCGAACACATATACCACCCTCAGCGCACATTTCACCACAGATACACCAACCTCGCCACATAAAAGTCGAAACACAAAAGTCGCCGCTCAAAAGTCGCCACACGCAAAACTCTCCACATGCAAAACTCGCCACACATGCAAAACTCACCTCATGGAAAACTCGCCACACGCAAAACTTGCACACGCGGAAAAATTGCCACATGCACAAAAGTTGCAACACATGCAAAAGTTGCCTCACACAAAACTTGCACATACTCAAAAGGCACCACACATAAAACTCGCCATGCGCAAAACTTGCTGCACACAACTTGCTACACTAACCTGTCACATGCAACTCGACATACAAAAAGTTGCTACACACATGTCGCCACACAAAACTCATCTCACAAAAGTCGCTACATGCATGTCGCCACACGCAACTCAACACACACAACTTGACACACGAAACTCGCCCTAAAACACACACAAGTCTGGTATTATCCTTCAAAAATAAAAATCTGATTAATAAGCAGACAAACTACAAGAGCAACAAATGTACCATATAGGAATCCGGCAGCTGTCAGTCACATGACCAGTCTATTATGTGTATGTGTGAGCTAATATATACTGCCAGGGGGTGGGCTTACTGTTGGCTGGAGATTTATCAGGCTGCCAATTTAGCTTACAAATACTGAGGCAAAAATACTGACCAAATAACGTGTGAACGAGGTCTAATACAGGAGGAGATGACATACAGATATATACTATATACAGGAGGAGATGACACACAGGTATATACTATTTACAGGGGAGAAGACACACAGGTATATACTATATGCAGGAGGAGATGACACACAGATATATACTATATAGAGGAGGAGATGACATACAGGTACATACTACATACAGCAGGAGATGACATACAGGTATATACTATATACAGAAGGAGATGACACACAGGTATATACTATATACAGGAGCAGATTACCTACAGGTATATAGTATATACAGGAGGAGATGACATACAGGTATATGCTATGTATAGGAGGAGATGACATACAGGTATATACTATATACAGGAGGAGATTACATACAGGTATATACTATATATAGGAGGAGATGACATACAGGTATATACTATATACAGGGGAGATGACACACAGCAGGTATATACTATATACAGGGGAGATGACATACAGGTTATATACTACATACAGGAGATGACATACAGGTGTATACTATATATAAGGGAGATGACAAACATGTATATACTGAGGTGAAAATGAGAGGTGTGAGGTGAAAATGAAAAGGTGTGAGTGCAAAATGAGAGGAGTGAGAGAAAATAGTGGAGTGATCGGAAAATGACAGATGTGAGGTCGAAATGACAAGTGTTAGGGGGGAATGAGAGGAGTGAGGGGGAAAATAAGAGGAGTGAGGGGGAAAATGAGAGGTGTGAGGGAGAAAATGAGAGATGTGAGGGGGAAAATGAAAGATGTGATGGGGAAAATGAGAGGCGTGATGGGAAAATAAGAGAAGTGAGGTGCTATAACTAACCACAGATATTTACTATGCCCAGGCAACGCCGGGCTCTTCAGCTAGCTTAGATTTACAATCTCCATGATTTTCTCATGGTCAACTTTATGTGGCCTGTTCAAGAGTTGGAACAGTCAAAAATCTGTTTGTCTTTGCACCTGAAGGAAAAACTAAGAATGTCGTTTATCAAAAGGCTCTCGAATAAGTAGTAGAAGATTACTTCACATTACTTGGCCAATTTAGTTAAATCTGTGTGGAATATCTCTGGTGTTGAAATATATGTTGTAAAATGCTTCTATTAGCTTAGTTTTTGCCTTTTAATAATTACATTTCTATCTATTTGTTTTGTGTTTTTTTTGTGCAGAATAAATTTTTGTTAACACATTCTATTTTGCTAACAGCAGTTATTACCCCGGGCGAAGCCGGGTAGTACAGCTAGTATATATATATATATATATATATATATATATATATATATATATATGTAATCACAAGATACCACCTGGCACAAGAAAATAATACAATGATGCAAAAATGATGTAATAAAATGCTGGGTATAGTGCACACACAAATGCTAGCTGTAAAGAGGAATAAAAGCCCTATGGGTCTGCTACCATAAAACAGATAGCACAGTACACACACCTGCGTGGATACTGACCCAAATCCAATCCAATCAAAGGCCCCAGTAGCAATGTGCAGCATTTTGTATCAATAAAGTTGTTCCTTTTTTCACACATTTTTTTGGTGGTGTGCAGACTTCATGGGTGGCTGCTTTTCTTCTTGAGGTAGTCATTACGTTTAGCCACTCTTTTGCACCCCCTTCTTGGTATTTTGCAATATGGTAGTGCGCCAGCAATATTTGTTTCTCAGTGATCACAGTTGAATGATAAACTTGTAAAAGGTTGTTCAGTGCTCAGTTCACATCAATGCTTTTACATCTAGAGACATCTGTATCCCAAAAAAATCACATAAGGTTGCACGGCCCATATAATGGAAACCGTCAGACCATTACTAAATTCCTGTCATGGTTTTTGGGCTGCAGAAATAACATACTGCATAAACCTTTACTAAGTAGGATTGTACTATAATGAATAATTAATCAGCGTATGGAGTGACGTTACAGACTAAAAGATTTCCCTAAATAAAATACTGTTGTGGATGACAATTACTCTTAATGATTTTGAAACTGCGTCATCTAAAATGAAAGCGTCCCATGATATATTTCAGGATGCTTTACAAGGTAATAAAATGACTCATCAACTTCAGATTCCTGAAAATGTAATCGTCAATGTGCAGGAAATTCCTATACATCAGCTATATCTAAATCACATTAAATGTTTCATGTTTGACAGGTAATTGAAAGGTAATTTATCTTTGAACTTTCCATCACTTTAAACACAGTACTTTACAGTACTAAGAACAACAAGTGATTAACTGAACGGAGTAGGAAAACCTGATGTTCTACTTTATGTAGACCTTACTCTGTCAATTTCACGCACCGCGACAATTTAACCATTTAGCAATATTCTCTTTATATAAAACATATTAATAAAGAGATTGTCCAGTCTTAAGCTACAAGTCTGCCGGCAATCTATGTGACTGCAAACTTATGAATCCTCACAGGCACTGATCTCTGTGGAAACGGCACAGGGAGTGGCCTCTACTGGCGCCAGCCCCCATGTAACCTCATAGCATGCAACTGCAGAGTCACTGTAGACTCGCAGAATAAGGTCGGGCAGCACATTTAAGATTTACGGTCATGGCCAAAATTGTTGGCACCCTTGAAATTGTTCCAGAAAATGAAGTATTTCTCTCAGAAAATTATTGCACTTACACATGTTTTGTTATACACCTGTTTATTTCCTTTGTGTGTATTGGAACAACGCAAAAAAAAGAGAGAAAAATTGGACATAATTTCACACAAAACTCCAAAAATGGTCTGAGCAAAATTGATATAGAAAAGAGAAAGAAGATATGCATACCAATGGGATCAACGTCAAAAAATAATGTTTACTATAAATGCTAATACAAAACACAACAAGGCAAGACACAGTATATTAAAAACATGTAAAAACCCAAGAAACATGTCAGGTAAGCCATACATTCCCCCAGGCAAATAAAGAAATACATGAGCACCTCATAACAGATAGATTATCCAGACAGTAGGTATAAGTTAATAAAGTAGTTTCCTCTGTATACACGCTGTGACTAATTTGCACGCTGCCGCACTCTCACAGATGGTAATTATTTCATTTCATTATTTATATATATATAAGACGGGGCTGGACGGTGTCCTTCACATTTCCCCTGATGAAGACGCTTTAACAGCGTCGATATGCGTGGGGCTTCATTTCCTTTTTCCCCCTATGGCTAGTACCTAACTATTGGTCATTGCATCTCCATTTGACCATCCTGACTTTGAGGGTTTTTTACCAATAGTTTCAGTTACGGCTACAGGTTCCCTGGTGGTGTCTTGTGTCACCTTTTGGCCCTGACTTCTGCACAGCAATCCTGGTAAATATGCCTATATTGACGTATCTGTATCCAACATTTGGGATATAATTATCAAAGATATATTGTGTCAAGGTGCAACCGGCTGTAGCTGGCAGCAGATTGGTAGGGAACCTGCTGTGTTCTTTATTATTTTATTAGAGGGCAGAGCAAAGTACTGCAGTGCGCAGACGCCTGGACAGGTCAGAGAGGCCCGGCGCCTGTGCACTGCAGTACTTTTGCTCTGCCCTCAACAGGGCAGACAAAGTACGCCTGCGCCGCAGTTGCGGCGTGAAGACCAGAAGAGGATGTCATGGAATGAAGATGGGAGGCGCTGGACCGCACCTGAGACACCGATCGAACCCGGACCGCAGCGGGAACGGCCCTGGGTGAGTATAATCTAACCTCTTTTTCTCCACTTTCAGGTAACATCAGGGGCTTATCTACAGCATTACAGAATGCTGTAGATAAGCCCCTGATGACGGTGAGCTTACCTCACCATTGATTTTGGGAGTGAGAGGTTCCCTTTAAACATAATCTCTCTCTTGTATTAAGTTTTGTCCCTTTTTTAACTTTATATTTTCTAAAGTTAAAATTAAGCTAAAAAGAAACTCAATGATTAACTTGCTACCTAAACCCAAAATATGTAAAACACCATAGTAGAACCTCCTTCGGTGTGCTGATAATTATGCTGGAGTGTCCTAGAAGTCTCTATTTCTCTATCAGCTCTCTACTGAAAAACAGTATTCATCACAAATTCAATATCTAACATATATTTTCCTCACTTGTAAATAAGCACTTGCTTAACAGTGGTTCTCAATATGACCAATAATTTACAAATTCATGCTGAGAAAATTAGAATAGAAGAGAAAATGTTTGTCCTGTATTTATCAGCGGCATATTTTGTGCTTGCGTACCTGAACATCTAGTACAAACTATAAGATGTATTGGACATCATGGGTCATGGGCTGCCAAAGATGAGAAAAGATCTGGAATGTAGTTGAAGGGATCTCTAGTTTCCACCGCATTCTACTGATAATAAAGTTAGGGGAATAGATCATAAGGATTCTATTGGACAAAATATTTTTTTATCATCATTGACCCGTGCAGTGATGAATTACACGGCAAACACTAATGCCAATTTGGCACCAAACTCCACAGCCAAGAACCATTGTTCTTATGCCATATACTAACTTTACAGTCCACATTGCAAAGCTAAAAGTCTTGCACCTCCATGTCTGAAGGTGGAGCTGAGGAGTAACCTTACAAGTGTGTGTCTTGTGACTCTCAAGACTGTATGCCCAGTAAGGTGCATGAGCAGTGGAGACATCTGCTGAAAGACAGCAAGAGGTCTTGTACCTCGTCAACCTCAAAAGAGCATGCCGATGAATTAAGTAAAAGACCCTGGTTCAGCATCTAGTCCACCATGGTAGCCAGACAAGGGAAGCCTTTATTTATCCTGCTGGCTTTCCTTTCTTGCCTGGCACCTTAGGAATTTCTGTCAATTACTAGGTCAAGATATGGCATGACTAGTGTTGAGCGATACCGTCCGATACTTGAAAGTATCGGTATCGGAAAGTATCGGCCGATACCGGCAAAGTATCGGATCCAATCCGATACCGATACCCGATACCAATACAAGTCAATGGGACTCAAGTATCGGACGGTATTCCTGATGGTTCCCAGGGTCTGAAGGAGAGGAAACTCTCCTTCAGGCCCTGGGAACCATATAAATGTGTAAAAGAAAGAATTAAAATAAAAAATATCGCTATACTCACCTGTCCGACGCAGCCGGGACCTCAGCGAGGGAACCGGCAGCGTTGTTTGTTTAAAATTCGCGCTTTTACTTGGTTACGTGAATTCCCGGCTTGTGATTGGTCAGGGCGTCCATGTTGCCGGGACGCGGACCAATCACAGCAAGCCGTGACGTAATTTCGTCACGGCTTGCTGTGATTGGTCCGCGTCCCGGCAACATGGCCGCCCTGACCAATCACAAGCCGGGACGTCACTGGAGGCTGGACACGCGCGTTTTTTAAAAAGTGCGCAAGTCCAGCCTCCCGTGACGTCACGGCTTGTGATTGGTTAATGGCGGCCATGTTGCCGGGACGCGGACCAATCACAGCAAGCCGTGACGTAATTTCGTCACGGCTTGCTGTGATTGGTCCGCGTCCCGGCAACATGGCCGCCCTGACCAATCACAAGCCGGGACGTCACTGGAGGCTGGACACGCGCGTTTTTTAAAAAGTGCGCAAGTCCAGCCTCCCGTGACGTCACGGCTTGTGATTGGTTAATGGCGGCCATGTTGCCGGGACGCGGACCAATCACAGCAAGCCGTGACGTAATTTCGTCACGGCTTGCTGTGATTGGTCCGCGTCCCGGCAAAATGGCCGCCCTGACCAATCACAAGCCGGGACGTCACTGGAGGCTGGACACGCGCGTTTTTTAAAAAGTGCGCAAGTCCAGCCTCCCGTGACGTCACGGCTTGTGATTGGTTAATGGCGTCCATGTTGCCGGGACGCGGACCAATCACAGCAAGCCGTGACGTAATTTCGTCACGGCTTGCTGTGATTGGTCCGCGTCCCGGCAACATGGCCGCCCTGACCAATCACAAGCCGGGAATTCACGTAACCAAGTAAAAGCGCGAATTTTAAACAAACAACGCTGCCGGTTCCTTCGCTGAGGTCCAGGCTGCGTCGGACAGGTGAGTATAGCGATATTTTTTATTTTAATTCTTTCTTTTACACATTTTTACATTAATGTTGTTTCGATACCGATACCCGATATCACAAAAATATCGGATCTCGGTATCGGAAATTCCGATGCAGCAAGTATCGGCCGATACCCGATACTTGCAGCATCGGAATGCTCAACACTAGGCATGACATCCTTGTGAATGATGTGTGTAAGGTCCGAGCATTCCTACATGAACAGTTTCCTGGAAAGTGGATTGGTCGTCGTGGGCCAGTTGAATGGCCTCCAAGGTCTCCCAATCTGACCTCTTTAAACTTTTATCTTTGAGGTCATCTGAACACAATTGTCTATGCTGTGAAGATACAAGATGTGCAGTATCTGAAACAATGGTTACTGGAAGCCTGTGCTAACATTTCTTCTGTGGTGTTGCTATCAGTGTGTCAAGAGTGGGAGAAGAGGGTTGCATTGACAATCCAACACAATGGGCAGCACTTTAAACACATTTTATAAGTGGTCATAAACTTGTAAATAACTCATGAAAGAATAAAGTTTAGTTAAAACCAAGCACACCATTGTTTTCTTGTGAAATTCTCAATAAGTTTGATGTGTCACATGACCTTGTTCCCATTGAAAAAAATAAAGTTGAATCCAAAATGGCTAACTTCAAAATGGCCACCATGATCATCACCCATCTTGAATAGTTTTCCCCCTCCCATATACTAATGTGCCACAAACAGGAAGTTGATATCACCAACCATTCCCATTTTATTTAGGTGTATCCATATAAATGGCCCTCCCTGTATATGTGCTGGATTGGCCCTCACAGTCCTCAGACTTAAATTCAATTCAGCACTTGTGGGTAGAGTTGAAGAAAAATCTGTACATATACCCAAGTGTGGTGACCAGTATGCACCAAATCTGGGAACATGTAGAAGAGATCTGGAATTAGATTTCCGTTGAGACATGCCTGAATCTGATTGAGAGCATGCCCAGAAGGATTCAGGCAGTGGTGAAAGCCAAAGGTAGATTTACAAAATAATAAAAGTAAAAATTTTGATTTTTAGGAGTAAAACAGTAACAATGCATTGACATGACAAGAATCTGCATAACTAATCATATGCTAAATAGTTGTAAGTTAAATTTATGCATGAGATAGCCAAGATGATTGTCTATAAAATGATGGTAGTCTCATGCTCGAAGCAGTAGTGGATGGTGAGATATGGAGCCTGTAAGTCAAAAGTTCAAAGCATTGATACCCTTTTACTGGTCAGTGTATGTGTATGTAGATTTTTCAAAAACAACTTCAGCAATATATTTACATGGCTAGTCCTTTCCTCTGATACTAAGAAGTCAGTGTTTGAAATTATATGCAAATGAGTCTGTAGATCTGAAGCCTCTGTCACTCAAGCTCTATTCCTCTCCAATAAAGTGGCCAGGCAGTATTGTAATGCTATTTATCTGCAGATTAAATCTAGATTTGCAGGTAAATAGCATTTACAGTGATGAACAGTTCCTTTTAAGTTCACTAAGATACAAATAAACTATTAAAAACAAAAAAAAAGCTAAATCATGATATTTTCTGTAGAAGAACTAGCACAAAATGGATTATCTACATAGGTAAAACATGTTTTTTTTTTCCCAAAGATTTACATAGGCTAGAAATTTTGGAAAGGAACATTTGACATTGAGCATAAATGCTGGTAGCCTGACTAGTTGTTTAGACAGAAATCTTTATTAGCACCACAGAAGTTGTGGGTTTACCGAAAGGTCATCTAAGGTCCTTATGGTGAAAGTAAACCAACTTGAAATTGAGATTACAATCAATGTTACTGTGTTTACAGACTATAGGAAAACCAGTTATTTCACTCCCATATTTACTAAGGGTTCTTTGCTGTTCCCCTTTGCTTCCTACCACACTAAAGCTAAACATTCCTTGGCCCCTCGGGAACATAGTAAAGAGCCACTTCAGGGTATATCAAAGACCTTACACAGAGTTTTGCCCAACCATTGAACATTATACCATAGAGAAATTTCCACTTACATAAATAAACTATATGGAGGAATGATTTAACAGTTGGATAATAAATCATTTACAGGGCTTGTAACAAATGTGAATGAATTTCCCTCTCCTACATATGATGCTCATTTTAAAGGCTGAGTTCAGGCTTTTCATAAAGAACATTTCTGTTAAGCAATGACGTAAGAAAGCTAATGAGAAGCAAAGCTCGAAAACCTTAACATACAAAGATGGCCTTTTGTTCTACAGAGTGATCTTTACTAAGGTTTCTCGCTTTTCCGCAAACAAAAAGCCTACTTCTCTTGTTTTGGCCAAAAGTTAAAAAATGAAACATACTAATAAAAAAAATATGTCTTTTTCCACTATTTACAACTTTAAATTATTTTTTAGATGTGAATGAGTTATCAAGGTTTTCCATTATGGCATTAGTTATATGAATACATTTATTAAAAAAAACAAACAAACATTTTTTTCAGTGTGAATCATTTTAGTCTAATTTTCGACAGCATGGTGACTCAGTGGTTAGCACTGTGGTGCTAGATTCAAATCTCACCAAGGACAACATCTCCAAGGACTTTGAATGTTCTCCCAGTGTTTGTGTGGGTTTCCTCAGACACTCCAAACACACACTGATAGGGAATTTAGATTGTGAGCGCTAATGGAGACAGTGATGACATTGTTTGTTGAGTGCTGCAGAATAAGATAGCGCTATGTGAGCAACTATAAGGGTATGTGCACACGTTGCGGATTTCTTGCAGAAAATTCCTGAAGAAAACCGGAAATTTTCTGCAAGAAATCCGCATTTTTTTTTTTGCGGTTTTTTTCCGTTTTTTTCGCGTTTTTTTAGCATTCTGCAAGCGTAATTAGCTTGCAGAATGCTAAAGTTTTCCCTGCGATCTGTAGCATCGCTTGGAAAACTGACTGACAGGTTGGTCACACTTGTCAAACATAGCGTTTGACAAGTGTGACCAACTTTTTACTATAGATGCTGCCTATGCAGCATCTATAGTAAAAGATAGAATGTTTAAAAATAATAAAAAAAATAAAAAAATGCTTATACTCACCCAGACATCTCACCGGCGTCCGTTCCGTATAGCTGGTCTGTGCGCACAGGACCTCCCGTGACGTCACGGTCACGTGAGCGGTCACATGACCGCTCACGACCAATCACAGGACAGTGACGTCATTCGGCGAGGTCCTTCAGCGCACACCAGGTACAGAAACCGAACGGCAGCGTGCGAGGAGGCGGCAAGACATCGAGGGTGAGTATAGGACTGTTTATTATTTTATTTCTTATTTTTTGACCACTTATATGGTGCCCAGTGCGTGGAGGAGAGTCTCCTCTCCTCCACCCTGGGTACCAACCGCATATAATCTGCTTACTTCCCGCATGGTGTGCACAGCCCCGTGCGGGAAGTAAGCAGATCAATGGACCCCTAGGTGTGCGGAATCCCTGCAATTCCGCATTTTTAATGAACATGTTGCTTTTTTTTCCGCTATGCGATTTTTTCGCGGAAAAAATCGCAACATTTGCACCAAAAATGCGGAATACCCTGTAAATAATAGGAGGCTTATGTAAGCGTTTTTTTTTCGCGTTTTTATCACGTTTTTATAGCGAAAAAACGCGAAAAAAACGCTAACAATCCTGAACGTGTGCACATGGCCTAACACTACATTATATTAAACTCTTGAGTTTTTTAGGGTTTCATAAAATCCCAAGGTTGCATGAAGCCCAAGAGGAACTTCTATTTTTATGGGACTTTATCATAATTTATAAAAATATTTTTTGTTGAATTTGCAAGGAATCAAGCAGTAAAATAATTAATTGTGAAATTATGGCGCTCTACATCCCATTCCGTATTACATAAACAATCAATAATAGATGCAATGTTTCTATAGTCAACATATGTAATCCAATGGCATGCTACATGCCTACATATTTGATGATTTTAAATATGCAAGACCTGGAACTAGTTTTCCTTTTCCATGCATCAATGACCATAGTTTAGTGCTTGTCACTTAAAGAAGATCTTTAATACGAAAGTCCGGCCTCTGCACAATTTATAAAAAAAAATTGACCACTGAACATCTTCTCATATAGACTGGGGAATTGTAACAAGGAGAATTTAAAGGAACTCTTTTCCCAGAAAAATAGATAGTAATCTGCAAATATGCGGTTAATGTGCAGGCTAATAGAGTTATTAACCTGCCCGCCACCCTAACACAGCCAAATGCTAATCTCAAAAATAATCTCCGAGCATGCCCAAAATACTCGAACATCCGAGCATGCTTTGAAAAATCGAGTAGCGAGCACACTCGCTCATCACTAGACAAAATTAACATTTTTGTGCAACTCCAAAAATGGCCAAATTTTTATGGCTTTTCAATGTTTTTTAAACTAAATTATGACATAATCTTTTTTGATAAATATATGACTTTGTATGTATTTAACCTTTGTCCAAGGCATTCCAGAGGAGCACAGTTCCAGAAAATGTGCAATGTCTCAGAAGAAGAGTGTGTTAGGGCTAGTGGAATGCACTGAGTAAATATAGATGTTATTATTGGTGCATTCGCAGCCCGGGGTCCACCGTGCAGGAGGAACCTGTTGCTAGCAAATGACGGCACTAATGGCGGTATAAGCAAACTCTGTTACTTCACAGAGTCGCACAGAAAGAAGACGCTGTGCCATGTTAACGTCACAGGGGGACACAGGTAACTGCTGAGCTGATGGCAGTCTGTTGTCACACACTCAGAGAAGCACACAAAACACTCCTCTCCGGTGGAACTGGAATTCTAGAGGCTATGAGCCAGCCCTGAATACATTCATACAAAACTCCTCACTGGAGGTGCCGGTATTCTAGGGGCTTATTTCAGCCAAACCCTGTCCACATACAGCCATGACCACAATAGCAAAGCTCATACACATGTTGATACTAGTGCCGGCAATGCGAACCTTTTATAGCTGCAGCAACTTCAGGAACTTCCTAGAGGACCAATGGGAGCTGCTGCAGTACCTGAGCATGTGACCCCTGACCTCCAATGAGAGGTCTTACCTTACGCTGGGACCGATGTCTCCGCTGAGCAGGCTCCACTGCGGCTGTAGAAGTATGGGAGATCACAGCGGAGATGGCTCGAGATTCCCCCTGTGCATTTAAAACATGTTTAAATATTCATGACCACATGTATTTACCTGTATATACTTTAGTTTTTCTTTTGATTATGTCTATGCACTTTATTTGTTTGTGAACATTGTGAATACTGTATGTATTGTATTAAACACTTTTTTGCATCAGACTCACTGGAGTGTGCCAAGTATATCCTATACCAGGGGAATCAAACTGCATTCCTCAAGGGCTGCAAACAGGTCATGTTTTCGGGATTTCCTTGTATTGCACAGGTGATCATTTAATCACCTGCACAGAATGATTCCAGCACCTTGTGCAATGAGAAGGAAATCTTGAAAACACGCATGGTTTGAGGCCCTCGAGGAATGCAGTTTGACACCCCTGTCCTATACCATATTCTAAGGTCTGGGCACCTACTTTTAGGCACCTCCACCCCTGGGCTGTGCTGACCATTTACTTTACTACGACTGATTGTTGTCCTATGGACAGGCTGTCCCACCTCAGCTGTAGATCTCTGCAGTTCATCCAGAGTGATCATGGGCCTCTTGGCTGCATGTCTGATCAGTCTTGTCCTTGTTTGAGAATGAAGTTTAGAGGGACGGCCGGGCCTTGGTAGATTTGCAGTGGTATGATACTCCTTCCATTTCAATATGATCACTTGCACAGTGCTCCTTGGGATGTTTAAAGTTTTGGAAATCATTTTGTATCCAAATCCGGCTTTAAACTTCTCCACAACAGTATCACGGACCTGCCTGTTGTGTTCCTTGGTCTTCATGATGCTCTCTGTGCTTCAAACAGAACCCTGAGACTATCATAGAGCAGGTGCATTTATACGGAGACTTGATTACACACAGGTGGATTGTATTTATCATCATCAGGCATTTAGGACAACATTGGATCATTCAGAGATCCATAATGAACTTCTGGAGTGAGTTTGCTGCACTGAAAGTAAAGGGGGCGAATAATATTGCACTCCCCACTTTTCAGTTTTTGAATTTCCACAAAAATTTAAAATAACCAATACATTTCGTTCAACTTCACAATTGTGTTCGACTTGTTGTTGATTCTTCACCAAAAATGTACAATTGGTATCTTTATGTTTGAAACATGATATGTGGGAAAAGATTGAAAACTTCCAGGGGGACGAATACTTTCACAAGGCACTGTAGCTCTACATTCCATCCCTTCATGTGTTTCAGCTGTGAGACTAGAAAATAAATGTACGGATTGGGGTCTCCTAATCAACCAGCATCTTTCTCATATTTTAATGTATCATATTTAATGCAAGTGGTCATGCTCGGCTAATATAGAGGTTGTGACATAGATATAATTTTCACTAAGTTAATGCGACATAATTTATTGTCCAAAATAGGAATTTTTACACCTTGTGTTTACTTTCTGCTGCAATTTAAGATACAAAGTGACATTAAAGGAATTTTTCAGGAAGGTGGAACCCAAATGCTGTAAAATACTTAAAATAACAAACAGAGCAATTACTCATTATACCTTGCCGCCGCTTGTGTCTCGGTGGATTGGCTGCAGTGGTGACAGCACACATCACCACTGTAGACTACTATTGAGCTCAACGGCTCATGTTATCTACCTTAGATCTCAGTGATTGACTACAACTGAGATTCTCACTGTCGACCTGAGAGTAGCTCTGTTTGGTATTTTAGAATGTTTGTGTTACATTAACCTGAAAATGGGAAAGTCAGGGTCAGGCTTATCATATGTTCAACCTGTAAGGGTACTGTCTCACAGTGGCACTTTGATCGCTACTACGGTACGATCTGTGACGTTCCATCGATATCCATACGATATCGCTGTGTCTGACACGCAGCAGCGATCAGGGACCCTGCTGACAATCGTACGTTGTAGCAGATCGTTTGGAACTTTCTTTCGTCGCTGGATCTCCCACTGTCATCGCTGGATCGTTGTGTGTGACAGCGATCCAGCGATGCGTTCGCTTGTAACCAGGGTAAACATCGGGTTACTAAGCGCAGGGCCGCGCTTAGTAACCCGATGTTTACCCTGGTTACCAGCGTAAAAGTAAAAAAAAAAAAAAAACGTACATACTCACATTCCGGTGTCCTTCAGGTCCCTTGCAGTCTGCTTCCCGCTCTGACTGACTCCCGGCCGTAAGGCAGTACAGAGCACAGCGGTGACGTCACCGCTGTGATCTGCTTTCACTTTATGGCGGCACTCAGTCAGTGCGGGAAGCAGACGGCAAGGGACCTGAAGGACACCGGAATGTGAGTATGTACTGTTTGTTTGTTTTTTACTTTTACGCTGGTAACCACGGTAAACATCGGGTTACTAAGCGCGGCCCTGCGCTTAGTAACCCAATGTTTACCCTGGTTACCCGGGGCCTTCGGCATCGTTGGTCGCTGGAGAGCTGTCTGTGTGACAGCTCCCCAGCGACCACACAACGACTTTCCAACGATAACGGCCAGGTCGTATCGCTGGTCGTGATCGTTGGAAAGTTGCAGAGTGTGACAGTACCCTAAGTCTGCACAGGGGCTCAGGAGGACAGTGGACCCATATCTACCACAACTCTGTTCACCAGATCCCAGGGATTGTCATAGCCTTCACCCTTTAACCCCTTATACAGGGATCTGATTGCATGATGGATAAAGTATCTGCCAGTATTTCTCAGCATTAATTTTGACCAAAATCCCCAACTATGTTCACTGAAATGCAACCCTAAATTCAGTGGGAGCCTCAACCATGCTCACCAGTGCCTGTAGACACTCATTATTGTTCCAGCCATTCATCAAATTGCCTTATGTTACAAAAAAATATTTTAAAATTGACTCATCAGACCAGAATACCTACTACGATTTTTCTGCACCCCAGTTTGTATGTTCTCATGAATATTTGAGTAGCTTGGTCTTTTTTTCAATGTTGAAGGTATGGCTTTTTACATGCAATTATTCCATGCAGAACACTTCAGATAGACTTTTCCAAAAAGTAGATGGGTATAGCTTGTATAACTGGTTGTTGTTAGTTCTGAGTTGATGGCAGTGCTGGACATCTTATTTCATAGGGAAGCCAGCATAATGTGCCTTTCATCTGCTGCACAGTTTCCTTGACTGGCCACTTCATCTATGGTCCTCAACATTTCTTGGTACTTCTTCAAAAGATCTTGAACATCTTGAAACCAAAGTCTGTTTGAAATCTCTGCTTGGGAGAGACCTTGCTGTGCACTATAGCTACCTTATGTCTTATCATGATGTATGACCTGTGATGTAAAACTGTCTTCCAGCGGCTAACCTTTGAAGTAAAGGTTAGCTGTTTGTTATCCAGTTTTAAACATCCTACAAAGATGTTTCGTTTTCAGTTAATGGCTGTGTTTCAACCTAAAATTACTTTTCACCTGTTTGGCATAATTGGTTACTGATCTATCTTACTATAATCCAACAATATCCCTGATTTTGTGCAAGTGTAAGAACAGATACTGTTTTGAAGGCTTTTTCCATACCTGCCTAAAACTTTTGTACTTTTTGTACATAGCTGTATATGCAACTAGGGTTGAGCGACTTTTACTTTTTCAGGATCGAGTCGGGTTTCGCGAAACCCGACTTTGTCAAAAGTCGGGTCGGGTGAAATCGGCCGATCATTGCGAAAAGTCGGGGGCCGACTGAAACATGAAACCCAATGCAAGTCAATGGGGAATAAAAGTCGGCAGTGAGTGGAGGACAGGAAAACACCTACCGAGCCCATTTTAATGTCAAAAACATCAATTATTGTTACTTAAGCTTGTCAATCTTAATTTACCTTATAATAATAGTTAGCCATTGAAAATTTGGGGGTAATTTGGCAACAGTTGTGGAGGGAGTAGGGCTGGCTCAAGTTTTTCGTGGGCCCAGGAAACGCGGACTACGTCACGGCGGTGGAGCAGGGAGAGGTAAGTATTTCAACTTTGCAAGTGCTGTGATCATGAGCAAGCAGGGGGGGCACACTCGTTCGCATTGCCACTGGCACAGGACCCCTCAAAGTACGGCGTTGTGTTTGACGGCGGGGGCGCCTCCCACCGGCAGTGAAACTTTTGCGTACTATGACGGGCCCTGTGACAGTGACGTCGCCAACGAGTATGCCCCCCCTCATGAAGGACCTGCACTTTCATATGCACCTTCCTCTTTGTCCCGTGTAAGGTGGTATAGTATGCGGGAAGGGGGACCTGACTTTCAGCAGGGTCAGATTCTGGCTGTGTAGAGTGCAAGGGGAATGTAGTGGTCTGGGTCAATGTACCAGCAGACCCATCAAGCAGTGGCTGGGTAATAGGCAGGATGAGGAGGAAACACAGATATAGGCCCAAAATAAAAAAGGAGGCTAAAAGCTGGAAAAAATTGGTTACAGGAGTAAACAGGCAGCATTGCTTTGTTCAGTGGAGGACAACAACAAGCAGCAGCAGACACCGTTAGTAGGGCCCAACCAAACTAGTAGGCCAAATACAGTTTCAAATTCTAAATATAGGCCGAAAGCCTGTAGATTGAAACTCAGCTTTGTTTCTTTGAGGAAACCAAGAGGCAGCAGCAGACATAACTAGACCCAAACCAAAACCAGGCCAAATGCAGTTTCATATTGTTGATAGAGGCTGAAAGCCTGTAGATTCAAACGCAGCTTTGTTTCTTTGAGGAAACCAAGAGGCAGCAGCAGACATAACTAGGCCCAAACCAAGCACCAGGGCAAATGCAGTTTCATATTGTTGATAGAGGCCGAAAGCCTGTAGATTCAAACTCAGCTTTGTTTCTTTGAGGAAACCAAGAGGCAGCAGCAGATGTAACTAGGCCCAAACCAAGCACCAGGGCAAATGCAGTTTCATATTGTTGATAGAGGCTGAAAGCCTGTAGATTCAAACGCAGCTTTGTTTCTTTGAGGAAACCAAGAGGCAGCAGCAGACATAACTAGGCCCAAACCAAGCACCAGGGCAAATGCAGTTTCATATTGTTGATAGAGGCCGAAAGCCTGTAGATTCAAACTCAGCTTTGTTTTTTGAGGAAACCAAGAGGCAGCAGCAGATGTAACTAGGCCCAAACCAAGCACCAGGGCAAACGCAGTTTCATATTGTTGATAGAGGCTGAAAGCCTGTAGATTCAAACGCAGCTTTGTTTCTTTGAGGAAACCAAGAGGCAGCAGCAGATGTAACTAGGCCCAAACCAAGAACCAGGCCAAATGCAGTTTCATATTGTTGATAGAGGCTGAAAGCCTGTAGATTCAAACGCAGCTTTGTTTCTTTGAGGAAACCAAGAGGCAGCAGCAGACATAACTAGGCCCAAACCAAGCACCAGGGCAAATGCAGTTTCATATTGTTGATAGAGGCCGAAAGCCTGTAGATTCAAATGCTTTGTTTAGTAAAGGTAGAGTGGGTGCACCCACCTGTCCAGGCAAACAGCACTTGCACGGGTGCTTGCGCCAAGTGGTGACCACGATCCTGTGGGGAGAGTCAGCCCATTTAGGGAGGTATAAAAATGGCCTATGATGGACATTCAGCAGCTGCAAATGGAGGAATTGGCAAAGTCAGTAAGAGGTGGGCAAAAGCGAGTCATTTATCACCCAAGCTAGGTGTCAGCAGGGGAAGGTGGGGCAAAAGAATTGCCAATCCATGATTGGTTCATTTTAATGAAGGTTAAATCATCTACATTTTGGGTAGCCAAACGTGTCCTTTTTTCGGTCAGTATTGAACCAGCAGCACTGAAGACTCTTTCTGAAAGCACACTGGCAGCAGGGCAAGCGAGCTCCTGTAAAGCATATTCTGCCAACTCGGGCCAGGTGTCTAGTTTAGATACCCAGTAATCAAAGGGGAATGACCTGTGAGGGAGAACATTGATAAGGGATGAAAAATAGTTTGTAACCATACTGGACAAATGCTGTCTCCTGTCACTTTGAATAGATGCAGCAGTCCCTGTTGTGTCAGCAGTCATTGAAAAATCACTCCACAACCTTGTCAGAAAACCCCTCTGTCCAACGCCAATTCGGATTTCGGCACCTCTAGCACCTCCGTCATGTTGCCCCCTACGGCAAGTGTGAGGACCATCACCGCCTCTGTGTGCTGGGAATGCCTGAACCAAACGGTCTACAAGAGTGGCTTGTTTGGTAGCCAATATTTGCTCAAGGTTCTCATGTGGCATGATGTTTTGCATTTTCCCTTTATAGCGTGGATCCAGGAGGCAGACCAACCAGTAATCGTCATCGGTCATCATTTTGACAATGTGGGGGTCCCTTTTTAAAATACGCAAGGCATACTCAGCCATGTGGGCCAATGTTCCTGGTGTCAATTCACTGGTCCTGCTGGGTTGAGGAGCACTTTCTTGGAAATCCACATCACAAGTGTCCCGCAAGAAACCTGTACCTGACCTTGCAACGCCACCAGTTTCAAGTGGCCCCTGAGAAGCATCCTCCTCCCATACATAGTCATCCCCATCATCCTCCTCCTCATCCTCTTCGACCGCCACCTCATCCTGGACAGTTCCCTGACCAGACAATGGCTGACTGTCATCAAGGATTCCCTCCTCCTCGGCTGCAGACGCCAGCTCCTTGATGTGCGTCAAACTTTGCATCAGCAGACGCATAAGTGGGATGCTCATGCTTATGATGGCTTCGTCTGCACTTGCCAGCCGTGTGCATACCTCAAAACACTGAAGGACTTGACAGAGGTCTTGTAGCTTGGACCACTGCACACCAGACAACTCCATGTCAGCCATCCAACAGCCTGCCCGTGTATGCGTATCCTCCCACAAATACATGACAGCACGCCTCTGTTCACACAGCCTCTGAACCATGTGCAGTGTGGAGTTCCACCTTGTTGCAACGTCGATAATTAGGCGGTGCTGTGGAAGATTGAGCGATCGCTGATGGTTCAGCATACGGCTGGAGTGTACGGGCGACCGGAGGATGTGCGAGCAAAGTCTTCGCACCTTCAAGAGCAGGGCTGGTAACTCCGGATAATTTTTAAGAAAGCACTGCACCACCAGGTTCAAAGTGTGAGCCAAGCAAGGTATGTGTTTGAGTTGTGAAAGGGCTATGGCAGCCATAAAATTCCTTCCATTATCACTGACTACCTTGCCTGCCTCAAGATGTACACTGCCCAGCCATGACTGAGTTTCTTGCTGCAAGAACTCGGCCAGAACTTCCGCGGTGTGTCTGTTGTCGCCCAAACACTTCATTTCAAACACAGCCTGCTGACGCTTCCCACTAGCTGTTCCGTAATGGGACACCTTGTGTGCAACACCTGCAGCTGCAGATGGAGTGGTCGTGCGACAGCGCTCTGTTGACGAGCTTTCGCTTCTGGAGGAGGAGGTGGGGTGGCGAACATCTACAGCCAACTGTTTCCTAGATTGTGGGCTAGGCAGAATTGTCCCACTATTGCTGTCCCCTGTGGACCCTGCATCAACGACATTAACCCAGTGCGCCGTGATGGACACGTAACGTCCCTGGCCATGCCTACTGGTCCATGCATCTGTTGTGAGGTGCACCTTCCCACTGACAGACTGCCTCAGTGCATGGACAATTGACATGCTGGTGGAGGGCTGGGATGGCTTTTCTCGCAAAGAAGTGGAGACTGGGTAGGTCATAGCGTGGTACTGCGTAGGCCATCAGGGCTTTGAAAGCTTTGCTTTCAACCAACCGGTAGGGCATCATCTCTAACGAGATAAGTCTGGCAATGTGGGCGTTCAAACCCTGTGTACGCGGATGACAGGATGAGTACTTTCGTTTCCTAACAAGAGTCTCTTCTAGGGTGAGCTGGACTGGAGAGCTGCCTATGGTGGAACTAGCGGTGGTGGTGGTTGTGGACATGGCAGATTGAGAGTGAGTTGGTGATGTTGGCCTACATACGGTGCTTCCTACCAATAACCTTCTGACTCCCTGACTGCTTTGGACTAGCGACGATCCCTCCACATTTGCTGCTGCTGGTGTCCTAATCGGTTGGCTTACACTGAGGGAAGCAATGTTGCGGTGCTGACTACCTTCATTCAGACCTGGTGCACCAACGGTACGGGACATTACGTAGTTAGTCCAGGCTTGCAAGTGCATGCTGTTTAAATTCCTACGCATGCACGTTGTATTTAAATTGTTAAGAATCTTCCCTCTGCTAAAGGTCTTTGAGCATTTTTTACAGATCACTTTTGACTGATCATTGGGATCTTGGTCAAAAAAATGCCACACTGCACTCTTCCTACTATGGAATTCCTTTTCAGGCATTGGACGCTGTGAAACTTTCACAGAATGGCCACGCTGTCCTAAAACTGGTTTTGTCAAACATTTTTTGCCTGATACGGGCCTGCCTGATGACAGCTGTTGCGATGTAGATTGGTGCTGCTGCGGATAACCCTCCTCCGCTTCTGAGCTACTGGCAGCGCCACCCTCTTCCCCCAATGGCTGCCAATCTGGGTCAACAACTGTGTCATCTATCATCTCCTCCTCCTCAATGTCATGTGCACCTTCCTCAGTGTCAACGTGTAAGGTGCTAAAGCATTCGGGACAGGGCACCATAGTCTCATCAGGGTCAGATTGTGGCTCAGCAAACAGCGAGGTCAATGTAGTGATCTGAGTCAATGGAACAGCATCATAATCTAGCTGTGGCTGTGCATCAGTGCACTCCATGTCCGATTCTTCTTGTAATGGGCAGGGTACAATTTCCCATTCTAACCCAGGCACGGTATGTGTAAAGAGTTCCATGGTGTAACCTGTTGTGTCGCCTGACGCATCCTTCACTTTTGGTTTGGGAGAAGGAGACAAGGAAACGTCTTGTTCCTGACCGGGAGCATCCACTGACGACTGGCTGCTGTGACATTTCGAACTTTGGGAAGAGGAGGCCAAAGAGCTAGAGGCTGAGTCAGCAAGGAAAGCCAAAACTTTTTCCTGCTGCTCTGGCTTTAAAAGCTGTTTTCCTACTCCCAGGTAAGGGAGCCTTCGAGGCCTTGTGTAGCCAGACGATGACGCAGGCTCAACACCTCCAGCCTTAGGTGCTACTGTGCTTTTGCCACTACCACCAGATGCAGCACCACCATCAGTACCAGCTGACAACCCCCGCCCACGGCCTCTTCCACCAGACTTCCTCATTTTTTGGGAGGAGACACAGAACCACAACTGTGGCCCACTGGTATAACTGTAAACTATGAACGTGGCAGAAAGTGGCTGCCTCTTATATACGACACACTAGCAGTCCAGCAGAATATACACTGTGTGCAAATTTTAATCTCCCTTTTTTTGGGGGGAGACACAGAACCACAACTGTGGCCCAGTGGTATAACTGTAAACTATGAACGTGGCAGAAAGTGGCTGCCTGATATATACAACACACTAGCAGTACAGCAGAATATACACTGTGTGCAAATTTTAATCTCCCTTTTTTTGGGGGGGAGACACAGAACCACAACTCTGGCCCAGTGGTATAACTGTAAACTATGAACGTGGCAGAAAGTGGCTGCCTGATATATACAACACACTAGCAGTACAGCAGAATATACACTGTGTGCGAATTTTAATCTCCCTTTTTTTTGGGGGGAGACACAGAACCACAACTGTGGCCCAGTGGTACAACTGCAAACTATGAACGTGGCAGAAAGTGGCTGCCTGATATATACGACACACTAGCAGTACAGCAGAATATACACTGTGTGCGAATTTTAATCTCCCTTTTTTTTGGGGGGAGACACAGAACCACAACTCTGGCCCAGTGGTATAACTGTAAACTATGAACGTGGCAGAAAGTAGCTGCCTGATATATACGACACACTAGCAGTGCAGCAGAATATACACTGTGTGCGAATTTTAATCTCCCTTTTTTTGGGGTGAGACACAGAACCACAACTGTGGCCCAGTGGTATAACTGTAAACTATGAACGTGGCAGAAAGTAGCTGCCTGATATATGTGACACACTAGCAGTACAGCAGAATATACACTGTGTGCGAATTTTAATCTCCCTTTTTTTGGCGGGAGACACAGAACCACAACTGTGGCCCAGTGGTATAACTGTAAACTATGAACGTGGCAGAAAGTGGCTGCCTGATATATACGACACGCTAGCAGTACAGCAGAATATACACTGTGTGCGATTTTTAATCTCCATTTTTTTGGGGGGAAGACACAGAACCACAACTGTGGCCCAGTGGTATAACTGTAAACTATGAACGTGGCAGAAAGTGGCTGCCTGATATATACGACACACTAGCAGTACAGCAGAATATACACTGTGTGTGAATTTTAATCTCCCTTTTTTTGGGGGGGAGACACAGAACCACAACTCTGGCCCAGTGGTATAACTGTAAACTATGAACGTGGCAGAAAGTGGCTGCCTGATATATACGACACACTAGCAGTACAGCAGAATATACACTGTGTGCGATTTTTAATCTCCCTTTTTTTTGGGGGGGAGACACAGAACCACAACTGTGGCCCAGTGGTATAACTGTAAACTATGAACGTGGCAGAAAGTGGCTGCCTGATATATACGACACACTAGCAGTACAGCAGAATATACACTGTGTGCGATTTTTAATCTCCCTTTTTTTTGGGGGGGAGACACAGAACCACAACTGTGGCCCAGTGGTATAACTGTAAACTATGAACGTGGCAGAAAGTGGCTGCCTGATATATACGACACACTAGCAGTACAGCAGAATATACACTGTGTGCGAATTTTAATCTCCCTTTTTTTGGGGGGAGACACAGAACCACAACTCTGGCCCAGTGGTATAACTGTAAACTATGAACGTGGCAGAAAGTGGCTGCCTGATCTATACGACACACTAGCAGTACAGCAGAATATACACTGTGTGCGAATTTTAATCTCCCTTTTTTTGGGGGGGAGACACAGAACCACAGCTGTGGCCCAGTGGTATAACTGTAAACTATGAATGTAGCAGAAAGTGGCTGCCTGATATATACGACACACTAGCAGTACAGCAGAATATACACTGTGTGCGATTTTTTAATCTCCCTTTTTTTTGGGGGGAGACACAGAACCACAACTGTGGCCCAGTGGTATAACAGTAAACTATGAACGTGGCAGAAAGTGTCTGCCTGATATATACGACGCACTAGCAGTACAGCAGAATATACACTGTGTGCGAATTTTAATCTCCCTTTTTTTGGGGGGGAGACACAGAACCACAACTCTGGCCCAGTGGTATAACACAACACTATGAACGTGCCAGAAAGTGGCTGGAATTATTATTTAAAAAAAAAAAAGAAAAAAAAAGCTCCTTACAATGAGCTCAGGACAAGTATGGCAGCAATAAAAAGGACTGCTGAACACAAAAATGTGGACAAATAAACAAGATAGGTAACTGTGCAGAAAGGAGCAACAGGAATTTTGCTTTTAAAAAAGCAGTTGGTTTGCACAGCACCGTGCACACAGCTATGCAGCTGCTGCACTAAAATACGACCTCCACTGTCCCTGCACAAAAAGGTGGTGTGGGACAGTGAAAATCGCTCCAGCACAAGCGGTTTGGGGGTTTATATTTCCTCCCTAACTCTGTCCCTGCTTCTGACTAACTGCAGCAACCTCTCCCTATGCTCAGATCGGCAGAAGTAAGATGGCGGTCGGCGTGCACGCCCCTTTATAGCCCCTGTGACGCCACAGACAGCAAGCCAATCACTGCCATGCCCTTCTCTAAGATGGTGGGGACCGAGACCTATGTCATCACGCTGCCCACACCCTGCGTCCTCCTTCATTGGATGAAAAACGGCGATGACAGCGTCATATGAAACGCGACTTTGGCGCTCTGATCGTGTACCGCATGGCCGATCCCACACTAGGATCGGTTCGGGTTTCATGAAACCCGACTTTGCCTAAAAGTCGGCGATTTCTGAAAATGACCGATCCGTTTCGCTCAACCCTATATGCAACGGCTATAATCATCAGAACACTATATGTATTTTACATAGAACAGAAAAAAATGGCTTACATAATCAATAAATAATTTTTCACCCTAAACAGTTACACCTGTATTTTTAACAATTAAGACAATGACCCCTTGAGAAGGAGATCTAAAAGTAAAGTGAAAAAAAAGTTTGACCCAAACATTGGCTATTGAGAAGGAGCACATTTTGAGATGGCATGTGTTTCTTGACGGCACAAAGCCTTAGGGCTCTAAAACATAATTTTTATTTGGGCCCTTCAAACCCCAGCATTGCAGGAAACATTCTGTATGGCCAGCTATATAAATCACAGCAGACATGGAAGACTAGAAGAGATGAGCAAACATATTCTAGTGGAATTGAATTTTCCTCAGATTTTACAAAAATCCATAGACTATAAAATATGTTATTTTTTTATAATTCACTTATATGTATATTCTAAAAAATGATGTTCTGCAACCCTCACAACTTGCTGTCTGGTTCTCGGTGTCTCTTCTTTCCCCTTTCCTCTTCATATTCTCTTAGACACTTTCACTCCAGGCCAAAACTTCTGGCATGATTGGGCAACTGATGTCCCTGTACACGGTGCCACCCAGTACAAAAGATACAGTACTTGAGAGACCATAGCAGGGGACAATATCACAATTACCTCATTTGCCTAATGCTTTTAGGGGTGGTTCTAGAAAGGCTGCACTGACAGCGGAATGGTTGTTGGTTGATCCCATGCTGGGTATTTCCCTTGCTTTCAAGCAAAATGTAATGGTGATGCCTCTAGTTGGGGAGAGCACACCCACTACTGATGTTTTCCTCTAAGTCAAAATAGGAATTAAATAAAAGGTGACAGTCAAAGTCTTGCTGGTTCTTCTGCAAAAAAAAAATATATATAATGAGTTGGGGAAGAGGGGAAACAAATAGTGCATGTTCCCTGGGTGCAACTAGTTTTTCATGAGAAGAGTCCTCCAACCTTTCTCCTCTGATGAATCCTCTGTCTTAGTTGAGGCATCTTCAATCAAGTCAGGTGAAATCACATGGTCTAAAATACAGATGATTTTTTGGAAAACGCACAGCAAGCATACACACTTGGCCCATTAATGAGAAGATTGAACAACAAATAAATATATAACCAATTTAAGTCAGCTAACATTTTCCAGAATCAAAGATCAGAAGAGAGTTTCAGCAGAGTAGATAGCACGTGACTGCGCCGAGTGTCAGACTGGAGTGGCAAGGGCCCACCATTAACATTTACTCTGGAGACACAGAGCTCATCTAAATCCACATATTACATTGCCCTCTTTGACAAATGTACCTCTGTTTCTGTGGAATAGTACCCTGGGTAGTTTGTGTAATGAATGATGATATGCTTCTTTTGTCTGTATATACTAAATCAAATGAGCCAACTACTGCTCATGTTGGGCTTTACTCTTGCACAGGAGCTCACCGGGGGATTCACCTGTCCTCCCGTGTTCCAGTCTGAGTCTGACAATACCCTATTTCCGACTTAATTAAATAAAGACCGAAAATACTGCTGTAAGCATATAAATGCCATTTGTGCATTTGCTTCATAGAATAGCAGACTTGGGATTTGTGAAATCACTACAATGGATAGGCGTATGAAAAATGTCAAACAGGGCCCCCCACCTGCCATGTGGCACCAGGGTCTGGATGTAACTGCTACTTGCGCACTCCCTATAGCTACAAAACAGAGAGTTTACACTGAAAGTATAAATTCCTAGGAAATTCCTATAATCACATGTTGGGATGACTATTACCGGCTATCATATAACAAAAGGTTACGTAAGGTAGAAGGTCACACAACATGTTTCATAACAAGGAGCTTAGAACAAGCCATCGCTACCTACGGGTATTTATTAAAGCAGATCAAAATGCTAAATATTAACTTATGGTTCTCTCCTGGTACATTGAAGATAAAGGGCTTATGTAAACAATTATATTAATTAAGACCCAGGTAATACCTATTATAGAAGGATTATTCCAGCCAAAGTTATAAAATGTTTAAAAGTACATAACCAGAGCATTAGTAAGGCACAAGAATACGTTTGTGAGCTGGGTGGAAAGATCATTCTCACGGTCTTTTAATAGAAACTGTCAGAGAACATAACAGGTATTTATGGATTTGTAGCAACACTACTTAAAAGCCTCAAAGCAATCCTATAATGTTTTATTTACAAGCCTATGTGCTTGCACTCAAGTCTGGCTTTACTCTCCAGCATTGTATTCTTTATCAGTCATTCAGCATGGCGTAGAAACAGCAGTAATCTAATTATTTTCTCATGTGAAGTTTATTATTATTTATGGAAAAATTAGGGATCTTCCAAGCTTACAATTACATTATGCTTCAGTGTTTCCTGTAAAGCCTGGGTTTGTTGTCATCTTGAATCTAACTAATATCCTTTAAGTGAACCTGTCAGTGGGATTTTGCTATGTAAACTACAGGCATTGTCAGGTTGGTGCTGTTACACTGATTAAAATGATACATGGGTTGAAGAAATCTGTCTTGTGGTTCTTGTTTTAGTAGCTTTCAGTTAATGATATGCCCGTGCTCCCGGGCAGGATTGTAGGAAGAGTCATATTTTACAGCTCTAAGCCAGAGAACCCAAGGAGAGACCTGCCTACGGGCTACCCTAGAGCACAAATATGTTCCTCATCATAGACAGACGGTTTCTGCTTCGGTTTCTGCCTGTGGACAGGTCTTTCCTTGATCTCTCCTTGGTCTCTCCTTGGTCTTCCCTTGGTCTTTCCTTGGTTTCTCTGACTTAGAGCAGGAAGATAAGACTCTGCCTACAGTCCCGCCCCAGAGCAAGATCATATCATTAACTGAAAATTCTAACACTGATTACACAAGAACTACAAGACAGATTTCTTCATGTCAGTGCAACAGCGCCAACCTGACAGTGTCTGTAGTTTACTTGTTTGTAGTTTACAAAATCCTGCTGACAGGTTCACTTTAAAGAATAACCGTCCATATATTTATTTTTTCATAAATTAATAGTACACATGAGCTTAAAAAATACAATATATATTAGCAGATATATCTCCTTTATCCTCCTGGACTAATCATTCACTCTCAAAAAATACAAATACACACATAAGCCATATCTTCAGAGAATACAGAAATTTCCATTACTGAGATAGGAGATGACAGTTGGTGCTCATAAAGTTCTATGGTGAGCTGTAACCTTCGTTTGCCTCTAGCTTCTGCTTCCTCCATAGAATTTTAAAAGTACCAACTGTTATTTTCTATCTCTGGAATATAAATTTAACCTCTGAATTGAGAGTGAAAGTTTAACTCAAGAGGAGAAAAAAGCAGATTTCACTGATAGGGTACATAATAAATTTGCCTATTTCCATGTGTATTATTCGTCTATGAACTAAAAATTAAAATGGTGGTCACTCTTTAAATGCAGCATAGAGATTTATCAGTGATTGTATTATTTCCTGCAAAAACAAATGTATTTATGTACAGTAGCTTCCAAACCACAACTTTTCCCCAGTCTATTTGCCTGCCTTTAGTTGCATTGATATCAAAATATCGATCATTTAGAGTACAAATTATGGCAGTGATTGGTCAGCTAAGCACCTGGGTCTCCCTAACTCTGGGAATAAGCTATTGCATAAGATTGTTCTCATATGCACAACACTCGTAAGTGACCGGGGCTGACCCATCACTGCCATCATCTGTACTCCAAATGAGGATGTTCCGCAATCAATTCAGCTAAGGGCAGGGAAATAGATTGAAGAAAAGTCAGGGGCAGAAGTCACTTACATGTAATTTTTTTTCTACAGAAACAAAGAAAAATCCCCTGATAAAATTATTAGAAAAGTTTCATAACTTTCCCTGCTGAACAAAATTATTTAAATAAAAAATCTACTTTTTAAACTTCGGTGACTACGCCATTTTGAATATTTTTTTTTGCCAACATTTTTCTCCTTAAGTACCAAGGATCTTAGCATTTTTTAAACTTTTTATGTCAGCGTAACCATAAAAGATCTTTTGGGGGAGTAAGTTGTAGTTTTAGATGACATGATTCATTTCACCATATCATGAACTGAAAAAGGGAAAAAATCTCAGTACAATAAAATTGAATAAAACCCCCAAAAAACAATAATTACTGCAATGTTTTTTGAAGTTTAATTTTAAAACATTAAGTTTGTGGAAAAAAATAACCTGATATGTTTGTTCTATGGGGAAGTGAAGCTATAATGTAATCACATATTCAAAGTATTTTTGTTAACTGGAGAAAAAAAACATGTAAACTTGTAAAATAAATATTTGGCTATAGTTGCTGTATACTAGGAGCTATAACTTTTTTTTTATGAATACCAAAATACTGACCATCACTTCCAAGCAGAAATCAGGTGTGAACAGGTGCTTACTAAGAGTAGCCATCTCCATATTTATAACCAACAAAATAAAGTAGCACTGTGTAGCGCTATAACATGCAAACATATAATATATGAAACTTGAACTGCACTAGAAAATATGAAAACTTGAGAATACTGAGCGCATAAATTGGCCAATTCATGTGTACTCGGCAGCCATGATAAGGTGACTCTCGTTGCTGGGAATCTGCCCAATAAGAATCCTTTCTAAGGCTGCTTTCACACTTGCGTTTTTGTCTGCAGCGTTTTTTGCACAAAAAACGCATGCGTTTTTTTTCCCTATATTTAACATTGAAAACGCATGCGTTTTTTTGCACATGCGTTTGGTCGCGTTTTCAAACGCATGCGTTTTTTGACTGCACGCGTTCATTTTCAAAAATGCTACCTGCAGTATTTTCTTGCGCGTTTTTTTGCCGCGAAAAAACGCATGCGTTTTTTCGCGGCAAAAAAATGCATTGCTGTCTATGTAAACGCATGCGTTTTTAAGCACATGCGTTTGTTTGCGCTAAAAACGCATGCGTTTTTATAGAAAAAAACCAGAAAACACACTAAAAAGTCACCCACCACCATCAAGGTGATAAAGGGATCCAAACCCTAACCCTAACTCTACCCCTAACCTCACCCCTAACCGTTTAATGAACATTTTCTGACAGTCATATTGCCACGTATTTAAGTGCCACGTATCACGTATTTCAGTGCCACGTATGCCACGTGCCACGTATTTAAGTGCCACGTGCCACATATATAAGTGCCACGTGCCACATATATAAGTGCCACGTGCCACGTATATAAGTGCCACGTGCCACGTATATAAGTGCCACGTGCCACGTATTTAAGTGCCACGTGCCACGTATTTAAGTGCCACGTGCCACGTATTTAAGTGCCACGTGCCACGTATTTAAGTGCCACGTGCCACTTATTTAAGTGCCACGTGCCACGTATTTAAGTGCCACGTGCCACGTATTTCAGTGCCACGTATGCCACGTGCCACGTATTTAAGTGCCACGTGCCACATATATAAGTGCCACGTGCCACATATATAAGTGCCACGTGCCACATATATAAGTGCCACGTGCCACGTATTTAAGTGCCACGTGCCACGTATTTAAGTGCCACGTGCCACGTATTTAAGTGCCACGTGCCACGTATTTAAGTGCCACGTGCCACGTATTTAAGTGCCACGTGCCACGTATTAAAGTGCCACGTATTTAAGTACCACGTATTTCAGTTGCACGTATTTCAGTGCCACGTATTTCAGTCACGTTTAGGGTTAGGGGTAGGGTTAGGGTTAGGGTTTTCTTGTTTTTTCTTGTTTTTTCTTGTGTTTTCTTGTGTTTTCTTGTGTTTTTCTATAAAAACGCATGCGTCTAAAAAACGCATGCGTTTTACCGCGTTTACATGCGTTTTTCACACATGCGTTTTTTTAAAAAACGCATGCAGACAAAAACGCAAGTGTGAAACTAGCCTAAGACTGAAGTCTACATTTATGCAGGAAGGTAGGATCCTACTGTAATTAAAAATGCCTGAGGCTGAGGGATGAGGGTTCAGTCAGAAAGCCAAAGTTTACAAATATCAAAAGACTGGATGACACATCCAAACAGAAATCAGGTGTGAAGTAAAGGGATTATCTGAGCTAATGGAAAGGATGCGCAAAGCCACAATATCATCTATATGATCTATATGTATTCTCCCTTTTTATCCGCATAGTTCCAGCACTACATCCCTAATCCTATTTGCTCTGCTTTCCTTGGATGTAGGGTTGAGCGACTTTTACTTTTTTAGGATCGAGTCGGGTTTCGTGAAACCCGACTTTCTCAAAAGTCGGATCGTGTGAAATCGGCCGATTATTGTGAAAAGTCGGGGGGCCGACCGAAACACGAAACCCAATGCAAGTCAATGGGGATTTTTTTAATTTTTTATTTTTTTTATCTCTCTCTCTCTCTCTCTGTTATGATCTGGTGACCTTGGAGCCGCATGAGAGACTTTCTCAGGAGTAGGTGGTACCTGTACTGACCGCAAACCCTAATCTAACACCGCAACTAGAAGTAGCCGTGGGATGTACCTAACACGTCCTAGACATCTCGACACAGCCGGAGGACTAAATACCCCTATAGATGGAAATGGGAATTCTATCTTGCCTCAGAGCAGAACCCCAAAGGATAGGCAGTCCCCCAAAAATATTGACTGTGAGTATAAGAGGAAAGACACACGCAGGCAGAAAAACAGGATTTAGCAAAAGAGGCACTTCTAGCTAAATAGAAAAGGATCAGACAGAATTATAAGCGGTCAGTATTAAAATCCTAAAAACATCAACAGCAGATAATACAAATATTCCACATCTAACTAAAGACATAGAAAGTATATCTGCATCTCCTGAGAATCCAGCATGACTGAAAAATCCAAACAAAGTCTAAGCTGGACAAAAACACAATAAATTGCACTGAATTGCAAAGCACACTGCATGTGTGCACAGAGACAAAAAACCAGACACTTATCTTAGCTGAATTTGCAGCAGGGCATGAGGAGCCAGAGAGAGATGCAATCCCTCCAAGTACAATGGACAACTGGCACAGACTCATGGATCCTGCACACCTAAATACCTAATAGAGCTGCAATCAGCAGAAACACCTGCCCGGATTACAACCCCAAGACAACTGCACTACCACCAACAACCACCGGAGGGAGCCCAAGAGCAGACTTCACAACACTCTCTCTCTCTCTCTTCCATCGTCCCTGCAAATTGTGTTGGACTGTGGAAATCGCTGCATCCCAAACAGTAATATGGCGGTTTTACCCCCTGTGACGCCGCAGAAAGCAAGCAAGCCGGAACCTATGTCATCATGCTGCCCACACTCCTTCATTGGCTGAAAAAAGGCAGGAAAAGTGTCATATGAAACACGACTTTGGCGCGAAGATCGCCGACCGCATGGCCGATCCCACAGTGCGATAAGTTCGGATTTCATGAAACCCGACTTTGCTGAAAGTCGGCGATTTTTGAAAATGTCCGATCCATTTCGCTCAACCCTACTTGGATGTAGAGAACCATCTCATATACTCCACATTTATCTTGGATGCAGAGAACAATCTCATATACTCCACATTTACCTTGGCTGCAGAGGACCGTCTCATATACTCCACATTTACCTTGGCTACAGAGAACTGTCTCATATACTGCACATTTACCTTGGCTACAGATAACCATCTCATATATTCCACATTTACCTTGGCTGCAGAGGACTGTCTCATATACTCCACATTTACCTTGGCTACAGAGGACTGTCTCATATACTCCACATTTACTTTGGCTACAGAGAACCATCTCATATACTCCACATTTACCTTGGCTGCAGAGAACCATCTCATATACTCCACATTTAGATTGGATGCAGACAACCATCTCATATACTCATTTACCTTGGCTACAGAGAACCATCTCATATACTCCACATTTACCTTGGATGCAGAGAACCATCTCATACACTCCAAATTTATCATGGATGCAGAGAAGCATCTCATATACTCTGCATTTACCTTGGCTGCAGAGAACCATCTCATATACTCCACATTTACCTTGGCTACAGAGAACTGTCTCATATACTGTTATGACCTGGTTGTTAAGAGGCCACACTGATATGACCTGGTGGCTAAAACGCAACATGGAACGAGCTCTGAGAAGGTAGCATCTCTACTGACCGCAGTCTTTAATCCTAACAACAACACTAGTAATAGCCGTGGGATGTTCCTGACTCTCCCTAGACACCTCTTCACAGCCTAAGAACTAACTACCCCTAAGAAGGAAATAGAAAGCTATCTTGCCTCAGAGAAAACCCCAAAAGGAAAGACAGCCCCCCACAAATATTGACTGTGAGTGAAGAGGGAAATGACGTACACAGAAATGAAATCAGATTTCAGCAAAGGAGGCCAATACTAAACTTGATAGACAGAGAGAAAAGGATAATGTGCGGTCAGTAGGGTTGAGCGAAACGGGTCGATCATTTTCAAAAGTCGCCGACTTTTGGCTAAGTCGGCGTCTCATGAAACCCGATCCGACCCCTGTGCTTGTCGGCCATGCGGTACGCGACTTTCGCGCCAAAGTCGCGTTTCAATGACGCGAAAAGCGCCATTTCTCAGCCAATGAAGGTGAACGCAGAGTGTGGGCAGCGTGATGACATAGATCCTGGTCCCCACCATCTTAGAGAAGGGCATTGCAGTGATTGGCTTGCTGTCTGCGGCGTCACAGGGGCTATAAAGGGGCGTTCCCGCCGACCGCCATCTTACTGCTGCTGATCTGAGCTTAGGGACAGGTTGCTGCCGCTTCATCAGAAGCAGGGAGAGCGTTAGGCAGGGTCCACTAACCACCAAACCGCTTGTGCTGCAGCGATTTCCACTGTCCAACACCACCTTCGGTGTGCAGGAACAGTGGAAGCTATTTTTTTTTTTTTTTCCCCTCAGCGCTGTAGCTCATTGGGCTGCCCTAGAAGGCTCCGTGATAGCTGTATTGCTGTGTGTACGCCACTGTGGAAACCAACTGCTTTTTTCAAAGCACATATCCTCTTGTTCCTTCCTTTCTGCACAGCTATCTTTTTTGTTTGTCCACACTTTTTATTTAATTTGTGCATCAGTCCACTCCTATTGCTGCCTGCCATACCTGGCTTACATTACTGCAGGGAGATAGTAATTGTAGGACAGTTTTTTTTTTTTTTTTGTTTTTTTTTTGTGGGAGATTAAGATTGGCATTTCTGCTACAGTGCCATCCCTGTGTGTGCCATCTCTCACTGAGTGGGCCATAGAAAGCCTATTTATTTTTTCCGTGATTTGTGTTCTAAAATCTACCTCAACACAGAAACACTACATCAATCAGTGGGAGAAAAATATTGGCCTCAGTCAGGGCTTGTGTGCCACTGCTGTGTGTGCGCTATCTCTCATTCAGTGGGCTATAGCAAGCCTATATTTTTTTTTTTTTTTTTTTTTTAATATTATTTGGTTTCAAAAGTCTCCCTGAAAAAAAAAAAAAACCTAAAAAAACAGTGGGAGAGTAATATTGCCCTTTCAGCTTGTGTGCCAGTCTTGACTCCTGGGTGTGCCACCTCTCTCCCTCTCATTCAGTGGGCCATAGAAAGCCTATTTATTTTTTTTTTTAAATATTATTGGGTTTCTAAAGTCTCCCTGAAAAAACAAAAAATACATAAAAAAACAGTGGGAGAGTAATATTGCCCTTTCAGCTTGTGTGCCAGTCTTGACTCCTGGGTGTGCCACCTCTCTCCCTTTCATTCAGTGGGCCATAGAAAGCCTATTTTTTTTTTTTTTAATATTATTTGGTTTCTAATTCTCCCTGAAAAAAAAAAAAAAACCTAAAAAAACAGTGGGAGAGTAATATTGCCCTTTCAGCTTGTGTGCCAGTCTTGACTCCTGGGTGTGCCACCTCTCTCCCTCTCATTCAGTGGGCCATAGAAAGCCTATTTATTTTTTTTTTTAAATATTATTGGGTTTCTAAAGTCTCCCTGAAAAAACAAAAAATACATAAAAAAACAGTGGGAGAGTAATATTGCCCTTTCAGCTTGTGTGCCAGTCTTGACTCCTGGGTGTGCCACCTCTCTCCCTTTCATTCAGTGGGCCATAGAAAGCCTATTTTTTTTTTTTTTTTAATATTATTTGGTTTCTAATTCTCCCTGAAAAAAAAAAAAAAACCTAAAAAAACAGTGGGAGAGTAATATTGCCCTTTCAGCTTGTGTGCCAGTCTTGACTCCTGGGTGTGTCACCTCTCTCCCTCTCATTCAGTGGGCCATAGAAAGCCTATTTATTTTTTTTTTTAAATATTATTGGGTTTCTAAAGTCTCCCTGAAAAAACAAAAAATACATAAAAAAACAGTGGGAGAGTAATATTGCCCTTTCAGCTTGTGTGCCAGTCTTGACTCCTGGGTGTGCCACCTCTCTCCCTTTCATTCAGTGGGCCATAGAAAGCCTATTTTTTTTTTTTTTAATATTATTTGGTTTCTAATTCTCCCTGAAAAAAAAAAAAAACCTAAAAAAACAGTGGGAGAGTAATATTGCCCTTTCAGCTTGTGTGCCAGTCTTGACTCCTGGGTGTGCCACCTCTCTCCCTCTCATTCAGTGGGCCATAGAAAGCCTATTTATTTTTTTTTTTAAATATTATTGGGTTTCTAAAGTCTCCCTGAAAAAACAAAAAATACATAAAAAAACAGTGGGAGAGTAATATTGCCCTTTCAGCTTGTGTGCCAGTCTTGACTCCTGGGTGTGCCACCTCTCTCCCTCTCATTCAGTGGGCCATAGAAAGCCTTTTTTTTTTTTGGTTTTTTTAATATTATTTGGTTTCTAAAGTCTCCCTGAAAAAAACAAAAAAAACATAAAAAACAGTGGGAGAGTAATATTGCCCTTTCAGCTTGTGCGCCAGTCTTGACTCCTGGTTGTGCCACCTCTCTCTCTCTAATTGTGGGCCATAGAAAGCCTTTTTTTTTTTTTTTTTTAATATTATTTGGTTTCTAAAGTCTCCCTGAGAAAAAAAAATAAATAAATTAGGTGGGAGATTAATATTGACATTAGTGCTTGAGTGACAGTCCTGCGTGTGTGTCATCTCTGTGATTTTGTGCCACAGAAAACAGAGTGTGTAACATTGTGCCTGATTTTCCTTGTGGTCTCACCAACCTGTTAAGGGATATTGAAATCATACTGAAGTTATAGCTCACCGTGTAAGTTGTTTGATAGCAACAAATAAAGTTACTTTGGTTAAGATTTTAAAACAATGAGGAAGTCTGGTGCAAGAGGTCGTCGTGGGCGTTCATTGTCAGCTGGTAATGATGGTAGTGGTAGTGGAGCATCAGGTGGTCGTGGGGATAAAAATATTCCACCTAAGTCTGGAGCTGTGGAGCCAGTTTCGTCGTCAGGCTACACAAGGCCTCGAACGCTCTCTTTTCTGGGAGTAGGAAAACCGCTTTTAAAGGCGGAGCAGCAACAGCAAGTTTTGGCTTACATTGCAGACTCAGCCTCTAGCTCTTTTGCCTCCTCTTCCGAAACTGGTAAATGTAAAAGCAGCGCGTCGCTTGTGGATGTTCACGGTCAGGGACAAGTCGCTTCCTTGTCCTCCTCAGCAAAAACTACAACAAGAGAGAAGGATGCAGCAGGCGACACAACGGGTCACTCCATGGAGCTCTTTACACATACCGTCCCTGGCTTAGAAAGTGAAACATTTAACAGGCCATGCCCATTACAAGTATATTCTGACATGGAGTGCACTGATGCACAGCCACAGCCAGAGTACTATGCTGCTCCTTTGACTCAGACCACCACATTGCCCTCTCAGGGTACAGATCCACAATCAGACCCTGATGAGACTATGTTGCCCCGCCACGAACGCTATACCACCGACCGACACAGTGACACAGACGAAGTTGCACACGAGCTCGAAGAGGAGGTAATAGATGACCCAGTTATTGACCCCGATTGGCAGCCATTGGGGGAACAGGGTGCAGGCGGCAGTAGTTCAGAAGCGGAGGTGGAGGAGGGGCCGCAGCAGGCATCAACATCGCAACAGGTTCCATCTGCCGGGCCCGTATCTGGACCAAAACGCGTGTCAAAGCCAAAACCTGTTGGAGCACAGCGTTGCCATCCGGTTAAAGCTCAGTCTGCAATCCCTGAAAAGGGATCAGAGTCTAGGAAGAGTGCAGTCTGGCATTTTTTTAAACAACATCCAACTGATCAGCGCAAAGTCATCTGTCAAAAATGTTCAACTAGCTTAAGCAGAGGTCAGAATCTGAAAAGTCTAAATACTAGTTGCATGCATAGACACTTAACCACCATGCATTCTCAAGCCTGGACTAACTACCAAACGTCCCTCAAGGTTGTAGCACCCTCGGCCAATGAAGCTAGTCAGCAACGCAACATCCCTTCCGTCACTGTAAGGCCACCATTTTCCGCACCACCGGCAGTATCTGTGCAGGTTTCTTTGCCAGCCAAAAGCAATCAGGGTCAGGGAATCACCAGTTTTGTAGGAGGAAATATTGCATGTAGGGCACCGGCGGAAACAATACCGTCTCCAACCGTCTCTCAGTCTGCCATGTCCACCGGCACACCCGAAAGTTCCACGATCTACAGCTCTCCAGTCCAGCTCACCCTACATGAGACTCTGGTTAGAAAAAGGAAGTACTTATCCTCGCATCCGCGTACACAGGGTTTTAACGCCCACATAGCTAGACTAATCTCGTTAGAGATGATGCCCTACCGGTTAGTTGAAAGCGAAGCTTTCAAAGCCCTGATGGAGTACGCTGAACCACGATACGAGCTACCCAGTCGACACTTTTTTTCCAGAAAAGCCATCCCAGCCCTGCACCAGCATGTTAAACAGCGCATCGTCCATGCACTCAGGCAATCTGTGAGTACAAAGGTGCACCTGACTACAGATGCATGGACCAGTAGGCATGGCCAGGGACGTTATGTGTCCATCACGGCACACTGGGTGAATGTGGTGGATGCAGGGTCCACAGGCGACATCAATTTAGGGACAGTTGTGCCTAGCCCACGGTCTAGGAAACAGTTGGCTGTAGGCGTTCGCACCCCCTCCTCCTCCTCCTCGTCCTCCTGCAGAAGCTACAGCTCTTCCACAGAACGCAGTCGGCCAACCACTCCATCGGCAGATGACACTGTTGCACACCAGTTGTCCCATTATGGGCCAGCTACTGCCAAGCGTCAGCAGGCTGTATTGGCTATGAAGTGTTTGGGCGACAACAGACACACCGCGGAAGTTCTGTCCGAGTTCTTGCAACAAGAAACGCAGTCGTGGCTGGGCACAGTAGATCTTGAGGCAGGCAAGGTAGTGAGTGATAACGGAAGGAATTTCATGGCTGCCATCTCCCTTTCCCAACTGAAACACATTCCTTGCCTGGCTCACACCTTAAACCTGGTGGTGCAGTGCTTATTGAAAACTTATCCTGGGTTCTCCGACCTGCTCCTCAAAGTGCGTGCACTTTGCTCACATATCCGACGTTCGCCTGTACACGCCAGCCGTATGCAGACCTATCAGCGGTCTTTGAACCTTCCCCAGCATCGCCTAATCATAGACGTTGCAACAAGGTGGAACTCAACACTGCACATGCTTCAGAGACTGTGCGAACAGAGGCGTGCTGTTATTTATTTGTGGGAGGATACACGGGCAGGCAGTAGGATGGCAGACATGGAGTTGTCAGGTGTGCAGTGGTCGAAGATACAAGACATGTGTCAAGTCCTTCAGTGTTTTGAGGAATGCACACGGCTGGTTAGTGCAGACAACGCCGTAATAAGCATGAGCATCCCCCTAATGCGTCTGCTGATGCAAAGTTTGACGCACATAAAGGAGCAGGCGTCTGCACCAGAGGAAGAGGGAAGCCTTGATGACAGTCAGCCATTGTCTGGTCAGGGCAGTGTACAGGACGAGGTAGCGGGCGAAGAGGAGGTGGAGGACGAGGAGGATGATGGGGATGAGTATATTTTTAATGCGGAAACTTTCACGGGGGCACAGGAAATTGGTTGCGTGTCACGGCCGGGTTCTGGTTTTTTGAGGGACACAAGTGACGTAGATTTGCCTGCAACTGCCCCTCAACCAATCACAACCGGAGATTTGACAAGTGGAACTTTGGCCCACATGGCGGATTATGCCTTACGTATCCTACAAAGGGACACACGCATTACGAAAATGATGAACGATGACGATTACTGGTTGGCCTGCCTCCTTGATCCACGCTATAAAGGCAAATTGCAAAATATTATGCCACATGAGAACTTGGAACTAATATTAGCAACCAAACAATCAACTCTTGTTGACCGTTTGCTTCAGGCATTCCCAGCACACAGCGCACGTGATCGTTCTCACACGAGCTCCAGGGGGCAGCAGACTAGGAGTGTTAGGGGTGCACACATCAGAAGTGGCGTTGGACAGAGGGGTTTTCTGACCAGGTTGTGGAGTGATTTTGCTATGACCGCAGACAGGACAGGTACTGCTGCATCAATTGAAAGTGACAGGAGACAACATTTGTCCAGTATGGTTACTAACTATTTTTCATCCCTTATCGATGTTCTCCCTCAACCGTCATTCCCATTTGATTACTGGGCCTCCAAATTAGACACCTGGCCAGAATTGGCAGAATATGCATTGCAGGAGCTTGCTTGCCCGGCAGCAAGTGTCCTATCAGAAAGAGTATTCAGTGCTGCAGGGTCAATATTAACCGAAAAAAGGACTCGTCTGGCTACCCAAAATGTTGACGATCTAACATTCATTAAAATGAACCACAACTGGATTTCAAAATCTTTTGCCCCACCTTGCCCGGCCGACACCTAGCTTTCCTATGAAAAGCTCTTGCCTGTGAATTACTTTTCTAATGTCTAATTTGCTGCTGCAGATTGTACAGCATACGACATGTTTACACCTCCCTAAATGGCCAAACTCCCCACACGGGGCCGTGGTATCGCGACTTGGCGCAAGCACCCGTGAGACTGCTGTTTGTCTGAAGAGGTGGGTGTGCTCGCTTTTGGTTGACGGCATTGCTACTGGGTCCCTCATAGTACAATGTAGTGTCTCTGGCGGTGGTGGTGCGCACCCAACGTCAGACACACCGTTGTAACATGAGTGGCCCTGGGGCGGTCCCGCCGGCCTCAAGAGAGTTCCCCCCTACCCCAGCTCAAACTGGGCTCTACTACGTGCAAAATTATGTCGCACAGCTCCACCAATCTTTAGTCTATTCGCTGACATCATTCAATGTCTGGCACTGACAATACAAATTTGTAGACATCTATGATGCAACTTAAAGTAGTCTGTGTCTGTGTCCTATATTGGCACCATTAAATAGTTACTGCCAAATTACTATGTCAGAAACACAGCAGATGAGCCCACCCCTGTACCTAAGTATGCCATCTTTTTTTTTGTTTTGGTTGTTTTGCGAGACATTAACATCTATTTATATTTTGGGAGTACTGGGACAGACACTCCTTGCACTACTCCTCCACTCAGCACCAAGCTGCCTGCCCGTGTATCCATGTAACCGCTGTAAAACTGCCATGAGCCTATTGTTTGTTATTTTAGGCCTTTGATAGCCTGTCTGCGGTCCCTACTCCTCCACTGACCACCAAGCTGCCTGCCCGTGTATCCATGTAACCGCTGTAAAACTGCCATGAGCCTATTGTTTGTTATTTTAGGCCTTTGAAGCCTTTCTGCGCTCCCTCCTTCCACTAGTCCTCCACTGACCAGACCACTGCTGCCCGTGTACCCCTGGAACCAATTTTAAAGTGCCTACAGCCAGCCCATTTTATTGTGTTAGGCCTTCGAAGCCTGTCTGCGGTCCCTCCTTCCACTAGGCCTCCACTGACCAGACCACTGCTGCCCGTGTACCCCTGGAACCAATTTTAAAGTGCCTACAGCCAGCCCATTTTATTGTGTTAGGCCTTCGAAGCCTGTCTGCGGTCCATACTTCCACTAGTCCTCCACTGACCAGACCACTGCTGCCCGTGTACCCCTGGAACCAATTTTAAAGTGCCTACAGCCAGCCCATTTTATTGTGTTAGGCCTTCGAAGCCTGTCTGCGGTCCCTCCTTCCACTAGGCCTCCACTGACCAGACCACTGCTGCCCGTGTACCCCTGGAACCAATTTTAAAGTGCCTACAGCCAGCCCATTTTATTGTGTTAGGCCTTCGAAGCCTGTCTGCGGTCCATACTTCCACTAGGCCTCCACTGACCAGACCACTGCTGCCCGTGTACCCCTGGAACCAATTTTAAAGTGCCTACAGCCAGCCCATTTTATTGTGTTAGGCCTTCGAAGCCTGTCTGCGGTCCATACTTCCACTAGTCCTCCACTGACCAGACCACTGCTGCCCGTGTACCCCTGGAACCAATTTTAAAGTGCCTACAGTCAGCCCATTTTATTGTGTTAGGCCTTCGAAGCCTGTCTGCGGTCCATACTTCCACTAGGCCTCCACTGACCAGACCACTGCTGCCCGTGTACCCCTGGAACCAATTTTAAAGTGCCTACAGCCAGCCCATTTTATTGTGTTAGGCCTTCGAAGCCTGTCTGCGGTCCATACTTCCACTAGTCCTCCACTGACCAGACCACTGCTGCCCGTGTACCCCTGGAACCAATTTTAAAGTGCCTACAGCCAGCCCATTTTATTGTGTTAGGCCTTCGAAGCCTGTCTGCGGTCCATACTTCCACTAGGCCTCCACTGACCAGACCACTGCTGCCCGTGTACCCCTGGAACCAATTTTAAAGTGCCTACAGCCAGCCCATTTTATTGTGTTAGGCCTTCGAAGCCTGTCTGCGGTCCATACTTCCACTAGTCCTCCACTGACCAGACCACTGCTGCCCGTGTACCCCTGGAACCAATTTTAAAGTGCCTACAGCCAGCCCATTTTATTGTGTTAGGCCTTCGAAGCCTGTCTGCGGTCCATACTTCCACTAGGCCTCCACTGACCAGACCACTGCTGCCCGTGTACCCCTGGAACCAATTTTAAAGTGCCTACAGCCAGCCCATTTTATTGTGTTAGGCCTTCGAAGCCTGTCTGCGGTCCCTCCTTCCACTAGGCCTCCACTGACCAGACCACTGCTGCCCGTGTACCCCTGGAACCAATTTTAAAGTGCCTACAGCCAGCCCATTTTATTGTGTTAGGCCTTCGAAGCCTGTCTGCGGTCCATACTTTAAATACTCCTCCACTCAGCACCAAGCTGCCTGCCCGTGTATCCATGTAACCGCTGTAAAACTGCCATGAGCCTATTGTTTGTTATTTTAGGCCTTTGATAGCCTGTCTGCGGTCCCTACTCCTCCACTGACCACCAAGCTGCCTGCCCGTGTATCCATGTAACCGCTGTAAAACTGCCATGAGCCTATTGTTTGTTATTTTAGGCCTTTGAAGCCTTTCTGCGCTCCCTCCTTCCACTAGTCCTCCACTGACCAGACCACTGCTGCCCGTGTACCCCTGGAACCAATTTTAAAGTGCCTACAGCCAGCCCATTTTATTGTGTTAGGCCTTCGAAGCCTGTCTGCGGTCCATACTTTAAATACTCCTCCACTCACCACCAAGCTGCCTGCCCGTGTATCCATGTAACCGCTGTAAAACTGCCATGAGCCTATTGTTTGTTATGTTAGGCCTTTGATAGCCTGTCTGCGGTCCTTACTTTAAATACTCCTCCACTCACCACCTAGCTGCCTGTGTATCCATGTAACCGATGTAAAACTGCCATGACTGCCTACTGTTTGTTATTTTAGGCCTTTGATAGCCTGTCTGCGGCCCCTACTTGCAATACTCCTCCACTGACCACAATGCTGCCTGGAGTGCCTGCCTGTGTATCCATGTAACCGATGTAAAACTGCCATGACTGCCTACTGTTTGTTATTTTAGGCCTTTGATAGCCTGTCTGCGGCCCCTACTTGCAATACTCCTCCACTGAGCACAATGCTGCCTGGAGTGCCTGCCTGTGTATCCATGTAACCGATGTAAAACTGCCATGACTGCCTACTGTTTGTTATTTTAGGCCTTTGATAGCCTGTCTGCAGCCCCTACTTGCAATACTCCTCCACTGACCACACCAATGCTGCCCGTGTACCCCTGGAACCTATTTAAAAGTTCATAGAGCCTAGTTATATATTTTATTTACTATTAATAAGGCCATGATGGACTACGCTGTACCACGCTACAAGCTAACCAGTCGACACTTCTTTTGCGAGAAAAGCCATCCCAACCCTCCACCAGCATGTAGAAGACCGCATTGTCCATGCACTCTGGCAATCTGTGAGTACAAAGGTGCACCTGACAACAGACGCATGGACCTGTAGGCATGGCCACGGAAGATTACGTGTCCATTACGGCGCAATGGGTTAATGTGGTGGATGCATGGTCCACAGGGGACAGCCTACTAAGTCTGTCTGCAGTCCCTAATTCAAATTGTCCTCCACTGTCTAAATCGGAACTTCCACCTTCTGGCTTTCGGCCTATAGTATCAGAAATTAAACTGCATTTGGCCTTCAACTTTGGTTAGGGCCTACTAACGGCTTCTGCCCCTCCCTGGTGTTGCCCTCAACTAAATAAAGCTGAGCTTCAACCTTCCGGCTCTCATTATGTGGTTTTAAAAAAAAAATGGTGGTTAGGGCCTACTAACGGCTTCTGCCCCTCCCTGGTGTTGTCCTCAACTAAATAAAGCTGAGCTTCAACCTTCCGGCTCTCATTATGTGGTTTTAAAAAAAAAAATGGTGGTTAGGGCCTACTAACGGCTTCTGCCCCTCCCTGGTGTTGTCCTCAACTAAATAAAGCTGAGCTTCAACCTTCCGGCTCTCATTAAGTGGTTTTTAAAAAAAAATGGTGGTTAGGGCCTACTAACGGCTTCTGCCCCTCCCTGGTGTTGTCCTCAACTAAATAAAGCTGAGCTTCAACCTTCCGGCTCTCATTAAGTGGTTTTAAAAAAAAAAAAATTGGTGGTTAGGGCCTACTAACGGCTTCTGCCCCTCCCTGGTGTTGTCCTCAACTAAATAAAGCTGAGCTTCAACCTTCCGGCTCTCATTATGTGGTTTAAAAAAAAAAAATGGTGGTTCGGGCCTACTAACGGCTTCTGCCCCTCCCTGGTGTTGTCCTCAACTAAATAAAGCTGAGCTTCAACCTTCCGGCTCTCATTAAGTGGTTTTAAAAAAAAAATGGTGGTTAGGGCCTACTAACGGCTTCTGCCCCTCCCTGGTGTTGTCCTCAACTAAATAAAGCTGAGCTTCAACCTTCCGGCTCTCATTAAGTGGTTTTAAAAAAAAAATGGTGGTTAGGGCCTACTAACGGCTTCTGCCCCTCCCTGGTGTTGTCCTCAACTAAATAAAGCTGAGCTTCAACCTTCCGGCTCTCATTATGTGGTTTTAAAAAAAAAAAAAATGGTGGTTAGGGCCTACTAACGGCTTCTGCCCCTCCCTGGTGTTGTCCTCAACTAAATAAAGCTGAGCTTCAACCTTCCGGCTCTCATTAAGTGGTTTTAAAAAAAAAATGGTGGTTAGGGCCTACTAACGGCTTCTGCCCCTCCCTGGTGTTGTCCTCAACTAAATAAAGCTGAGCTTCAACCTTCCGGCTCTCATTAAGTGGTTTTAAAAAAAAAAAAAATGGTGGTTAGGGCCTACTAACGGCTTCTGCCCCTCCCTGGTGTTGCCCTCAACTAAATAAAGCTGAGCTTCAACCTTCTGCTCCAAATTACCATTTTAAAAAATGCAATAGGCTTTTCCGGCCTACTAAAGGTGTCTGCCCCTCCCTGGTGTTGTCCTCAACTGAACAAAGCTGAGCTTCCACATTCTGGCTTTCGCCCTATACTATCAGATATTAAACTGCATTTGGCCTACTAGTGTGGTTAGGCCCTTGAAACAGTGTCTGCTGCTCTTGGGTTTGCTACTCCACTGAACAAAGCAATGCCGCCTGTTTAGTCCTGTTACCAATTTTGAACTGCATGTAGCCTACTTTATTCTTTGGCCCTATATCTGTTTCCTCCTCATCCTGCCCATTGCCCAGCCACTGCTAAATGAGTCTGCTGGTACATTGACCTAGACCACTACATTCCCCTTGTACTCTACACAGCCAGAATCTGTCCCTGCTGAAAGTAAGGTTCCCCTTCCCGCATGTTATACCACCTTACACAGGGACAAAGAGGAAGGTGCAGATGAAAGTGCAGGTTCCTTCATCAGGTGGGGGGGCATACTCGTTGGCGACGTCACTGGCACAGGGCCCCTCAGAGTACGCAAAAGTGTCGCTGCTGGTGGGAGGCGCCCCCGCCATGCAAACACACCGCCGTACTTTGAGGGGCCCTGTGCCAGTGGCAATGCGAACGAGTGGGCCCCCCCTGCTTGCTCAGGATCACAGCACTTGCAACTTTTAAATACTTACCTTTCCCTGCAACACCGCCGTGACGTAGTCCGCATTTCCTGGGCCCACGAAAAACTTGAGCCAGCCCTACTCCCCCCACAACTTTCCCCCAATTCCCTATGCCCAACTATTATTATACAGTTAATTAAGATTGGCAAGCTTCAGAAACAAGAATGGATGTTTTTGGCATTAAAATGGGCACTGTAGGTGTTTTCCTGGCCTCCACTCACTGCCGACTATGCTTCCCCATTGACTTGCATTGGGTTTCGTGTTTCGGTCGATCCCCGACTTTTAGCGATAATCGGCCGACTGCACTCGACTCGACTCTGGACAAAATCGGGTTTCCCAAAACCCTACTCGATCTTAAAAAAATGAAAGTCGCTCAACCCTAGCGGTCAGTATTAAAAACTACAAAATCCATGCAGAGTTTACAAAAATGAACTCCACACCGACTCACGGTGTGGAGGGGCAAATCTGCTTTCCCAGAGCTTCCAGCTAGCCAGAATATGACATAGTGACAAGCTGGACAAAAAGAGACATATCTGCAGAGCAATAGAGTCCAGGCAAATGGACAAACAAAAACTGACAAGGACAGGCCATATGAGAAATCCAAGGAGAGAACCAAATCCAACCAAGAACATTTACAGCTGGCATGAACTAAAGCCCAGAGCAGGTTTAAATAACAAACCCAAGCAAGGCGATTAGTGAAGGCAGCTGCCACAGCTACCTAAAGGAGCAGCAGTTCCACTCGAAACCACCAGAGGGAGCCCAAGGGCAGAACTCAAAAAAATACCATTAGCAACCACAGGAGGGAGCTCCAGAACAGAATTCACAACAGTACCCCCCTTGAGGAGGGGTCACCGAACCCTCACCAGAGCTCCCAGGCCGATCAGGACGAGCCAAATGGAAAGCACGAACCAAATCGGCAGCATGAACATCGGAGGCAACAACCCAAGAATTATCCTCCTGGCCATAACCCTTCCACTTGACCAGATATTGAAGCTTCCGCCTCGAAAAACGAGAATCCAAAATCTTCTCCACCACATATTCCAATTCCCCCTCAACCAACACCGGAGCAGGAGGCTCAACGGAGGGAACCATAGGTACCACATATCTCCGCAACAAAGATCTATGGAACACATTATGAATGGAAAAGGAAGCTGGAAGGGCCAAACGAAAAGACACCGGATTGATAATTTCAGAAATCTTATAAGGCCCAATAAAGCGAGGCTTGAACTTAGGGGAAGAAACCTTCATAGGAACATGACGAGAAGACAACCAGACCAAATCCCCAACACGAAGTCGGGGACCAACACACCGACGACGGTTAGCAAAACGTTGAGCCTTTTCCTGAGACAACATCAAATTGTCCACCACATGAGTCCAAATTTGCTGCAACCTGTCCACCACAGAATCCACACCAGGACAGTCAGAAGGCTCAAGCTGCCCCGAAGAAAAACGAGGATGAAAACCAAAATTACAAAAGAAAGGCGAAACCAAGGTAGCCGAACTAGCCCGATTATTAAGGGCAAACTCGGCCAACAGCAAAAAGGTCACCCAATCATCCTGATCAGCAGACACAAAGCATCTCAAATATGTTTCCAAGGTCTGATTTGTTCGCTCCGTTTGGCCATTTGTCTGAGGATGGAATGCTGAAGAAAAAGACAAATCAATGCCCATTCTAGCACAAAAGGACCGCCAAAACCTAGAAACGAACTGGGAACCTCTGTCAGACACAATATTTTCCGGAATACCATGCAAACGAACCACATGCTGAAAAAATAATGGAACCAAATCAGAGGAGGAAGGCAACTTACGCAACGGTACCAAATGGACCATCTTAGAAAACTGGTCACAAACCACCCAGATGACAGACATCTTCTGAGAAACAGGAAGATCAGAAATAAAATCCATGGAAATATGTGTCCAGGGCCTCTCAGGAATAGGCAAAGGCAAAAGCACCCCACTGGCACGGAACAGCAAGGCTTAGCCCGAGCACAGGTCCCACAGGACTGCACAAACGAATGCACATCCCGCGACAAGGAAGGCCACCAAAAGGACCTAGCCACCAAATCTCTGGTACCGAAAATCCCAGGGTGACCAGCCAACACCGAACAATGAACCTCAGAAATTACCCTGCTAGTCCATCTATCAGGAACAAACAGTTTCCCCACATGACAGCGGTCAGGTTTATCAGCCTGAAACTCCTGAAGTACCCGCCGCAAATCAGGGGAGATGGCAGAAAGAATCACCCCCTCCTTGAGGATCCCAGCCGGCTCAAGAACTCCCGGAGAATCAGGCAAAAAACTCCTAGAAAGGGCATCAGCCTTCACATTCTTAGATCCCGGAATATACGAGACCACAAAATCAAAACGTGAGAAAAACAGAGACCACCGAGCTTGTCTAGGATTCAACCGCTTAGCAGACTCGAGGTAAATCAGATTCTTATGATCAGTCAAGACCACCACGCGATGCTTGGCTCCCTCAAGCCAATGTCGCCACTCCTCAAATGCCCACTTCATAGCCAACAACTCCCGATTGCCGACATCATAATTACGCTCAGCAGGCGAAAACTTTCTGGAGAAGAAAGCACATGGTTTCATCAAAGAGCCATCAGAATTTCTCTAAGACAAAACGGCCCCTGCCCCAATCTCAGAAGCATCAACCTCAACCTGAAAAGGGAGAGAAACATCTGGCTGACGCAACACAGGGGCAGAAGTAAAACGACGTTTAAGCTCCTGAAAGGCCTCAACAGCCGCAGAGGACAAATTCATCACATCAGCACCCTTCCTCGTCAAATCGGTCAGAGGCTTCACCACACTAGAAAAATTAACAATAAAGCGGCGATAAAAATTGGCAAAGCCCAAAAATTTCTGTAGGCTCTTTACAGATGTAGGTTGAGTCCAATCATGAATGGCCTGGACTTTAACAGGGTCCATTTCAATAGCCGAGGGAGAAAAAATTAAACCCAAAAAAGAAACCTTCTGAACTCCAAAGAGGCACTTAGACCCCTTCACAAACAACGCATTAGCACGAAGGACCTGAAATACCATCCTAACCTGCTTCACATGAGACTCCCAATCATCGGAGAAAACCAAAATATCATCCAAATACACAATCATGAATTTATCCAGATAATTCCGGAAGATATCATGCATAAAGGACTGAAATACCGAAGGAGCATTAGGGAGCCCGAATGGCATCACAAGATATTCAAAATGGCCTTCGGGCGTATTAAATGCTGTTTTCCATTCATCACCTTGTTTAATACGCACGAGATTATACGCCCCTCGAAGGTCGATTTTAGTAAACCAACTGGCACCCTTAATACGAGCAAACAAATCAGAATGTAAAGGCAAAGGGTACTGGAATTTGACAGTGATCTTATTGAGAAGGCGATAATCTATACAGGGTCTCAAGGAGCCATCCTTCTTGGCAACAAAAAAGAATCCCGCTTCCAACGGTGACGAAGACGGGCGAATATGCCCCTTCTCCAAGGACTTCTTTACATATCTCTGCATAACGGCATGCTCTGGCACAGACAGATTGAAAAGTCGGCCCTTAGGGAACTTACAGCCAGGAATCAAATTAATGGCACAATCGCAGTCCCTATGAGGAGGCAGGGAACTGGACTTGGGCTCATCAAATATATCCTGGAAATCCGACAAAAACTCAGGAACTTCAGAAGAAGGGGACGAGGAAATGGACATCAAAGGAATATCACTATGTATCCCCTGACAACCCCAACCAGTTACAGACATAGATCTCCAATCCAGCACTGGATTATGTACCTGTAACCATGGAAAACCCAGCACAACAACATCATGCAAATTATGCAACACCAAAAAGCGAATATTTTCCTGATGTGCTGGAGCCATGTACATGGTTAACTGTGTCCAGTACTGAGGTTTATTCTTGGCCAATGGCGTAGCATCAATCCCCCTTAAGGGAATAGGGCTTTGCAAAGGCTCCAAGGAAAAACCACAGCGCTTGGCAAATTCTAAGTCCATTAAGTTCAGGGCAGCGCCAGAATCCACAAATGCCATAACAGAAAAGGACGACAATGAGCAAATCAGGGTAACAGACAAGAGAAATTTAGGCTGTACAGTACTAATGGTAACAGACCTAGGGACCCTCTTAGTACGCTTAGGGCAATCAGAAATAGCATGAGCAAAATCACCACAGTAAACACACAGGCCATTCTGACGTCTGAATTTCTGTCTTTCTGCTCTAGTCAAAATCCTATCACATTGCATAGGCTCAGGACTCTGCTCAGAGGACACTGCCATATGGTGCACCACCTTGCGCTCGCGCAAGCGCCGATCAATCTGAATGGCCAAAGACATTGACTCATTCAGACCACCAGGCGTAGGAAACCCCACCATAACATCTTTCAGGGCTTCAGAAAGACCCTTTCTGAAAATAGCTGCCAGGGCATACTCATTCCATTTTGTGAGCACAGACCACTTTCTAAATTTCTGGCAGTATACTTCTGCTGCTTCCTGACTCTGACACAGAGCCAGCAAAGTTTTTTTCTGCCTGATCCACAGAATTAGGCTCATCATACAGCAATCCGAGCGCTTGAAAAAATGCGTCAATATTGAGCAATGCAGGATTTCCTGGCTCAAGGGAGAATGCCCTGTCCTGCGGGTCGCCACGCAGCAAAGAAATAACAATCTTCACCTGCTGAATGGGGTCACCAGAGGAACGGGGTCTCAGAGCAAAAAACAATCTGCAATTATTTTTAAAGTTCAAAAATTTAGATCTATCCCCAGAAAATAAATCAGGAATAGGAATTCTAGGCTCTAATACCGGAGTCTGGACAACATAATCTTGGATACTCTGTACCCTTGCAGTGAGTTGATCCACGCGCAAGGACAGACCCTGAACTTCCATATCAGCACCAAAATCCTGAACCACCCAGAGATTAAGGGGAAAAAAAAGACAAAACAAGCTACAAAGGAAAAAAAAATGACTCAGAACTTTCTTTTCCCTCTTTTGAGATGCATTTAACACATTGTGGGCCAGCTGTACTGTTATGACCTGGTGGTTAAGAGGCCACACTGATATGACCTGGTGGCTAAAACGCAACATGGAACGAGCTCCGAGAAGGTGGTATCTCTACTGACCGCAGTCCCTAATCCTAACAACAACACTAGTAATAGCCGTGGGATGTTTCTGACTCTCCCTAGACACCTCTTCACAGCCTAAGAACTAACTACCCCTAGAAAGGAAATAGAAAGCTATCTTGCCTCAGAGAAAACCCCAAAAGGAAAGACAGCCCCCCACAAATATTGACTGTGAGTGAAGAAGGAAATGACGTACACAGAAATGAAATCAGATTTCAGCAAAGGAGGCCAATACTAAACTTGATAGACAGAGAGAAAAGGATAATGTGCGGTCAGTATTAAAAACTACAAAATCCACGCAGAGTTTACAAAAATGAACTCCACACCGACTCACGGTGTGGAGGGGCAAATCTGCTTTCCCAGAGCTTCCAGCTAGCCAGAATATGACATAGTGACAAGCTGGACAAAAAGAGACATATCTGCAGAGCAATAGAGTCCAGGCAAATGGACAAACACAAACTTAGCAAAAACTTATCTTTTGCTGACAAGGACAGGCCATATGAGAAATCCAAGGAGAGAACCAAATCCAACCAAGAACATTGACAGCTGGCATGAACTAAAGCCCAGAGCAGGTTTAAATAACAAACCCAAGCAAGGCGATTAGTGAAGGCAGCTGCCACAGCTACCTAAAGGAGCAGCAGTTCCACTCGAAACCACCAGAGGGAGCCCAAGGGCAGAACTCACAAAAATACCATTAGCAACCACAGGAGGGAGCTCCAGAACGGAATTCACAACAATATACACCACATTTATCATGGATGCAGAGAACAATCTCATATACTCCACATTTACCTTGGCTGCAGAGGACCATCTCATATACTCCACATTTACCTTGGCTACAGAGGACTGTCTCATAAACACCACATTTACCTTGGCTGCAGAGAACCATCTCATATACTCCACATTTACCTTGGCTGCAGAGAACCATCTCATACACTCCAAATGTATCATGGATGCAGAGAACCATCTCATACACTCCGCATTTACCTTGGCTGCAGAGAACCATCTCATGTACTCCACATTTACCTTGGCTACAGAGAACCATCCCATGTACTCCACATTTACCTTGGATGCAGAGAACCATCTCATATATTCCTCATTTACCTTGGCTACAGAGAACCATCTCATATACTCCACATTTACCTTGACTGCAGAGAACCATCTCATATACTTCACATTTACCTTGGCTGCAGAGAACCATCTCATATACTCCACATTTACCTTGGATGCAGACAACCATCTCATATACTCCAAATTTATCATGGATGCAGAGAACCATCTCATATACTCCACATTTACCTTGGATGCAGAGAACCATCTCATACACTCCAAATTTATCATGGATGCAGAGAACCATCTCATATACTCCACATTTACCTTGGCTGCAGAGGACTGTCTCATATACTCCACATTTACCTTGACTACAGAGGACTGTCTCATATACTCCACATTTACCTTGGCTACAGAGAACCATCTCATATACTCCACATTAACCTTGGCTGCAGAGAAACATCTCATATAGGCCACATGACTGGAGCAGCATTCTGTGTGTTTTATTTTGGATTTCAGGTATCGACTTTGGTTTTAACCCTTTCACGAGATTGCAATTTTCCATTTTCACTTTTTTCCTCCCCTTCTTCTCAGAGCCATAACTTTTTTAATTTTCTGTCAATATGGTCGTGTAAGGGCTTGTTTTTTGCAGGATGAGTTGTACTTTTGAATTATACCATTGATTTTATCATAACTTATACTGGAAAACCAGAATAAAATTCGAAGTACGATGAAATTGCCAAAAAGTGCAATGCCACAATAGTGTTTTTTTACAATGTTCAATAAATGCTAAAACTGACCTGCCATTATGATTCTCCAGGTCAGTACAAGTTCTCAGTTACTCAACATGTATAGGCTCTTTTCTATTTAAGTGGTGAAAACCAAAATCCAAAGTTTGTAAGAGAACAAAATGGTGCCATTTTCCAAGACCCGTAGTGTTCTCATTTTTGGGGATCTGGGGCTAGGTAAGGGCTTATTTTTTGGGCACCAAATACTTAAAAGATATAAAAATATAAAAATTCAAATCAGCCTCTTTTTACCTCAATCAAAATACAACATTAAAAAATACACACATTTGCTTGAGCTGCATCCAGAAATGTACAATCGATCAAAATATATAGTAAATCAATAATATCAATAAATGGCGTAAAGAGAAAAAAAAATGAAACTGCAGAATCGTGTTTTTTGGACAGTTGCAACATTCCAAGAAAATTCAATAAGAGTAAATTTTCACTGTCAGGAAACGCTGTGGGTTTGATGCTGCATACAGCTGCAGCGTCAAACCCGTAGCATCCAGATATTACAAATGTTACAGCAGAACTGCGTATCTAGACCACAGCATGTCTATTTATGATGCCGGAGACACTCCATCCCTGCAGCGTAAATTTTTCATTGACTATCATTAGATGCGGTAAAACCGCATTAAATAATTAGTCACATGAGTAATAACTGCGGAAACGCTGCTTACTACGCCTGCAAAGTAATTGAAATAATCTCTTACCTTGTGACTAGTGTTGAGCGATACCGTCCGATACTTGAAAGTATCGGTATCGGAAAGTATCGGCCGATACCGGCAAAGTATCGGATCTAATCCGATACCGATACCCGATACCAATACAAGTCAATGGGACTCATGTATCGGACGGTATCCCTGATGGTTCCCAGGGTCTGAAGGAGAGGAAACTCTCCTTCAGGCCCTGGGAACCATATTAATGTGTAAAATAAAGAATTAAAATAAAAAATATTGCTATACTCACCTCTCCGACGCAGCCTGCACCTTACCGAGGGAACCGGCAGCGTTGTTTGCTTAAAATTCGCGCTTTAACTTCCTTACGCGAAGTCCCGGCTTGTGATTGGTCGCGCGCCGCCCATGTGGCCGGGACGCAACCAATCACAGCAAGCCGTGACGTAATTTCAGGTCCTTCAGGATTTTAAAATTACGTTCCGGCATTGTGATTGGCTGCGTCGCGGTCACATGGGCGACGCAACCAATCACAAGCCGTGACGTCACGGGAGGCAGGAGAAGGACCTGAAATTACGTCACGGCTTGCTGTGATTGGTTGCGTCCCGGCCACATGGGCGGCGCGCGACCAATCACAAGCCGGGACTTCGCGTAAGGAAGTTAAAGCGCGAATTTTAAGCAAACAACGCTGCCGGTTCCCTCGGTAAGGTGCAGGCTGCGTCGGAGAGGTGAGTATAGCAATATTTTTTATTTTAATTCTTTATTTTACACATTAATGTTGTTTCGATACCGATACCCGATACCACAAAAGTATCGGATCTCGGTATCGGAATTCCGATACAGCAAATATCGGCCGATACCCGATACTTGCGGTATCGGAATGCTCAACACTACTTGTGACCACCGGAAGTCTGCGTCCACTGCAGTTCTTGCGATGACTGAGCTCACCGCGAGAACTGTTGTGCATGTGACCGCCGGGGTTACCTCCGGTCACTAGGCTGGTTCTCAAGATCAGCTGATCATGAGAACTGCAGAGCAAGTGACCCCCGAAGAGGTATCTCTGGTGGTCATCTACAAGCTCTGCTACATCTGGATGCCAGGTATCCAGATGTAGCAGAGCTGGACTCATTGTGGGACACTCGTTATTAAGACCTACGTCAGAACAGGGAGTATTTGTGTTGCTTTATTATTTTAAATTTTTGCAGGAGATCGAGGGATTCGGGGAATTAGCAGAACAATAAAGATGGGAAAACTGTGTGGTATTTTATTTCATTAAAATACTTTATTCTGGCTGTGTTTATTTAACCTGTAACAACTAAAGGATTAGTAATGGAGAGGTGTCTTATTGACACCTCTCCATTACTAAGCCAGGTTTGATGTCACCTTACAATACAAAGGTGACATTAACCCTCAAACTATTACCCTACTTGCCACCGCTGCAGGGCAAGTGGGAAGAGCGAAGCTAAATGCCAGAATTAGCACATCTTAGAGATGCACCATTTCTGGGGTGGCTGTGAGCTGGTGTTTGTAACTGGGGAAGCAAATATCCAAGGTCCCTTCCTAGGCTATTAATATCAGCCTGCAGCTGTCTGCCTGGCCTTTGCTGGTTATTAATTATAGAGGGACCCCACGTAATTTTGCTTGTGATCTCCCTATTTTAATAGCCAGTAAAGGCTAAGTATACAGCTGTGAGCTGATATTAATAGCCTGCGAAGCACCATGGGTATTACCCCCTTCCCAGGCTATAAACATCTGCCCCCAGTTGCTGGCTTTCCCTCTGCTGGTTTGGAAAATTGCATGGCAGCCCACGCCATTTTTTTAAATTATTTATTTAGTAAAAAAAGGAAAGGACATTACATTTTCCTGTGTGGCCGGTGTCACACTTGCGAGTGTGATGTGAGAAACTCACGTGAGTCTCTCGCATCAACACATGGCTGCATGTATTTCTATGCAGCCGCACACACCGGTCCGAGTGCTGGCGGCAGTGCCAGATGTTGATGCGAGAGACTAGCGTGAGTGTTTCGCATCACACTCACACACTCACAAGGGTGACACCGGCCCATCACGTACTTCCGGATGTAACACAAGATTCAACATATGTAAATTAGTACACATGCATAGTAAGCTGCATTCCCGCACTTATTATGTATGTGACTAATAATTTGATAAGGTTTTACCGCATGTAATGATAGTTTATAGGAAATTTATGCTGCGGGGACTGAGCGTCTCCATATAGTAAATAGACATGCTGCAGTCTGGAAAGATGCGCCGCATGTCTGTTTACGCAGGTCTACCACCTGCATCTTTGAATGCATATTGGAGATGGGATTTCTTGAAATCCCATCCACTATGCTGTAACATCTGGCCACTGCGGGTTGGACACTGTAGATGTACGCAGCGTCCAACCTGCAACATTTACTGACTGTGTGCACGTACCCTATCTGCAAACAGGAATTTTTTTTTTCATTCCAATAATCCAACTTTCAATAAGCTTTATTTCAAATGACAAAAAACGCATGTAATGAAAAAGTGCATTAAAAACGCATGCGGAAAAAAAGCATAAAAAACGCATGTAAAAAATGCATAAAAAACGCAGGTGACCTGCTAGTGACCTCGGATGCAGATTTCACCTGCGTCAAATCCTGAGCAAATACTGAGCCATTCCTGACCATGGAATTGTACCCTAACAAGGGATTAAAATATTGCATCTACTCCAAGATGGTATCAATACAAACATCAGCTCAGATCCCCAAAAATGGAGACCCCAAGGGTGTCTCAAAACGGCAACATTGTTTTTTCCTTAGAGGTTTTGGGTTTTTTTATCCACCAAAAGGAAAAAAACCTATACGTTGGGTACGGAAAGTATTCAGACCCGTTTAAAATTTTTCACTCTTTGTTTCATTGCAGCCATTTGGTAAATTCAAAAAAGTTAATTTCTTGCTCATTAACGTACACTCTGCACCCCATCTTGACTGAAAAAAAACAGACATGTAGTAATTTTTGCAAATTTATTAAAAAAGAAAAACTGAAATATCACATGGTCATAAGCATTCAGGCCCTTTGCTCAGTATTGAGTAGAAGCACCCTTTTGAGCTAGTACAGCCATGAATGGTCTTGGGAATGACGCAACAAGTTTTTTACACCTGGATTTGGTGATCCTCTGCCATTCTTCCTTGCAGATCCTCTCCAGTTTTGTTAGGTTGGATGGTGAAGGTTGGTGGACAGCCATTTTCAGGTCTCTCCAGAGATGCTTAATTGGGTTTAGGTCAGGGCTCTGGCTGGGCCAGTCAAGTATGGTCACAGAGTTGTTCTGAAGCCAATCCTTTGTTATTTTAGCTGTGTGCTTAGGGTCATTGTCTTGTTGGAAGGTGAACCTTCAGCCAAGTCTGAGGTCCAGAGAACTCTGGAAGAGGTTTTCATCCAGGATATCTCTGTATTTTGTCAAATTCATGTTTCCTTCAATGACAACTAGTCATCCTGTCCCTGCAGCTGAAAAACACTCCCATAGCATGATGCTGCCACCACCATGTTTCACTGTTGGGATTGTATTGGGCAGGTGATGAGCAGTGCCTGGTTTTCTCCACACATACCACTTAGAATTATCACCAAAAGGTCCATCTTTGTCTCATCAGACCAGAGAATCTTATTTCTCATAGTCTGGGAGTCCTTCTTGTGTTTTTTAGCAACTCTATGTGGGCTTTCATATGTCTTGCACTGAGGAGAGGCTTCCGTCGGGCCACTCTGCCATAAAGGCCTGACTGGTGGAGGGCTGCAGTGATAGTTGACTTTGTGGAACTTTCTCCCATCTCCCTACTGCATCTCTGAAGTTCAGCCACAGTGATCTTGGGGTTCTTCTTTACCTCTCTCACCAAGGCTCTTCTCCCACTTTTGCTCAGTTTGGCTGGATGGCAAGGTCTAGGGAGACTTCAGGAGGAGAGGAACCATCCAGCTTTTTTATCGGTTCCTGCATATCTGATAGTATAAGGTAGCATTAGTGCCTATGGCATGGGCAGCTTCCGCATCTTGAAAGGCGCTATCAATGATGAGCATTATATAGAATATTTTAGAACAACATATGGTCCATCCAGACAATGTCTATTTCAGGGAACATCTTCCATATTTCATCAAGACAATGGAAAACCACATACTGCCTCCATCACAACAGTATGGCTCCGCAGAACAGTTTGGATGATGCAGTCCAGTCCTTTTCACCAATAGAAAACATTTGCCACATTGTGATTTAAAAAATCCGGCAAAGACCCCAAACTGCAGAGACAAGAATGGGACAACATTCCTCTTCCAAAACCTCATCAATAGGGTTGAGCGAAACGGATCGGTCATTTTCATAAGTCGCCGACTTTTGGCAAAATCGGGTTTCATGAAACCCGACCCGATCCCTGTGTGGGGTCGGCCATGCGGTACGCGACTTTCGCGCCAAAGCGTCAATTACACTAAAAGCGCCATTTCTCAGCCAATGAAGGTGGACGCAGAGTGTGGGCAGCGTGATGACATAGATCTCAGTCCCCACCATCTTAGAGAAGGGCATTGCAGTGATTGGCTTGCTTTCTGCGGCGTCACAGGGGCTATAAAGGGGCGTTCCCGCCGACCGCCATCTTACTGCTGCTGATCTGAGCGTAGGGAGAGGTGCCGCTTCGTCAGAAGCAGGGATAGTGTTAGGCAGGGTGCATTCACCCCCAAACTGCTTGTGCTGAAGCGATTTCCACTGTCCAACACCACCTTTTGTTTGCAGGGACAGTGGAAGCTACATTTTTTTTCCTCAGCGCTGTAGCTCATTGGGCTGCCCTAGAAGGCTCCCTGATAGCTGCGTTGCTGTGTGTGTACGCCGCTGTGCAAACCAACTGCTTTTTTCAAAGCACAAATCCTGTTGTTCCTTCCTTTCTGCACAGCTATCTTGTTTGTTTGTCCACACTTTTGTGTGCAGCTGTCCTTTTTATAGCTGCCTGCCATACTTTTCTGAGATTACTGCAGGGAGATAAAGATTGGCAAGTCTGCCTCTGTGCCAGTGCTGTGTGTGGCATCTGTCTCTCATTGTGTGCCACAGAAAACCTAGTGTGTAATACTGGGCCATTTTTTTTTTAATTCTCCCTGAAAAAAAAAAAATAGAGGGAGATAAAGATTGGCAAGTCTGCCTCTGTGCTAGTGCTGTGTGTGGCATCTGTCTCTTATTGTGTGCCACAGAAAACCTAGTGTGTAATACTGGGCCATTTTTTTTAATTCTCCCTGAAAAAAAAAAAAATAGTGGGAGATAAAGATTGGCAAGTCTGCCTCTGTGCCAGTGCTGTGTGTGGCATCTGTCTCTCATTGTGTGCCACAGAAAACCTAGTGTGTAATACTGGGCCATTTTTTTTGTTTTTTAATTCTCCCTGAAAGAAAATAAATAGTGGGAGATAAAGATTGGTAAGTCTGCCTCTGTGCCAGTGCTGTGTGTGGCATCTGTCTCTCATTGTGTGCCACAGAAAACCTAGTGTGTAATACTGGGCCATTTTTTTTTTTTTTTAATTCTCCCTGAAAAAAAAAATAGTGGGAGATTAAGATTGGCATTTCTGCTTGAGTGCCGGTCCTGTGTGTGCCATCTGTCTCAAATTATTGGGGCACAGAAAACCTAGTGTGTCATACTGTTAATTTTTTTTATTTTTTTAAAATTCTCCCTGAAAAAAAAAAATTGTGGGAGATTAAGATTGGCATTTCTGCTTGAGTGCCGGTCCTGTGTGTGCCATCTGTCTCAAATTATTGGGGCACAGAAAACCTAGTGTGTAACATTGGGCCTGATTTTCCTTTCAGTGTCAGGCACCTATAAAGGTATATATAAATCCTACAGAAGCTTGAGTTCACCTTATAAGTTGTTTTACAGTAACAAATACCGTTACTTTGGTTACGTTTTGCAAACAATGAGGAAGTCTGGTGGAAGAGGTCGTGGCCGTGGGCGGTCATTGTCAGCTGGTAATGATGGTAGTGGTAGTGGAGCATCAGGTGGTCATGGTAAAAGCAGGACAGCACCTAAGTCTCGAGTTGTTGAGCCAGGTTCGTCTTCTGGCTACACAAGGCCTCGAACGCTCTCTTTTCTGGGAGTAGGAAAACCGCTTTTAAAGCCGGAGCAACAAGAACAAGTTTTGGCTTTCCTTGCTGACTCAGCCTCTAGCTCTTTTGCCTCCTCTTCTGAAAGTGCTAAATGTAAAAGCAGCGCGTCGTTAGTGGATGTTCATGGTCAGGGACAAGTCGCATCCTTGTCTTCTTCACCCAGAACAACATAGAAGGATGCGTCAGGCGACACAACGGGTTACTCCATGGAGCTCTTTACACATACCGTTCCTGGGTTAGACAGTGAAACAGTTAACAGGCCATGCCCATTAGAAGTTGAATCGGACATGGAGTACACAGATGCACAGCCACAGCCAGATTACTATGCTGTTCCTTTGACTCAGACCAGAACATTGCCCTCTCAGTGTACTGAGCCAGAATCAAACCCAGCTGAGACTATGGTGCCCCGTCACGAATGCTCTACCACCGGCTTACACGGTGACACAGACGAAGTTGCACACGACATAGAAGAGGAGGTCATAGATGACCCAGTTGTTGACCCCGATTGGCAGCCATTGGGGGAACAGGGTGCAGGCGGCAGTAGTTCTGAAGCGGAGGAGGAGGAGCCGCAGCAGGCATCAACATCACAACAGGTTCCATCTGCCGGGCCCATATCTGGCCAAAAACGCTTGGCAAAACCAAAACCAGTTGGAGGACAGCGTGGCCATCTGGTTAAAGAAGCTCAGTCTGCAATGCCTGAAAAGGTATCCAATAGTAGAAAGAGTACAGTCTGGCATTTTTTTAAACAACATCCAAATGATCAGCGGAAAGTCATCTGTCAAAAATGTTCAACTACCTTAAGCAGAGGTCAGAATCTTAAAAGTCTAAATACAAGTTGCATGCACAGACATTTAACCACCATGCATTTGCAAGCCTGGACTAACTACCAAACGTCCCTAAAGGTTGCAGCACCCTCGGCCAATGAAGCTAGTCAGCAACGCTACATCCCTTCCCTCCCTGTAAACCCACCATTTCCCGCACCACCTGCAGTATCTGTGCAGCTTTCGTCGCCAGGCCAAAGCAGTCAGGGAATCACCAGGTTAGTAGTAGGAAACACTGCATGTAGGACACCGGCAAGAATACCATCTCCAACCCTCTCTCAGTCACCCATGTCCACCGGCACCCCCGCTAGTTCCACCGTATGCAGCTCTCCAGTCCAGCTCACCCTTCATGAGACTCTCGTTAGGAAAAGGAAGTACTCATCCTCGCATCCGCGTACACAGGGTTTGAATGCCCACATTGCTAGACTAATCTCATTAGAGATGATGCCCTACCGGTTAGTTGAAAGCGAAGCTTTCAAAGCGCTGATGGACTACGCTGTACCACGCTACGAGCTACCCAGTCGACACTTCTTTTCGAGAAAAGCCATCCCAGCCCTCTACCACCATGTTAAAGAGCGCATCGTCCATGCACTCAGGCAATCTGTGACTACAAAGGTACACCTGACAACAGATGCATGGACCAGTAGGCATGGCCAGGGATGTTACGTGTCCATCACGGCACACTGGGTGAATGTGGTGGATGCAGGGTCCACAGGGGACAGCAATATTGGGACAGTTCTGCCTAGCTCACGGTCTAGGAAACAGTTGGCTGTAGGTGTTCACCCCCTCCTCCTCCTCCTCCTCGTCTTCCTGCAGAAGCGAGAGCTCGTCCACAGACTGCAGTCCAACATCCACTCCATCCGCAGCTGCCACTGTTGCACACCAGGTGTGCCATTATGGGACAGCTAGTGGCAAGCGTCAGCAGGCTGTATTGGCAATGAAGTGTTTGGGTGACAACAGACACACCACGGAAGTTCTGTCCGAGTTCATGCAGAAAGAAACCCAGTCACGGCTGGGCACTGTACATATTGAGGCAGGCAAGGTAGTGAGTGATAACGGAAGGAATTTCATGGCTGCCATAGCCCTTTCCCAACTGAAACACATTCCTTTCCTGGCTCACACCTTAAACCTGGTGGTGCAGTGCTTCCTGAAAATTTATCCGGGGTTACCCGACCTGCTCCTCAAAGTGCGCAGACTTTGCTCTCATATCCGCCATTCGCCCGTACACTCCAGCCGTATGCAGAACTATCAGCGGTCTTTGAACCTTCCCCAGCATCGCTTAATCGTCGATGTTGCAACAAGGTGGAACTCAACACTGCACATGCTTCAGAGACTGTGCGAACAGAGGCGTGCTGTTATGTATTTGTGGGAGGATACACATACACGGGCAGGCAGTTGGATGGCAGACATGGAGTTGTCTGCTGTGCAGTGGTCGAAGCTCCAAGGCCTCTGTCAAGTCCTTCAGTGTTTTGAGGAATGCACACGGCTGGTTAGTGCAGACAACGCCATAATAAGCATGAGCATCCCCCTAATGCGTCTGCTGATGCAAAGTTTGATGCACATAAAGGAGCAGGCGTCTGCAGCCGAGGAAGAGGAAAGCCTTGATGACAGTCAGCCATTGTCTGGTCAGGGCAGTCTACAGGATGAGGTAGCAGGAGAAAAGGAGGAGGAGGAGGATGATGGGGATGAGTATTTTTTAAATGAGGAAGCTTCTCTGGGTCCAATGGAAATTGCTGGTGTGGCAAGGCTGGGTTCAGGTTTTTTGAGGGAGACAAGTGACGTAGATTTGCCTGTAACTGCCCCTCACACCAGCACAACCGCAGATTTTACTACTGGAACTTTGGCCCACATGGCGGATTATGCCTTACGTATCCTCAAAAGGGACCCACGCATTCTTAAAATGATGACCGATGATGATTACTGGTTGGCCTGCCTCCTTGATCCTCGCTATAAAGGCAAATTGCAAAATATTATGCCACATGAGAACCTCGAACAAATATTAGCAGCCAAACAAGCAACTCTTGTAGACCGTTTGATTCAGGCATTCCCAGCACACAGCGCCAGTGATGGTTCTCACACGAGCTGCAGGGGGCTACAGGGCAGAGGTGTTAGAGGTGCACAAATCAGAAGTGGCGTTGGACAGAGGGGTTTTCTGACCAGGTTGTGGAGTGATTTCGCAATGACCGCAGACAGGACAGGTACTGCAGCATCTATTCAAAGTGACAGGAGACAACATTTGTCCAGTATGGTTACTAACTATTTTTCAGCCCTTATCGATGTTCTCCCTCAAGCGTCATTCCCATTTGATTACTGGGCATCCAAATTAGACACCTGGCCTGAATTGGCAGAATATGCATTGCAGGAACTTGCTTGCCCAGCAGCTAGTGTGCTATCAGAAAGAGTATTCAGTGCTGCTGGTTCAATATTAACCGAAAAAAGGACTCGTCTGGCTACCCAAAATGTTGATGATCTAACCTTCATTAAAATGAACCACTCCTGGATTTCAAATTATTTTGCCCCACCTTCCCCGGCTGACACCTAGCTTTCCTATAAAAAGGTCTTGCTTGTGGACTGGTCTTACTGAGTGTTCCAATCTCTTAATTTGTAGCAGCTGTTTGTCCAGCATACGACATGTTTACACCTCCCTAAATGGGAAAACTACCCCCACGGGGACGTGGTCTCGCCACTTGGCGCAAGCACCCGTTAGAGTGCCATTTGTCTGAAGAGGTGGGTGTGCCCGCTTTTGGTCGACGGCACTGCCACTGGGTCCCTCATAGTACAATAAAGTGTATCTGGCGGTGGTGGCGTGCAACCAACGTCAGACACACCATTGTAACATGAGGGGCCCTGGGCCTGTACCGCCGGCCACAAGAGAGTCCCCCCCCAGCTCAAACTGTGCTGTTCCATGTGCAAAATTATCTCTCACAGCTCCAACAATGTTTAGTCTATGCACTGACATCCTTCAATGCCTGGCACTGACAATACCAATTTGTTGACATGTATGATGCTAGTTAAAATAGTCAGGGTCAGTATCCTATATTGACACCAGTAAATACGTATTGCCAAACTACTATGTCTGAAAGTCAGTAGAGGCGCCCACCCCTGTACCTAAGTATGTCACACTTTTTTTTTTGTTGTTTTGTTGTTTTACGAGACATTAACATCTATTTATTTTTTGGGAGTACTAACTGTGTCAGACACTCCTTGCAATCATCCTCCACTGACCACACCAATGCTGCCTGTGTACCCCTGCGAGATAACTCTAAGTGCCTTGAGCCTATTTTTATTTATTTTAGGCCTAGTAAGCCTGTCTGCGGTCCCTCCTTGCAATCGTCCTCCGCTGACCACACCAATGCTGCCTGTGTACCCCTGCGAGATAACTCTAAGTGCCTTGAGCCTATTTTTATTTATTATAGGCCTAGTAAGCCTGTCTGCGGTCCCTCCTTGCAATCCTCCTCCACCGACCACACCAATGCTGCCTGTGTACCCATGTAACCTATTTAAAACTGCCTTGAGCCTATTTTTATTTATTTTAGGCCTAGTAAGCCTGTCTGCGGTCCCTCCTTGCAATCCTCCTCCACTGACCACACCAATGCTGCCTGTGTACCCATGTAACCTATTTAAAACTGCCTTGAGCCTATTTTTATTTATTTTAGGCCTAGAAAGCCTGTCTGCGGTCCCTCCTTGCAATTGTCCTCTGCTGACCACACCAATGCTGCCTGTGTACCCCTGCGAGATAACTCTAAGTGCCTTGAGCCTATTTTTATTTATTTTAGGCCTAGTAAGCCTGTCTGCGGTCCCTCCTTGCAATCACCCTCCGCTGACCACACCAATGCTGCCTGTGTACCCCTGCGAGATAACTTTAAGTGCCTTGAGCCTATTTTTATTTATTTTAGGCCTAGTAAGCCTGTCTGCGGTCCCTCCTTGCAATCCTCCTCCACTGACCACACCAATGCTGCCTGTGTACCCATGTAACCTATTTAAAACTGCCTTGAGCCTATTTTTATTTATTTTAGGCCTAGTAAGCCTGTCTGCGGTCCCTCCTTGCAATCCTCCTCCACTGACCACACCAATGCTGCCTGTGTACCCATGTAACCTATTTAAAACTGCCTTGAGCCTATTTTTATTTATTTTAGGCCTAGTAAGCCTGTCTGCGGTCCCTCCTTGCAATCCTCCTCCACTGACCACACCAATGCTGCCTGTGTACCCATGTAACCTATTTAAAACTGCCTTGAGCCTATTTTTATTTATTTTAGGCCTAGTAAGCCTGTCTGCGGTCTGTTATGGACTGGTAATTTAGGAGCGACATGCGACTAGCTCTGAGCAGGTGGTAACTATACAGACCGCAGTTCCTGATCTCAACACAACACTAGCAGTAGCCGTGGGATGTTCCTGTCACTCCCTGGACACCTCGTCACAGCCGGAGAACTAGCTACCCCTAAAGGTAGAAACAGGAAAGCTATCTTGCCTCAGAGAAAATCCCCAAAGGATAGGACAGCCCCTCAGAAATAATGACTGTGAGAGGAGAAGGAAATTACATACGTAGTATGAAACAAGATTTAGCAAAGGAGGCCACTTCTAGCTAGATAGATAGTACAGGAAAGAACACTGTGCGGTCAGTAATAAAAACTAGAAAAAGTCCACCGCAGAGATATGCAAAAATCTCCACACCTGACTAAAGGTGTGGAGGGCAACATCTGCAGCCCAGAGCTTCCAGTTTAGCTGAATAGATCCATACTGATAAGCTGGACAAATGAGCAAAACATAGAATGTGCTGAACAATAAAGTCCACAACAAGTGGACTGCAAAAGGACAAGCAAGGACTTATCTTTGCTGAACTGGACAGAGTGTCAGGGAAATGTAAAAGAGCAGTGACTCCAAGCAGGAACAATTGACAACTGGCATTGATTGAGGGATAAGGCCAGACTAAAATAGCCAAGCCAGAAAGACGATCAGTGGAAGCAGCTGCTGATGCTAAATCCAAGAAGCAGCTATACCACTCAAAACCACAGGAGGGAGCCCAAGAGCAGAATTCACAAAAGTGCTACTTACAACCACCGGAGGGAGCCCAAGAGCGGAATTCACAACAGTACCCCCCCTTGAGGAGGGGTCACCGAACCCTCACCAGAGCCCCCAGGCCAATCAGGACGAGCCAAGTGAAAAGCACGAACCAAATCGTCAGCATGGACATCGGAGGCAACCACCCAAGAATTATCCTCCTGGCCATAACCCTTCCACTTGACAAGATACTGAAGCCTCCGCCTCGAAAAACGAGAATCCCAAATTTTCTCAACCACGTATTCCAACTCCCCCTCAACCAACACCGGGGCAGGAGGATCAACAGAGGGAACAACGGGTACCACATATCTCCGCAGCAAAGATCTATGGAAAACATTGTGGATGGCAAAAGAGACTGGAAGGGCCAAACGAAAAGACACTGGATTGATAATCTCAGAAATCTTGTAAGGACCAATAAACCGAGGCTTGAACTTAGGGGAAGAAACCTTCATAGGAACATGACGAGAAGATAACCAGACTAAATCCCCCACACGAAGCCGAGGACCAACACACCGACGGCGGTTAGCAAAACGCTGAGCCTTTTCCTGAGATAACGTCAAATTGTCTACCACATGAGCCCAAATCTGCTGTAACCTGTCCATCACAGAATCTACACCAGGACAATCAGAAGGCTCAACCTGCTGTGAAGAAAAACGAGGATGGAAACCAAAATTACAAAAAAAAGGCGAAACCAAAGTAGCCGAACTGGCCCAATTATTCAGGGCAAATTCGGCCAACGGCAAGAAAGCCACCCAATCATCCTGATCAGCAGACACAAAGCATCTCAAATAGGTTTCCAAGGTTTGATTAGTTCGCTCAGTTTGGCCATTTGTCTGAGGATGGAACGCCGAAGAAAAAGACAAATTAATGCCCATCCTAGCACAAAAGGCCCGCCAAAACCTGGAAACAAACTGGGAACCTCTGTCAGACACAATATTTTCCGGAATGCCATGCAAACAAACCACATGCTGAAAAAACAATGAAACCAAATCAGAAGAGGAAGGCAATTTAGGCAAAGGTACCAAATGGACTATTTTAGAGAACCGGTCACAAACCACCCAGATAACAGACATCCTCTGGGACACAAGAAGATCCGAAATAAAATCCATGGAAATATGCGTCCAGGGCCTCTCAGGGACAGGCAAAGGCAAAAGCAACCCACTAGCACGGGAACAGCAAGGCTTAGCCCGGGCACAAGTCCCACAGGACTGCACAAAAGAACGCACATCCCGCGACAAGGAAGACCACCAAAAGGACCTAGCCACCAAATCTCTGGTACCAAAAATCCCAGGATGACTGGCCAACACCGAACAATGTACCTCAGAAATTACCTTACTTCTCCATCTATCAGGAACAAACAGCTTCCCCACAGGACAGCGGTCAGGTTTATCAGCCTGAAATTCCTGGAGCACCTGCCGTAAATCAGGGGAGATGGCAGAAAGAATCACCCCTTCCCTAAGAATGCCAACCGGCTCAAGAACTCCAGGAGAATCAGGCAAAAAACTCCTAGAGAGGGCATCCGCCTTAACATTATTAGATCCCGGAAGATATGAAACCACAAAATCGAAACGGGAGAAAAACAGGGACCATCGAGCCTGTCTAGGGTTCAGCCGCTTGGCCAACTCAAGGTAAATCAAATTCTTATGATTGGTCAAGACCACAACGCGGTGCTTGGCTCCCTCAAGCCAATGTCACCACTCCTCAAATGCCCACTTCATAGCCAACAACTCCCGATTGCTGACATTATAATTGCGTTCCGCAGGTGAAAACTTTCGGGAAAAGAAGGCACATGGTTTCATCAAGGAACCATCAGAATTCCTCTGTGACAAAACGGCCCCTGCCCCAATCTCAGAAGCGTCAACCTCAACCTGAAAAGGAAGAGACACATCCGGCTGACGCAAGACAGGGGCAGAAGTAAATCGGTGCTTAAGCTCCTGAAAGGCCTCAACAGCCTCAGAGGACCAATTTGTCACATCAGCGCCTTTCTTCGTCAAATCGGTCAGGGGCTTAACCACACTGGAGAAGTTGGCAATGAAACGGCGATAAAAATTAGCAAAGCCAAAAAATTTCTGAAGGCTCTTCACAGATGTGGGTTGAATCCAGTCATGAATGGCTTGGACCTTAACAGGATCCATTTCTATAGACGAAGGAGAAAAAATAAACCCCAAAACAGAGACCTTCTGAACTCCAAATAGGCACTTAGACCCCTTCACAAATAGAGCATTATCACGAAGGATCTGGAATACCATCCTGACCTGCTTCACATGAGACTTCCAATCATTGGAAAAAATCAAAATATCATCCAAATACACTATCAAGAATTTATCAAGATAATTGAGGAAAATGTCATGCATGAAGGACTGAAATACAGAAGGAGCATTAGAAAGCCCGAAAGGCATCACCAGGTATTCAAAATGGCCTTCAGGCGTATTAAATGCAGTTTTCCATTCGTCACCCTGTTTAATACGAACAAGATTATATGCCCCTCGAAGGTCAATCTTGGTAAACCAACTAGCCCCCTTAATCCGAGCAAACAAATCAGAGAGCAAAGGTAAAGGGTATTGGAATTTGACCGTGATCTTATTAAGGAGGCGATAATCAATACAGGGTCTCAAGGAGCCATCCTTCTTGGCAACAAAAAAGAATCCCGCTCCCAATGGTGACGAAGACGGCCGAATATGTCCCTTCTCCAAGGACTCCTTAACATAGCTCCGCATAGCGGTATGTTCTGGCACAGACAGGTTGAAAAGTCGGCCCTTAGGGAACTTAGAGCCTGGAATCAAGTCAATAGCACAATCACAGTCCCTATGTGGAGGAAGGGAACTGGACTTGGGCTCATCGAATACATCCTGGAAATCTGACAAAAATTCAGGAACATCAGAAGAGGGGGAAGAGGAAATTGACATTAAAGGGACGTCACTATGTACCCCTTGACAACCCCAACTAGTCACAGACATCGATTTCCAATCCAACACTGGATTGTGTACTTGTAACCATGGAAAACCCAGTACAACAACATCATGTAAATTATGCAACACCAGAAAACGACAATCTTCCCGATGTGCTGGAGCCATGCACATAGTCAGCTGAGTCCAATACTGAGGATTATTCTTGGCCAACGGTGTAGCATCAATACCCCCCAATGGAATAGGGCTCTGCAAAGGCTGCAAAGAAAAACCACAGCGCCTGGCGAATTCTAAGTCCATTAAGTTCAGGGCAGCGCCTGAATCCACAAATGCCATGACATAGAAAGATGACAATGAGCAAATCAGGGTCACAGACAGGAGAAACTTAGGCTGTACAGTACTAATGGTAACAGATCTAGCGACCCTCTTAATACGCTTAGGGCAATCAGAGATAGTATGAGCTGAATCACCACAGTAAAAACACAGCCCATTCTGACGTCTGTATCCCCTCTGTTCCGCTCTAGTCAGAATCCTATCACATTGCATAGGCTCAGGACTCTGTTAAGAGGATGCTGCCATATGGTGCACCACTTTGCGCTCGCGCAGGCGCCGATCAATCTGAATGGCTAGAGACATAGATTCGCTCAGACCAACAGGTGTGGGGAACCCCACCATAACATCTTTAAGGGTTTCAGAAAGACCCTTTCTGAAAATTGCTGCCAGAGCATCCTCATTCCATTTAGTGAGCACAGACCATTTTCTAAATTTCTGGCAGTATAATTCTGCCGCTTCCTGACCCTGGCACAGGGCCAACAAGGTTTTTTCCGCATGATCCACAGAGTTAGGTTCGTCATACAATAATCCGAGCGTAAAACAAATCTGGAATAGGAATTCTAGGCTTCAAGGCTGGAGTCTGAACAACATAATCTTGGATACTCTGAACTCTTGCAGCAAGCTGATCCACACGAGAAAACAAACCCTGAACATCCATGTCCGCGCCCAAATCCACCCAGAGATTAAGAGGAAGGAAAAAGACAAAACAGACTAAAGAAAAAAAAATGGCTCAGAACTAGTGTTGAGCGATACCGTCCGATACTTGAAAGTATCGGTATCGGATAGTATCGGCCGATAACGGAAAAGTATCGGATATCGCCGATACCGATACCCGATACCATTACAAGTCAATGGGACACCAAGTATCGGAAGGTATCCTGATGGTTCCCAGGGTCTGAAGGAGAGGAAACTCTCCTTCAGGCCCTGGGATCCATATTAATGTGTAAAATAAAGAATTAAAATAAAAAATATTGATATACTCACCTCTCCGGAGGCCCCTGCACCTCACCGCTGTTAACCGGCAGCCTTCTTTGCTTAAAATGAGCGCGATTAGGGCCTTCCATGACGTCACGGCTTCTGATTGGTCGCGTGCCGCTCATGTGACCGCCAGGCGACCAATCACAAGCCGTGACGTCATTCTCAGGTCCTAAATTCCTAGAATTAGGAATTTAGGACCTGAGAATGACTTCACGGCTTGTGATTGGTCGCGTGGCGGTCACATGAGCGGCACGCGACCAATCAGAAGCCGTGACGTCATGGAAGGTGCTGAACGCGCTCATTTTAAGCAAAGCAGGCTGCCGGTTACTACCAGGGCGCGTCAGAGGGTGAGTATATCCCTATTTTTTATTTTAATTCTTTATTTTTTACGTGGATATGGATCCCAGGGCCTGAAGGAGAGTTTCCTCTCCTTCAGACCCTGGGAACCATACACTGGGAACTTCCGATTCCGATTCCCAATACTACAAAAAAATATCGGATCTCGGTATCGGAATTCCAATACCTCAAGAATAGGCCGAAACCCGATACTTGCGGTATCGGAATGCTCAACACTACTCAGAACACTTTTTCTTTTCCTTCTTTTGAGATGCATTAAACTCATTTGTGGCCAGTTGTACTGTTATGGACTGGTAATTTAGGAGCGACATGCGACTAGCTCTGAGCTGGTGGTAACTATACAGACCGCAGTTCCTGATCTTAACACAACACTAGCAGTAGCCGTGGGATGTTCCTGTCACTCCCTGGACACCTCGTCACAGCCGGAGAACTAGCTACCCCTAAAGGTAGAAACAGGAAAGCTATCTTGCCTCAGAGAAAATCCCCAAAGGATAGGACAGCCCCCTACAAATAATGACTGTGAGAGGAGAAGGAAATGACATACGTAGTATGAAACAAGATTTAGCAAAGGAGGCCACTTCTAGCTAGATAGATAGTACAGGAATGAACACTGTGCGGTCAGTAATAAAAACTAGAAAAAGTCCACCGCAGAGATATGCAAAAATCTCCACACCTGACTAAAGGTGTGGAGGGCAACATCTGCAGCCCAGAGCTTCCAGTTTAGCTGAATAGATCCATACTGATAAGCTGGACAAATGAGCAAAACATAGAATGTGCTGAACAATAAAGTCCACAACAAGTGGACTGCAAAAGGACAAGCAAGGACTTATCTTTGCTGAACTGGACAGAGTGTCAGGGAAATCCAAAAGAGCAGTGACTCCAAGCAGGAACAATTGACAACTGGCATTGATTGAGGGATAAGGCCAGACTAAAATAGCCGAGCCAGAAAGACGATCAGTGGAAGCAGCTGCTGATGCTAAATCCAAGAAGCAGCTATACCACTCAAAACCACAGGAGGGAGCCCAAGAGCAGAATTCACAAAAGTGCTACTTACAACCACCGGAGGGAGCCCAAGAGCGGAATTCACAACAGCGGTCCCTCCTTGCAAGTGTCCTCCGCTGACCACACCAATGCTGCCTGTGTACCCCTGCGAGATAACTCTAAGTGCCTTGAGCCTATTTTTATTTATTTTAGGCCTAGTAAGCCTGTCTGCGGTCCCTCCTTGCAATCCTCCTCCGCTGACCACACCAATGCTGCCTGTGTACCCATGTAACCTATTTAAAACTGCCTTGAGCCTATTTTTATTTATTTTAGGCCTAGTAAGCCTGTCTGCGGTCCCTCCTTGCAATCCTCCTCTGCTGATCACACCAATGCTGCCTGTGTACCCCTGCGAGATAACTCTAAGTGCCTTGAGCATATTTTTATTTATTTTAGGCCTAGTAAGCCTGTCTGCGGTCCCTCCTTGCAATCCTCCTCCGCTGACCACACCAATGCTGCCTGTGTACCCATGTAACCTATTTAAAACTGCCTTGAGCCTATTTTTATTTATTTTAGGCCTAGTAAGCCTGTCTGCGGTCCCTCCTTGCAATCCTCCTCCACTGACCACACCAATGCTGCCTGTGTACCCATGTAACCTATTTAAAACTGCCTTGAGCCTATTTTTATTTATTTTAGGCCTAGAAAGCCTGTCTGCGGTCCCTCCTTGCAATCCTCCTCCACTGACCACACCAATGCTGCCTGTGTACTCATGTAACCTATTTAAAACTGCCTTGAGCCTATTTTTATTTATTTTAGGCCTAGTAAGCCTGTCTGCGGTCCCTCCTTGCAATCGTCCTCCTCTGACCACAACAATGCTGCCTGTGTACCCCTGCGAGATAACTCTAAGTGCCTTGAGACTATTTTTATTTATTTTAGGCCTAGTAAGCCTGTCTGCGGTCCCTCTTTGCAATCCTCCTCCACTAACCACACCAATGCTGCCCGTGTACCCCTGGAACCTATTTTAAAGTGCATAGAGCCTATTTTTTTATTTTATTTAATATTAATAAAGCCATGATGGACTACGCTGTACCACGCTACGAGCTACCCAGTTGACACTTCTTTTGCTGTTTGCCGCCAGAAGTTCCCGCCAAAAACCGCCGCCATTGCTACACCAAAGAAGAAGGAGGGCGTGCCATGGGAGGAGACTACCAAAGTGGCGCCAGAAGCGGCGACCGCCCCCTGCGCCTCTTGCTGCAAAGCGAAGACCTGCCTCAAAGCAGGGGACCACCCCTTGATTTGCAACGGCGGGAAGCGGGTGACGGAGAAGCTCGACCCCAGAGAAATGGCGGAGCCAGGTGCATGCATTGCCACCGACTATCAGACAGCGATGATGAACAGCAAGTGCCTGAAAGAGGAAGGAGCAATCCCGACTTACCCTCAACCACCGCAGCGGGAGAATCTGAACTCCTCGGAGCCGGCGACAGGGGAGCTGAACCCACCTATCCCGACATTGGAGTCAGCCGAGGAGGAGCCATGGGGAGCGGAGTCGCATCTGGATGCCGCAGAGGGAGAGCCGCGGTCCGGGCTGCAGCCGATTCCAGTGTCCTCGTCAACGGACCGGATCGACATCGGTGGAATCACATTGGGCGCAGGTATGGAAGACGCCCCTGCTCCCCCTCTCGATCCTGCTCCCGCGACCGGGCCTCACCCCAGTAAAAGCCGTCTCCTCTCGGCAGAGCTAGTGGTGTTACCCCCCGACGCAATGGGGAAGCTGGTACCACCGCTGCCGACCAGGATGGGAGAACCCATAGACGTGTGCCCAGACGGGGTGATTCTCCAGTGGGACACCCCCCGGATTGGGCCAGATGGAGCTCTGGAGGAAGGGTTCACCCTTGCTGTGCTTACCTGGGAACAATACAAACAGTGCTTGATCCTACATTGGAAAAGGCAAAAAGAGGCAGAGCTGACTGACCCACTGAGAGTACAACAATCACCTCGTGCATGTGGTAATAAGGACGTGGTAAAGCGGGGAACTGTATTGGCCTTCCACCCGAAGAGGGGATGGGGCTCCATACAAGAACCGGGGCTACCAACTGACGTCTTCATTACTGGTTGCAACGTGAAGACTCCCTGCTGCAGCCGAGATGGTGATCCATTGCAAAGGGGGGATCAGGTGACCTACACCCGTCATCGGAATGCATACGGGTGGTATGCCCGGAACGTTCGCCGCTGTGAACTTGGGAGAGTGTCATCTGTTACTTCAACCATGATGGAACCAGACGTGACAGATCTTACCAATATTGCCACCGTACGTCTCATTGCAGCGACTGAGCTGGCGGCTAGAGTCCGCCTTCAGGTTCAGGCATCAGGTGGTCTGACTGCACCCGGGAAACTCACCAGCGACACTGGTGTGGCATCAGCCGTTGATCAAGGATTGAAGCCTGCACAGTCGGAAGGTGTCCACTTCCGACTGATGTCTTTTGATTTACTAGGAGAATAAACCTCGATACCATGAGAATGTAAATAGTTACTGTTCTACTGTTTTGCTGCTAGACCCGTCCAGGGTTAACTCTTAAAGGGATCCCTTTGTTGACCCGGGATCCCTATTGTTTTGCTTACTTTTTCTAAGTTTTGCACAAGTTTCCAGAACTGCCGCAATCATGAACAGTGCATGATACAAACTGCTTGTAAATAGTTTGCACCTTCTTAAAGGTGCTCCCTACTGGTTTTACTTAAGGAAGGACTCTTTGTGAAGTTACCGCACCGGAGCCTTTGCTGAGTACGGACTGGTAGCTTGAGAAGATATGCTACCTCATGGAGACTTGGTCACCTTTTAAAGAGGACGTTCACCTGTTGCACTTAAAGGGTGATATTGCTTTAAGACAAAGTAATAATGTCTTGATGGAAGAAAATGATGAAGATGCTTATATGAAGAAGTTATGTGTATTTAACAAGTTAATTGTGAGAAATGTTTAATAATGATGATAGAAACCTGGGGACAGACAGTGAACCCGTACGCGGTTGGTTAGTGAGTCCTCTTAGGAGCCATATAGAGATGGCTCATTGATCCAAAACTGAAAGTAATGTTATGTTCTATACTGTGTATAGTAGTTGAAAAGGCAATAGGCCCGGGCTGAACGGGGCGGTCCTGTAACAGAAAGGAGAGGCAGAAGGTCTGGTGCCGTTAGGACAGGCGGTCCTGCAGATTTAAAGAGGGAGCATGAAAAAGTTAAATTGCCTTATGATGTGATTATAAGAAGGTCTTTAGTGGATTCAGAGTGTACGTCCTTAAAGGCAAAGTTAAATTATTGTTCGAGCATTTGTACTAAGTAGAATACCCAGTTGGGTAAAGAGAGTTATTTATAGAAAAGTTATTTAAAAGTATTTAACCATGTTTGTAACGTTCAAGTGTCCTCACCTCCCATAAAGGGAAGCTCTGTTCAAGTATACTTATTGTTATTGCACTCAACAAAATTGTATGTCTTTTTGCTAACCTGTATTGTTGTTTTCTTCCCAGTCCAGGAGTACTGGATTTAACCGGGGAGGAGTGCAGCGCCCCAGAGTCCTGGTCGTTGCAGTACTGTGGCTCCGCCACTAAGGGGAGCTATGGTACGTCCGATGGCACTGAAGGAGTTCATCTAACCAGGTATCACAGACACCAATACATTTCACAGCCGGGCCTCCAGGGGGAGCTAAGGGTTCTATTCATTAGGCCACTCCCCACCATTGTGGGTAAACTGGGGGTCAGGCAGGAAGTTAGACAAAAAGCTGACTGGGTTGGAACCAGGCAACACCTTGTGGCAGAGGGTGTTGTGGGAGAAGATTCAGTAGGGTCCCTGTCAGGGGTGGGATCCTGACAGAGGCTTGGCAACTTGAGCGAACGTAACGGGACCGTGCCTGCTCAGTATAGCGGCGGTACCCAAGAAGGGACTGGAAGCAAGATAGATTGTGCTGAGTGAGAAACGAGATCAAAGCAACAAGGAGAATACCAGTAGGAGTCGTGCTGTAAGACCGAGGCAACATCCTACTGAGGCGCACAACCGGCGGCCGGAACGCCGAGGGAGTATTACAATATTCAGCTTCAAGCAATACTCTAAACCACGGCAGGACAGTCAGTCTAAGGCGGGCTGTCTCACCTAAATCACCTATGCAGTCTTGGGGGGCAACTTGTGGAGAGGGGCGACTCTAGGGTCCCGGAAGAGCTCCGAGCCTACCCGTCATACGGGTGCCGTTCCAACCGTAACATCCAGGAGGGACGGAGGATTAGCAGAACATCATCTAATCGAGTTGTGAGGGAACTTAAGAAATGGACACAACAGTTGTGGGGACTTTCCGTAAGCACAGCAGGGAAGGACCACAACACATAGCGCTAGCAGGAAGGCGCAGATTTCCACCTGTTAAGAGAACTCTGGAGGTGCCATTGGACCGGCCGGACTTGCGCAGCCTGGTTATCCGGATTCCGGACTGAGGACCCAGAGATCTTCAGTAAAGAGGTAAAGAGACTGCAACCTGGTGTCCTCGTTATTTACTGCACCGCACCACTACAGCATCACCACCACCATCATCTATTCACATCTATTACTGTACGCCCCTCAGCAGGGTCACGGACCGGGTCTAACCACCGTGACATCCCCAGAGCAGAGACTCAGAGGCCCGGTACCGGGTACCCCTCGGCCCTGCGGCAGTGGGGGCGCTACACATGGACCTGTAGGCATGGCCACGGAAGGTTATGTGTCCATTATGGTGCAATGGGTTAATGTGGTGGATGCATGGTCCACAGGGGACAGCCTACTAACTCTGTCTGCAGTCCCTCATTAAAATTGTCCTCAATTCAGGTTTTCGGGCTTTTTAAAAAAATAGGAAACTGCATTTGGGCTACTAGTTTGGTTGGGGCCTACTGTTGATGTCTGCCGCTCCTGGGTGTTCTCCTCCTCCTGGGTGTTCTCCTCCAGGTTTCCTTGTCTGAGCTTCAACCTTCAGGCTCTCATAAAGTATTTTTAAATGTAACACTGCAGTTGCCCTGCTACCTGGGTTGGGGCCTAGTAACGGTGTCTGCCGCTCCCTGGTGTTCTCCTCCTCCTTGGTGTTCTCCTCCAGGTTTCCTTGTCTGAGCTTCAACCTTCAGGCTCTCATAAAGTATTTTTAAATGTAACACTGCAGTTGCCCTGCTACCTGGGTTGGGGCCTAGTAACGGTGTCTGCCACTCCTTGGTGTTCTCCTCCTCCTTGGTGTTCTCCTCCTGGTTTCCTTGTCTGAGCTTCAACCTTCAGGCTCTCATAAAGTATTTTTAAATGTAACACTGCAGTTGCCCTGCTACCTGGGTTGGGGCCTAGTAACGGTGTCTGCCGCTCCTTGGTGTTCTCCTCCTCCTTGGTGTTCTCCTCCTGGTTTCCTTGTCTGAGCTTCAACCTTCAGGCTCTCATTAAGTATTTTTTTTAAAAAAATTGGTGGTTGGGGCCTACTAACGGTGTGTGCCACTCCCTGGTGTTGTCCTCCACTGTATAAAGCTGAGCTTCAACCTTCAGGCTCTCATTAAGTATTTTTTTTAAAAATTGGTGGTTGGGGCCTACTAACGGTGTGTGCCGCTCCCTGGTGTTGTCCTCCACTGTATAAAGCTGAGCTTCAACCTTCAGGCTCTCATTAAGTATCTGTTTTTAAAAATTGGTGGTTGGGTCCTACTAACGGTGTGTTCCGCTCCCTGGTGTTGTCCTCCACTGTATAAAGCTGAGCTTCAGTCTTTAGGCTTTCGGCCTATAGTAGCAGATATTAAACTGCATTTGGCCTTCAACTTTGGTTGGGCCCTACTAACGGTGTGTGCCGCTCCCTGTTGTTGTCCTCCACTGTATAAAGCTGAGCTTCACTCTTTGGGCTTTCGGCCTATAGTAGCAGGTAGCAGATATTAAACTGCATTTGGCCTTCAACTTTGGTTGGGCCCTACTAACGGTGTGTGCCGCTCCCTGGTGTTGTCCTTCACTGTATAAAGCTGAGCTTCAGTCTTTAGGCTTTCGGCCTATAGTAGCAGATATTAAACTGCATTTGGCCTTCAACATTGGTTGGGCCCTACTAACGGTGTGTGCCGCTCCCTGGTGTTGTCCTCTACTGTATAAAGCTGAGCTTCAACCTTCAGGCTCTCATTAAGTAGTTGTTTTTAAAAAATTGGTGGTTGGGGCCTACTAACGGTGTCTGACGCTCCCTGGTGTTGTCCTCCACTGTATAAAGCTGAGCTTCAACCTTCAGGCTCTCTTTAAGTATTTGTTTTTAAAAATTGGTGGTTGGGGCCTACTAACGGTGTGTGCCGCTCCATGGTGTTGTCCTCCACTGTATAAAGCTGAGCTTCAATCTTAAGGCTCTCCTTAAGTAGTTGTTTTTAAAATGTGTGGTTGGGCCCTTAAAACGGTGTCTGACCCTACTGGGTGTTCTCCTCCTCCTGGGTGTTCTCCTCCTCCTGGGTGTCCTCCTACAGGTTTCCTTGTCTGAGCTTCAACCTTCAGGCTCTCCTTAAGTAGTTGTTTTTAAAATGTGTGGTTAGGCCCTTAAGACGGTGTCTGACGCTACTGGGTTTTCTCCTGTTTTGTTGTCCCGACCTTCAATGTTCAGGCTTTCAGCTTACATTTTAAATAATTAAACTGCAGTTGGCCTACTACTTTGGTTGGGCCTAGTAACGGTGTGTGCCGCACCTTGGTGTTGTCCTGTGTTATTTTCCTGACCTTTAATCTTCAGGCTTTCGGCCTTCATTTGTAATATTAAACTGCATAGGGCCTACTAGTGTGGTTCGGCCCTACTAACGGTGTCTGCCGCTCCTGGGTTTTCTACTCCACTGAACTAAGCAATGCCACCTGGTTAGTCCTGTTACCAATTTTGAACTGCATTTTACCCACTTTCTTATTTGGGCCTATATCAGTGTTTTGTCCTCATCCTGCCCATTGCCCAGCCGGTGCTAGATGAGTCTTGTGGTACTTTGACCCAGACCACTACATTCCCCTTGCATGCTACACAGCCACAATCTGACCCTGCTGAAAGTCAGGTTCCCCTTCCCGCATACTATACCACCTTACACAGAGGAAGGTGCAGATGAAAGAGCAGGTTTCTTCAACAGGTAGGGGGGCATACTCGTTGGCGACGTCACAGGCACAGGGCCCCTCAGAGTACGCAAAAGTGTCGCTGCCGGTGGGAGGCGCCCCCGCCGTGCAAACACACCACCGTACTTTGAGGGGCCCTGTGCCAGTGCCAATGCGAATGAGTGGGCCTCCCTGCTTGCTCAGGATCACAGCACTTGCAAAGTTGAAATACTTACCTCTCACTGCTCCACCGCCGTGACGTAGTCCACGTTTCCTGGGCCCACTAAAACCTTGAACCAGCCCTACCCCCCACAACTTTTGCCAAATGACCCCCAATTTACAATGCCCAACTATTATTAGAAAGTTAATTAAGATTGACAAGCTTCAGAAACAAGAATGGATGTTTTTGGCATTAAAATGGGCACTGTAGGTGTTTTCCTGGCCTCCACTCACTGCCGACTATGCTTCCCCATTGACTTGCATTGGGTTTCATGTTTCGGTCGATCCCCGACTTTTCGCGATAATCGGACGACTTCACTCGACTCGACTTTGGACAAAGTCGGGTTTCGCAAAACCCGACTCGATCTTAAAAAAATGAAAGTCGCTCAACCCTACTCATCAAGTGTCTCCTCACTTCCCAGATGTTTACAAAATTTGTAAAAAAGAAGTAACACTACACAATGATGGAGAAGGCCTGGGTTCAACACTTTTATTTTAAATCTGTTGCTTCCTTCAATTTCTCTTTTTTTAAATGAAATAGAAAAATATCTAACCATCAACCTCCCTTTTGTGTCCTGTGTTCTGTTGTCAATAAAATACTAGAGATTTCCAAAAAATTTGCATTCTTGATTTCTTTACATTTTACAACATTTTTGGAACTGAAGTGTTGCACCAAAAACTGTTCGAAAACTGTATTTACCCAATGCAACCAATCAGGGCTCCGTTTATATTTTTAAGTTTATATATTAAAATCAAAGTTGGACTTTTTTTTATTTCGCAATGGGTAACAAAGACGATTATTGATGAATCTGCCTCATTAGTACTAATGGTCTATATTTATACAAGGCAACTATTACATAAGGTCAGAAGAACTACAGTATCTGTTGCCTGTCAAAAGAAATCCTATGCAACAATGGTTAATGCCTGATTTAGGATTGGAACATGAAGGGGCTAAAAAGTTTACGCAGCGTGAACAAGTGCCAACTTGGCGCACAAGGGTTAGGAAATCATAATTTGTTTGGAAATAGAGTCCTGCAGAATAATCTTAAAATAGTAGCTAATTTCCCTAATCCCAAAACTCCATTTCTTAGATGCGTCCATCGAATATATTTCGATATTTTCACAGTGAGTCAAAATGACTTTCAATGTAAACAAATGTGAAATAGTAGCGTTTCTATGCTGTGATGTGTACTGCCATCAAGTGGATATTTGGAGAAACCAGCTTCCATTCTGTCTAGGGATTGCCATTAATATACATGAGTTTACATGCATAATGCGCTCAGCTCGTAGTCAGTCATTGTAGAGTTAATTCACCAGAAATTACTTTTTGAGATTTCCATAAAAAAGGACAATTCGTTTCCTGGAGAATCAATACAAGGATTTTTTTTTATAGATTTTATCATGTTATAGACGTAACGGAGTACTGGATCTGAACACCATACAAGGGATGGCCTAAGATTAGGCAAACATGCTCGGTACAGATAGAAATCCGCATCAAATAAATACCAAGTGGACTCGAATATGATCAATGCCGTATTGAGAATAAAGTGCACATAGGACCCTGATTTATTCGGCAATCATATACTAGGTGGAAGCAATCTCTTCATGTGTCATGCATATCTACATTGAAGAGGTATACATCTATATATGAAGCATTTATTTATCAAGTATTGTCCGTTTGTAGCAAAAACTGGCACTTCATATCATATTATAAACAAAAAAACTAGGCTTATACATGACCATAGCCGAAAAAGAGACCCATGGAATAAATATAAAATCAATTTTTATTATACATTATACTAAAATCATACATAAAGAAATATTAGGAAAAACCAAAGTGCCCAGAAAGGGGAAATGTATACCATCAATAAAGTAAAAGATGGAGGTAAAACTGTGCTCACTAGGTAGGTTATAATTACCCTATTGCTTAATTAAACTAAATTGTCTGCCCATATGTGAAAAATATATGCATCCTAAATAATGCTTAAAGAAGCCTGTGTCAAGGAAAGCACCTCAATATTTTTTTCTTTGTATAATACATCAAACTTCCAAAAGGTTGTATATTTCAGAGGACTCTATAAACAATTAAAGACAGGCAGAGCAAGGAAATAGGAACCTTTTAAAGTAGAAAGCTTGCAATATTTTGTTAGGTGTCGAGTTCCCACCGGTGCATACGGGGAATCTCGAACCACCTCCGCTGCGGTCCCCAATTCTTCTCCAGCCACAGTGGAGTCTGCTCAGCAGAGACATCGGTCCCAGCATCTGGCTAGGGCAGATACTCTGCGCTTGGTTACTGCTGCTCTTCCAGGCTTGGCCATTGTAGCCGGCACTGGTCAGTGGTGAGCAGACGTCTTTGGGACTAAGTCCTGCTTTTCCCCTTCTGAGCATGCCCATGGGAGGACCTCTCATTGGAGGTCGGGGGTCACACGCTCAGGTCCTGTAGCAGCTCCCATTGGTCCTCTAGGAAGTTCCTGAAGTTGCTGCAGCTATAAAAGGCTTGCATGGCCACATGGCCATGCGCTAGTATCATTTGTGTTTTGTGCTTGTCGCCAGTAATACTCTGACACTCAGGCTACATGTGGAGAGTTTCCGTTAGCCATGGGAAATTACATAGGCAGGCAGCTAGCGTCAGTGGGGGCAATTAGTTGCTTGGCTTAGCATCTGGTTCCTTCATGTGTGCAGTTAGCACAGAAGAGTTCCAGAGCAAGCACAACCCTAGTTGGTTTTAGTCCCACTAATTATTTCACGACTCTGTGAAGCAACAGGGTTCGTGCTGATACTGACCAAGTGACCGAACTAGCGTCTAATATGCCATTGCACCGCCATATAGGGCCGCAAGTTCTCTAGCAGCAGGCATCTCTCCTGCACGGTGGACCCCAGACGAAGAATGCACCTATAATAACTCATATATTTACTCGGTACGTTCCGCCAGCCGTAACATATACAGGTCCTTCTCAAAAAATTAGCATATAGTGTTAAATTTCATTATTTACCATAATGTAATGATTACAATTAAACTTTCATATATTATAGATTCATTATCCACCAACTGAAATTTGTCAGGTCTTTTATTGTTTTAATACTGATGATTTTGGCATACAACTCCTGATAACCCAAAAAACCTGTCTCAATAAATTAGCATATTTCACCCGTCCAATCAAATAAAAGTGTTTTTTAATAACAAACGAAAAAACCATCAAATAATAATGTTCAGTTATGCACTCAATACTTGGTCGGGAATCCTTTGGCAGAAATGACTGCTTCAATGCGGCGTGGCATGGAGGCAATCAGCCTGTGACACTGCTGAGATGTTATGGAGGCCCAGGATGCTTCAATAGCGGCCTTAAGCTCATCCAGAGTGTTGGGTCTTGCGTCTCTCAACTTTCTCTTCACAATATCCCACAGATTCTCTATGGGGTTCAGGTCAGGAGAGTTGGCAGGCCAATTGAGCACAGTAATACCATGGTCAGTAAACCATTTACCAGTGGTTTTGGCAAAGCATTTCAGCCGATGGAAGCATGAAGTGCTCCAAAATCTCCTGATAGCTAGCTGCTATCATGCCCTTGATGAAACACAGTGGACCAACACCAGCAGCTGACATGGCACCCCACACCATCACTGACTGTGGGTACTTGACACTGGACTTCAGGCATTTTGGCATTTCCTTCTCCCCAGTCTTCCTCCAGACTCTGGCACCTTGATTTCCGAATGACATGCAAAATTTGCTTTCATCAGAAAAAAGTACTTGGGACCACTTAGCAACAGTCCAGTGCTGCTTCTCTGTAGCCCAGGTCAGGCGCTTCTGCCGCTGTTTATGGTTCAAAAGTGGCTTTACCTGGGGAATGCGGCACCTGTAGCCCATTTCCTGCACACGCCTGTGCACGGTGGCTCTGGATGTTTCCACACCAGACTCAGTCCACTGCTTCCTCAGGTTCCCCAAGGTCTGGAATCGGTCCTTCTCCACAATCTTCCTCAGGGTCCGGTCACCTCTTCTCGTTGTACAGCGTTTTCTGCCACATTGTTTCCTTCCAACAGACTTACCATTGAGGTGCCTTGATACAGCACTCTGGGAACAGCCTATTTGTTGAGAAATTTCTTTCTGGGTCTTACCCTCTTGCTTGAGGGTGTCAATGATGGCCTTCTTGACATCTGTCAGGTCGCTAGTCTTACCCATGATGGGGGTTTTGAGTAATGAACCAGGCAGGGAGTTTTTAAAAGCCTCAGGTATCTTTTGCATGTGTTTAGAGTTAATTAGTTGATTCAGAAGATTAGGATAATAGGTCGTTTAGAGAACCTTTTCTTGATATGCTAATTTATTGAGACAGGTTTTTTGGGTTATCAGGAGTTGTATGCCAAAATCATCAGTATTAAAACAATAAAAGACCTGACAAATTTCAGTTGGTGGATAATGAATCTATAATATATGAAAGTTTAATTGTAATCATTACATTTTTGTAAATAATGAAATTTAACACTATATGCTAATTTTTTGAGAAGGACCTGTATATATATAAAGGGAGGTGTATAAAACCTTACTTAGGAACACAGGTAAATGGATGGATGGCACTTCCCCCTCACCCCAACGCATGTTTTGCCGTCTCTTCCTCCGGGGGCCGATGTTGGTGCTTGACTTTATTCTCTCTTTCTACAAGTAGAAAACTTGTAATATATAAAAAGGGAGGTGTATAAAACCTTACTTAGGAACACAGGTAAATGAATGGATGGCACGTTCCCCTCACCCCAACGCACGTTTCGCAGATGCTTCTTCCGGGGACGATGTTGGTGCTTGACTTCATTCTCTCCTTCCATTTATATATTTTTTTCTTAATAATCAGGAGTACGAGATAAATATTTTTGGGAGAGATTTTAATAACCAGAATAAAACATAATGTTATTATATATGATTTGGCAGAGTTATTTTTTGTATGGATTTGATTTGTTACTCTTTGGATTCTTTTTGTGTAAATCGTAATCTATCAGCAGATCTTGTCAGGGACGAGTAGATCTTCCCATCAGGCCATCAGATTTTTTTTTTGTAGCTTTCAATACAGAAATGGTAAAACTGCCTTGTTTTGTTAATAATTTGAAGAATCACCAGCTATTTCTCGTGAAAGGCTCCTTGGAAATTCAAATGCAGGAATGTCTCGACCTATTCTAGTAAACCTAATTTGAAACTTTGAGTGATGTTTTTCAAATTTTCCTCTTTTTTATGTTTTTCTACAGCCTATTATTTGCCTTATGAGCATGTGATACTAGCAAAGCATCCAGACATCATGGAATTACATTATGCCTGTCATTCTTATTAACCATCTTCATCAATGCATGGTGCTATGACAGCTTATAGCTATGGCAGTTAAGTGATGTATTATTATTTTTTGTTCACTTTATGACACCATTATATTCCATACCGCTTACAGACATTCCATGGTCCCCAATGGGGCTCAAAATCTTAATTCACTTTCAGTATGTCTTTGGAGTATGGAAAGAAACCGGAGAACCCGGATGAAAACATACAGTACAAACTCCTTGCCGATGTTGTCCTTGGTGGGATTTGAACCCAGGACCCCAGCGCTGCAGAGCAACAGTGCTAACTGCTAATCCACTTTGATGCCTATGTTAGCTGGGCTTCTAATTTGATAGTCTTGAATTTTATAGAATATTCTACAAAATACTTTGAAAACATTTATGTGTGTACCAGATACTGCATGTGGTAGGGATATCTTCAGACAAAATGCATGTGTATAGTTATGGTTTATACTTGCTCTGGTTCATTCCTGTTACTCAGCTCTTGATTGCTATTTGTATACTCGACCTGTGCTTACTTTCATGCTTCTGGATTCTAACCCTTGTTCCTGTCTTCTAAGTTCGGCATCCATTTCCGCTGAGCTACAACTAACCCATATTTTCTTTGGGTGTCTTAGTTCTGTTATCTTTGTTTCTGTTGGTTTTAGGTAACAGGTGTTTTTCCATTTATTCTCTTTGTCTGTCCAATCACCTTTCGGGTGCAGCTTTAAATACCTTCTTCACTGTTGTTTCCTGCTGGTGATAGACTTTGTAGGATTCATTCACTGTGCTGTAGTTTTGTTGATTGCAGGTGCCTTGTTTCTGATTCCTTTATTTCTTAATAAACTGCTACTTTAGCGATCCTAGGAGCTGCAAAGGACATTCAGCGTAAGCCGCCATTGAGTGGTGGTGATATTGCGTTTCCTTAGGGTACCAACCTTCGCAGTCAGGAAGGGACAGACCAGGGTCAAAGAAGAGCTTTTTGTCATCTGAACAAAGACCTGTCAGATTAAAATATTTGTCTTCCCTGTTTGTGCGTTACCAGTGTGAATGTGCTTTAGAAGTCATAACTCTTAGCCAATCCTTCTGCTTGACAATTCTGTTACTGTTCCTGACTTCCTATTATTGACTCTTTCTGACCATACTCTACCAGCTCTTTCCATCGGCCAGCAGCCACTCCGTGGAGCTAATCCAAGGGCTAATCCGTGTAAGTACAGATCTCTGTACAAGTATTAAAGCGTGAAGGTTAAGACATCCCTGGGATCTGTTATGTGTATTGACTAGTGCAAAACCTTTCCATGAAAGTCCCAATAGGAGCTGCCAGCCTTCTGTTACCAGTGCTCCCTGACACATAGACAGATAATTTACTTACTTTCTAAAACTCTTCTCAATTTGGGAAGCTCAGTTTTAATCTTATTGTCCTCTTGTAGGCTCACATCACAAGTGTGGAGGCCACAACTCCCAAAACTGCGACCGTTTCAGAATCTGAGGTCCACTTCTAATTTTGGTCTGTTACCTATGACCATCTTGCTATATGCCCATAATAAAAAGGAATCAGGATTCATAACAATGAAAAAGAATGCATCAATATTCTATCAGTACATTTTTAGTCTTCTATCAATATTGGATGTTTTAGCCAGCAAACAAAAAAAGCAATACAGACAACTGTAGAGGCAAAAACTAATCCAATACTGATCCAATACTGATAGAATACTGATGCATTCATATTTCAAGCACTCTCCATAAACTCCTATGGGTATATTCGGACATATAAAATAGCCATGGGAACAGTCCTTCTGGTTTATATTAGCACTATATTTCAAGCTACAAAAAAGGATGAAATATGAATTCCTAATACACCTCTATATAAAAGGAATTAGTATTAAATATAATGATCAAATACTGAGCAAAAAATTCTAACATTTCAAAAATTCTATTTCAGTGTTCAGATTTTTACACATCTTATCATTTACTGGTGCAAAATTAGAACATCATCAAAAAGTTAATTTATTTCAGTTCTTCAATGCAAAAAGAAACTCATATACTATATAGAGTCATTACACACAGAGTGATCTATTTCACGTGTTTATTTCTGTTAGTGTTGATGTTTATGGCTTACAGCCAATGAAAATCCAAAAGTCATTATCTCAGTAAATTAGAATACTTTATAACACCAGCTTGAAAAATGATGATAAAATCAGAAATGTATGTCCAGTAAATGCACTCAATACTTGGTTGGGGCTCCTTTTACATCAATTACTGCATCAATGCGGCGTGGCATGGAGGTGATCAGCCTGTGGCACTGCTGAGGGGTTATGGAATCCCAGGTTGCTTTGATAGCAGCCTTCAGCTCGTCTGCATTGTTGGGTTTGGTGTCTCTCATCTTCCTCTTGACAATACCCCATTGATTCTCTATAGTGTTAAGGTCAGGCGAGTTTGCTGCCAATCAAGCACAGTGATGCTGTTATTTTTAAACCAGGTATTGGTACTTTTGGCAGTGTGGACAGGTGCCAAGTCCTGCTGAAGAATGACATATCCATCTCTAAAACGTTTGTCCGCAGAGGGAAGCATGAAGTTCTCTAAAATTTTCTAGTAAACGGCTGCGCTGATTTTGATCTTGATTAAACACCGAAGACCTACACCAGCAGATTACATGGTTCCCCAAACCATCACTGATTGTGGAAACTTCAGACTAGACCTCCAGCAGCTTGGATTGTGACCTCTCTGCTTGATTCTGGCATTTTCTATTGGTCATGAGTGGCTTGACACAAGGAATGTGACACTTGTAGCCCATGTCCTGGATACGTCTGTGTGTGGTGGCTCTTGAAGCAATGACTCCATCAGCAGTCCACTCCTTGTGAATCTCCCCCAAATTTTTGAATGGCCTTTTCTTAACAATCCTTTCAAGGCTGCGGTTATCCCGGTGGCTTGTGCTCCATTTTTCTACCACACTTTTCCTTCCACTCAACCTTCCATTAATATGATTGGTTACAGCACTCTGTGAACAGCCGGCTTCTTTAGCAATGACCTGTTGTGGCTTCCCCTCCTTGTGGAGTGTGTCAATGACTGCCTCCTGGATATCTATCAAGTCAGCAGTCTTCCCCCTGATTGTGGAGACTACTGAAACAGACTAAGGAACCTTTTTAAAGGCTTAGGAAGCCTTTGCATTTGTTTTTGTTAATTATTCTAATTTGCTAACATAATAACTTTTGGGTTCTCATTGGCAGTAAGCCATAATCTTCAACATTAACAGAGCAATAAATAAAAAGGAAATGCACAGGGTAGTCATCTCCAAAATAACCACAAGTCTCAAAAAACTTTTTTGTAATGAAGCTGCAAAATAGTTGCAATTCAGCAGTAACCTTTATCTTGAAAGTTCCTGCAAGTAGTCAAACATAGAACAAGTCAAAAGTGGACAGTGTTTGCTCTTATTTTTTTCCTACTGATCACCTGAGCAATTCGTTTTTTAAACTTTTAAAATCTGTCAAATAAATGGGGCTTTTTATTTAGTGGCAATGTTTATGGTCTTTATTAAAGCACAGCTCACCGGATCCTCTAGGGCGTGTCTTTAGGCTGCTCTCTATAACTGTACTGTGAGCCATGCCTCCTTGCTAAAGACAGTAAAAACTACTAAACTAAAAGACTCACATGTCTGGAACTGTATGGCAGATTTTAGAAAAAAAAATAAATAAAACTGACTACTCAAGGAATCAGCAGGAATAAAATTAGAGGAAAAACTGGCCACTTTTGTCCTGTTGACAGTTTAAAGAGGTTTTTTTAAATAATTTTGTTTAGCGTGAGAAGTTATAAATTTTTCAAACACCGTATCAGAGGATTTGTGTTTATAACTTAAAAAAAAACATTGCACATAAATGGCTTCCAAATCCTTGCTTTTCCCCTGGCTATTTGCCTGCCTGTAGCTGCATTTTCAAAAAGCGTACTCATTTGGAGTACTGTTGATGGCAGTGATGGCTCAACTATGCCCCTGTGTCTCTAAATCTGGAGGTAAGCTGCTGCATATTAGGGACTCAGAGGAGGGGATAGTTGCTGACCCATCACTGCCATCACCTGTACTCCAAATGATAAAAATTTCAGCTGAAGCCTAGAAAACAGCCTTAGGAAGAGCCAGAGTTTTAAAGCTAATTACATAAATTTTTTTTACAGAAATGAAAACAAATCCCAAAATAAAGTTATTTGCAAAGTTTCATAACTTTCCAACTCTATGATATCAATATAGCTAAAAGCAGACATTCAGTATAGACTGGGGAAAGCCAGAATTTGGAAGACACTTACTTGACATTTTTTTAGTGGAAAGAAGACAAATCTTCTATTAAAGATTCATAACTTTCAATGCTGGACAAATGTATTAAAAAATGAAAGTTTATATAATATTTAATTAATTGTTAGACTTGCTAGTATCATCATTGCATGTCTCATACGTCCTTCCTAATCAGAGCTGGCATATTGCAGTAGTGGGTATACAGTTGTTCTCAAAAGATTACATACCCCAGCAGAATTGTTGCTTTCTTGGCCTTTTCTCAGAGAAAATAAATGATAACACCAAAACATTTTCTCCACTCATGGTTAGTGGTTGGGGAAGTCATTTATTGTTAAACAACTGTGTTTTCTCTTTTTTTAATCATAATGACAACCCAAAACATCCAAATGACCCTGATCACATACCCCATTTCTTAATAACGTGTATTGCCCCCTGTAACATCAATGACAGCTTGAAGTCTTTTGTGGTAGTTGTGGATGAGGTTCTTTATTTTCTCAGATGGTAAAGCTGCCCACTCTTCTTGGTAAAAAGCCTCCAGTTCTTGTAAATTCCTGGGCTGTCTAGCATAAACTGCACACTTGAGATCTCCCCAGAGTGGCTCAATGATATTGAGGTCAGGAGACTGAGATGGCCACTCCAGAACATTCACTTTGCTCTGCTGTAGCCAATGGCAGGTTGACTTAGCCTTGTGTTTTGGATCGCTGTTGGAACGTCCAAGTATGTCCCCTGAGCAGCTTCCGGGCTGATGAGTGCAAATTTACCTCCAGTATTTGCAGATAACGTGCTGCACTCATTTTTCCTTCAATTATGAACATGTTTCCTATGCGTTTGTAGCTCACACATTCCCAAAGCATCTGCGATCCACCTCCGTGCTTTACAGTAGGAATGGTGTTCCTTTCATTATAGGCCCTGTTGACCTATCTCCAAATGTAACATTTTTGATTGTGGCCAAAAAGTTTAATTTTGGTCTCATCACTCCAAATTACCTTGTTCCAGAAGTTTTGAGGCTTGCCTTTGTGCTATTTTGCATATTGTAGGAGAGATACTTTGTGGCATTTGCTCAGTAATGGCTTTCCTCTGGCAACTCGACCATGCAGCGCATTTTTCTTCAAGTGTCTACTGTTGTGAACTCTATTTCTGGGCTCCCTCTTGTGGTCACAAGTGGTACTGTGTGAGTGCTGTCTTTCTGTAGGTTTGTGACTGGCATCAGCTGTCTCGTTATCTGTGGGCTGGTTTTCTATTTAAGCTCACTTGGACTCTCAGTCTATGCCTGCTGTCGTTGTATTCAGTGCTATTCTGATTGCTCCTGTCTACATCCGTAATCAGTCTCTCCATGAGAAGCTAAGTTCTGTTTGCTTATTCTTGCTCATCTATGTTCAATATGTTTCCTAGAATATTATGAGTTTTGTCCAGCTTGCTAATATGTGATTTCTCTGCTTGCTGGTAGCTCTGGGGTGCTGAGTTGCTCCCCCCACATCGTTAGTTGGTGTGGGGGTTCTCGCATTCTCTGCGTGGATATTTTTGTATAGGGTTTTTTACTGACCGCACAGATCCCTTGCTATTTTCTGCTATCTAGTGTTAGCGGGCCTCATTTGCTTAACCTGTTTCATCTCTGCGTTTGTCTTTTCCTCTTAACTCACCGTTATTATTTGTGGGGGGCTGTTCTATATCTTTGGGGTTATTTCTCTGAGGCAAGTGAGGTCTTACTTTATCTCCAGGGGTAGTCAGTTTCTCAGGCCGTGAAGAGACGTCTAGGATTTCAGGAAACGTTCCACGGCTACCTTTAGTGTGTTTGGTTAGGATCAGGTTTTGCGGTCAGTCCAGTTACCACATCCCCAGAGCTTGTCCTATTTTCTCTGACTTAGCTGGTTAGATTTGTGATCCTAAGCCACTGGGATCATAACAGTACAGCAGGCCAGAAAAGTGTTTAATGCATCGCAGAAGTGGGATAAGAGAAGTCCTGAGTACAATTTTTTTTTTCTTCTTCTTCTTTTCTCCCTTTGCGGCAGTCTGTCCAGCTTCTCTCATCCCCTTAATCTCTGGGTGGCTTTGAGTTCAGCTGCAGACATGGATATTCAGAGTCTGACTTCTAGTGTGGATCATCTTGCTGCAAGGGTGCAAAGCATTCAGGATTTTGTTGTTCACAGTCCTATGTCTGAGCCAAAAGTACCTATTCCTGAGTTGTTTTCTGGAGATAGATCTCGGTTTCTGAATTTTAAGAATAATTGTAAATTATTTCTTTCTTTGAGACCTCGTTCCTCTGGTGATTCCGCTCAGCAAGTTAGAATTGTTATCTCCCTGTTACGTGGCGACCCTCAAGATTGGGCCTTCTCCCTGGCGCCGGGAGATCCTGCATTGCTGAATGTGGATGCGTTTTTTCTGGCGCTTGGATTGCTTTATGAGGAACCTAATCTTGAGAACCAGGCATAAAAGGCCTTGCTGGCTCTCTCTCAGGGCCAGGATGAAGCTGAGGTGTATTGTCAAAAATTTTGGAAATGGTCGGTGCTTACTCAATGGAATGAGTGTGCCCTGGCTGCAAATTTCAGAGAAGGTCTTTCTGAAGCCATTAAGAATGTTATGTTGGGGTTCCCCACGCCTGCAAGTCTGAATGACTCAATGGCTTTGGCCATTCAGATTGATCGGCGTTTGCGGGAGCGCAAATCTGCGCACCATCTGGCGGTGTTTTCTGAACAGAGACCTGAGTCTGTGCAATGTGACCGAATTCAGATCAGAATTGAGCGGCAAAATCATAGACGTCAAAATGGGTTGTGCTTTTACTGTGGTGATTCAACTCATGTTATCTCAGCATGCTCTAAGCGCGTAAAAAAGATTGCTAAATCTGTCACCGTTGGTACTATACAGCCTAAATTCATTTTGTCTGTTACTCTAATTTGTTCTTTGTCATCCTACTCGGTTATGGCTTTTGTGGATTCAGGTGCTGCCCTGAACCTGATGGATTTGTTTTTTGCCAGGCACTGTGGTTTTGTCCTGGAGCCTTTGGAATTCCCTATTCCACTGAGGGGTATTGATGCTACACCATTGGCTGAGAATAAGCCTCAGTATTGGACTCAAGTGACCATGTGCATGACTCCTGTGCATCAGGAGGTGATTCGCTTTCTTGTGCTGCATAATCTGCATGATGTTGTCGTTTTGGGTCTGCCATGGCTGCAGGCCCATAATCCAGTTCTGGATTGGAAAGCTATGTCTGTTTCAAGTTGGGGTTGCCAGGGGATTCATGGCGATGCTCCTTTGGTGTCAATTGCTTCTTCCACTCCTTCTGAGGTCCCTGAGTTTTTGTCGGACTACCAGGATGTATTTGATGAGCCCAGATCCGGTGTCCTGCCTCCTCACAGGGATTGTGATTGTGCTATAAATTTGATTCCTGGTAGTAAGTTCCCTAAGGGACGACTTTTTAATTTGTCTATACCAGAACATGCCTCAATGCGGAGTTATATAAAGGAGTCTTTAGAGAAGGGACATATTTGCCCGTCCTCCTCCCCTCTTGGTGCAGGATTCTTTTTTGTGGCCAAGAAGGATGGTTCTCTGAGACCTTGTATAGATTATCGTCTTCTAAATAAAATCACGGTCAAATTTCAGTATCCTTTGCCATTATTATCTGATCTGTTTGCTCGGATTAAGGGGTCCAGTTGGTTCACCAAGATAGATCTTCGTGGTGCGTATAACCTTGTGCGTATTAAGCAGGGGGATGAATGGAAAACAGCATTTAATACGCCCGAGGGCCATTTTGAGTACTTGGTGATGCCTTTTGGACTCTCTAATGCTCCTTCTGTGTTCCAGTCCTTCATGCATGACATCTTCCGAGAATATCTGGATAAATTTATGATTGTGTATCTGGATGACATTTTGGTCTTTTCTGAGGACTGGGAGTCCCATGTGAAGCAGGTCAGGATGGTATTTCAGGTCCTGCGTGCTAATGCCTTATTTGTGAAGGGCTCAAAATGTCTCTTCGAAGTACAGAAGGTTTCCTTTTTGGGTTTTATTTTTTCTCCTTCTACTATTGAGATGGACCCAGTCAAGGTCCAGGCTATTCATGACTGGACTCAGCCTACATCTGTTAAGAGTCTTCAGAAGTTCTTGGGTTTTGCTAATTTTTACCGTCGCTACATCGCTAATTTTTCTGGCGTGGTTAAGCCTTTGACGGATTTGACCAAGAAAGGTTCTGATGTGACTAATTGGTCTCCTGCGGCAGTGGAAGCCTTTAGGGAGCTGAAGCGCCGGTTTTCTTCAGCTCCAGTATTATGTCAGCCTGATATCTCTCTTCCTTTCCAGGTCGAGGTGGATGCTTCTGAGATTGGAGCAGGGGCTGTTTTGTCGCAGAGAAGCTCTGATGGCTCTGTGATGAAGCCTTGTGCCTTCTTTTCAAGAAAGTTTTCGCCTGCCGAGCGGAATTATGATGTTGGTAATCGGGAATTGTTGGCTATGAAGTGGGCATTTGAGGAGTGGCGACATTGGCTCGAGGGAGCTAGGCATCGTGTGGTGGTCTTGACTGATCACAAAAATCTGATTTATCTCGAGTCTGCCAAGCGTATGAATCCTAGACAGGCTCGTTGGTCGTTGTTTTTCTCCCATTTCGATTTCGTGGTCTCGTACCTGCCTGGTTCGAAGAACGTGAAGGCTGATGCCCTTTCTAGGAGTTTTGTGCCTGACTCTCCGGGAGTTTCAGAGCCGGCTGGTATCCTCAAAGAGGGAGTGATTTTGTCTGCCATTTCCCCAGATTTGCGACGAGTGCTGCAGAAATTTCAGGCTGAGAGACCTGACCGTTACCCACCAGAGAGACTGTTTGTCCCAGATAGAATGACCAGCAGAGTTATTTCCGAGGTTCATTCTTCGGTGTTGGCAGGTCATCCTGGGATTTTTGGTACCAGAGATTTGGTGGCTAGGTCCTTCTGGTGGCCTTCCTTGTCGCGGGATGTGCGTTCCTTTGTGCAGTCCTGTGGGATTTGTGCTCGGGCTAAGCCTTGCTGTTCTCGTGCCAGCGGTTTGCTTTTGCCTTTGCCTGTCCCGAAGAGGCCTTGGATGCACATTTCCATGGATTTTATTTCAGATCTTCCAGTATCTCAGAGAATGTCTGTCATCTGGGTGGTGTGTGATCGTTTTTCCAAAATGGTCCATTTGGTGCCCTTGCCTAAGTTGCCTTCCTCCTCCGATTTGGTTCCTTTATTTTTTCAGAATGTGGTTCGCTTGCACGGCATCCCTGAAAATATTGTGTCTGACAGAGGATCCCAGTTTGTGTCCAGATTTTGGCGGATTTTTTGTGCTAAGATGGGCATTGATTTGTCTTTTTCGTCGGCCTTCCATCCTCAGACGAATGGCCAAACCGAGCGAACTAATCAGACCTTGGAAACTTATTTAAGATGTTTTGTTTCTGCTGATCAGGATGATTGGGTGACTTTTTTGCCATTGGCCGAGTTTGCCCTTAATAATCGGGCTAGTTCTGCTACTTTGGTTTCGCCTTTTTTCTGCAATTCTGGTTTTCATCCTCGTTTTTCCTCGGGTCAGGTTGAGCCTTCTGACTGTCCAGGGGTGGATTCTGTGGTGGATAGGTTGCAGCAGATTTGAAACCATGTGGTGGACAATTTGAAGTTGTCACAGGAGAAGGCTCAGCGCTTTGCCAACCGCCGTCGCGGTGTTGGTCCCCGACTTCGTGTTGGGGATTTGGTATGGCTGTCTTCTCGGTATGTTACTATGAAGGTTTCCTCTCCTAAATTCAAGCCTCGCTTCAACGGTCCTTATAAGATTTTGGAAATCCTTAACCCGGTGTCTTTTCGTTTGGACCTCCCAGCATCGTTTGCCATTCATAATGTGTTCCATAGGTCTTTGTTGCGGAGGTATGTGGTGCCTGTGGTTCCTTCTGTTGAGCCTCCTGCTCCGGTGCTGGTTGAGGGCGAATTGGAGTATGTGGTGGAGAAGATCTTGGATTCTCATATTTCCAGACGGAGGCTTCAGTATTTAGTTAAGTGGAAGGGCTATGGTCAGGAGGATAATTCCTGGGTTGTCTCCTCTGATGTTCATGCGGCCGATTTGGTTTGTGCCTTCCATGCGGCTCATTCTGATCGCCCTGGGGGTCTTGATGAGGGTTCGGTGACCCCTCCTCAAGGGGGGGGTACTGTTGTGAACTCTATTTCTGGGCTCCCTCTTGTGGTCACAAGTGGTACTGTGTGAGTGCTGTCTTTCTGCAGGTTTGTGACTGGCATCAGCTGTCTCGTTATCTGTGGGCTGGTTTTCTATTTAAGCTCACTTGGACTCTCAGTCTATGCCTGCTGTCGTTGTATTCAGTGCTATTCTGATTGCTCCTGTCTACATCCGTAATCAGTCTCTCCATGAGAAGCTAAGTTCTGTTTGCTTATTCTTGCTCATCTATGTTCAATATGTTTCCTAGAATATTATGAGTTTTGTCCAGCTTGCTAATATGTGATTTCTCTGCTTGCTGGTAGCTCTGGGGTGATGAGTTGCTCCCCCCACATCGTTAGTTGGTGTGGGGGTTCTCGCATTCTCTGCGTGGATATTTTTGTATAGGGTTTTTTACTGACCGCACAGATGCCTTGCTATTTTCTGCTATCTAGTGTTAGCGGGCCTCATTTGCTTAACCTGTTTCATCTCTGCGTTTGTCTTTTCCTCTTAACTCACCGTTATTATTTGTGGGGGGCTGTTCTATATCTTTGGTGTTATTTCTCTGAGGCAAGTGAGGTCTTACTTTATCTCTAGGGGTAGTCAGTTTCTCAGGCCGTGAAGAGACGTCTAGGATTTCAGGAAACGTTCCACGGCTACCTTTAGTGTGTTTGGTTAGGATCAGGTTTTGCGGTCAGTCCAGTTACCACATCCCCAGAGCTTGTCCTATTTTCTCTGACTTAGCTGGTTAGGTTTGTGATCCTAAGCCACTGGGATCATAACAGTCTACTTATTATGCATCTTGAAACAGCCACACCGCGAGTTTTCAGAGAGTCCTGTATTTCAGCTGATGTTATTTGTGGGTTTTTCTTTGCATCCTGAAACATTTTCTTGACAGTTGTGGACAGCATTTTTGTTGGTCTACCTGACCTTGCTTTTGTTTTTACAGAGCCCCTGATTTTCTTTTGTTAATCACAGTTTGAACGCTGCTGACTGGCATTATCAATTCCTTGGATATCTTTTTGTATCCCTTTCCTGTTTTATATAGTTAAACTACCTTTTCCTGTAGATTTATTAACAATTCTTTTGCTTTTGCGGCGACCCAGGGTCCTGATCATCACAGTGGTATTGCTTTCCTCTCAGGGAGAGTGATGCTACGTTTGGAGGCAAGAAATGATAACTGCATCGAGGTATCACAAACATGCAACACATTTCACACTCCAGGCCACCAGGGGGAGCTCCTGACCCTGTTTATTAGGTCACTCCCCATATATACTGTATATATAACTGGTAGTCTGTAGGGAAAGTTAGTGAGTTCCAGACCAGAGTCTGAGGAGAATAGAAGGTCAATGGAGTTGTGCGTGCCCTCAGAGCTGCAGCTCCCAGAAGGAGACATTGAAAGGCAGAATTGTATTGCAGCGAGCGTGAAGGTAGTCGAAGCAAAGGAGAGCATACCAGAAGGGGACTAGCCCTGCTCAAGCTGTCTCGTTCTGAGGCGCAAAATCCTGGTAGCTGGAACACTGAGGGAGTAAGGACCACTACGCCTTATTTCAGAGACCGGCAGGTCAGCTAATTGCAGGTTACCTGTCCGCACTTACACCGAGAAGGCACGGCGACACCTACAGAGCTGGGTTATCTAAGAGACCCTATAAACAGGCTCAAGTCACCAGTCATACGGGTATTGACCTATCCTATATGGGGGACAGAGAGAGCGAAACATCGCATCTGTGAGACCCTTATGTGAAGCCATAGGCAGTAAGGGACTACAACACCGCAGCGCAAAGGAAGGCTACTGATTTCCACCTGGATAAGGGAACTCTGGACTTGCCTCCAAACCGGCCGGACCCTGCCTGCCCTGTGATCTGGTGCCCTGGACTGTGGATGCTGAAGTCTTCAGTAAAGGTAAAGAGACTGCAACCCTGTGTCCTCATTCTTCACTGCGCCATTCATCATTCACCATCTACACACCGGGAAGCGCTGGGGATACACTTCACCTGTGGGAAGGTATACCATCTAGCTGCCATAACATCACCCCAGTGGACCCCTTAAACCAGGGTCAGTCACCCTGACCGAATACCACAGGTGGCGTCACGAACATTCCCCTTAAAGACCTTTCCATTTTACATAGACGTCCCAGGGCCACGGGCCAGGTCAGCCACCGTGACATCCCCCTGTGAACCGAAGGACCCAGTACCGAGTACCCCACTGCCCTACGGGGCGATCCATTTTCCCCATGACTCACAATCCAGAAACGTCAGTGGCTGGATGAAAGATGCAGGAGTCTGTCTGGATCACAGAAACTCACTCAGCTTTTATGCACACACACTGATTACAAGCAAACAGGTCACAGGTGAGGATATTTCCTTTAGTATCCATTCAAACCCATTTGTGTCAACTTCTATGCAAGTTATCAGGCCAAAATCACCAGAGTATGTGAACTTTTGATCAGGGTCATTTGGATGTTTTGGGTTGTCATTATGATTTAAAAAGAGAAAACACGGTAGTTTGACAACAAATGGCACCAGCCAACCACTAACTATGAGAGGAGAAAAAGTTTTGGTGCTATCATTCATATTCTCTGAAAAAAGGCCAAGAAAGCAAAAATTCTGCCGGAGTATGTAAAGTTTTGAGAACAACTGTACATTTGGTCAAAAGAGAAAACTGAAGAATTTACAGAAAGATTTGTTTATCTGAATATTTGAGATATAAAGTGAGGTCTGTGCCATGTTTTGGGGAATCTAAACATTGATGAAAGCCATTCTAAGCCTGCTGTGGATAAAAGAAGTTACAAAGTCTGCACATACGCCTAAGCAAGTTGTTTTTACATTGCAATTTTATATATTCATTCTTTTTGACTTTTATAGTGTGTTCTGGCAGGAACTACCTGAAGAAGAAGATCCTTCTGGCTATACATATGTTCTGACCTGCATTGCACACTCCTTCAGGTGCTACACTCTTTTTACTACCTCTTACACCTACCCACCGCAGCTCTACCAGCATCTGTGTCAGGCTCTGCTTTGTGCTATGCTGGTGCTGAGCTACAAAACCCCATTTCCCAGTGAACAGCAACACACTAAAAGCTCAGCCTCAAACCCAACTAAACGCACAAAATGCACCAAGGGGGAAAACTAACATAAGGGGAAGGGCAGGATAAAAACTAACTAAGGCTACTTTCACACTAGCGTTTTTCTGTAGACGTCAAAATGCGTCGTTTTGTGAAAAAAAAAAAAAGCATCCTGCAAAATGTCTCGCAGGATGCGTTTTTTCCCGTAGACTTGTATTGGCGACGCATTGCGACGGATTGTCATACGTCGTGTATGTCGTACGACGGATGCGTCGAAATTTGGCGACACCTCGTCGGGAAAAAACGTTGATTGTAACGTTTTTTGTCTCCGCCTAAAAAACGTGTCGCGACGCATCCTGCGGCATGCGTCGTTGGCTACAATGGAAGCCTATGGACGCAGGATCCGTCGAGACATGTCGTACAACGCAATGCAGTGCTACAATACGTTTTTTTACACTGAGCATGCTCAGAAGCAGGATTTTGTAGCCAATTGGCCAGACACCCCCAAATCTGTATAAACCTGGCTTGGGCCTTCAACCCCACATATGCAAGCAAGAAGCCTACATGAAAGAAGACAGAGAAGACAGAGAAGATAGAGAAGACTGCAGCCAGCTTCTGCCCAGCATCATCTGCCCAGCCAGCAAGACTCCGGCCTGCAGGAAGACTCTGGCCTACAATCAACACTCCAGCCTGCCAGCTAGACTCCTGCCACACCCAGACTCCAGCCACCATAGAGCCAGTGTGAGTATTGCCATTTTTGTGTGCGCCTGTGTGCATGTCTGTGTGTGCGTGTGCATTTGACGTACTGACTACAGCAAGAGCTAAAAACCAGAATATAGCCAGAGGCCTGCCATTGTCCTGCAACAGCCAGTGTCCTGCTAGAGTTCAGATTCTGCCTGAGGCCTGCCACTGTGAAGACATCCAACTCCACCCGGAGGACTGCCAGCCTTTTTTACGTGTGCGTGTGTGTATGTGTCTTGTGTTTGGGTCCGCCTGTGTGTTTTTGTGTGTATGCCTTCACCTGCCTGCACCTTATGCCTTCGCCAATCTTATGCCTGTTCATGTGTTATGCTTGTGTTATGCCTGCACCTGTGTGCTTTGAGGCATGTTTGTGTGCGTCTTGGTGATTGCATGTGCATGCGTCCATGCCTTTTGATTAATTCCCTTTTTCTTATGTATTCACCAAGTATAGTGGTCTGTGCAGCATGTGGTTTCAATGTGTGAGCGTGTGTCTTGCATTTTTTATTGTTTCTCTTTAAAATTGTTGTTTTTTAAAAATAGGATGTATTTTTACCAAGTATAGTGGTCTGTGCAGCATGTCGTTTCAATGTGTGAGTATGTATTGTGTGTTTTTTTTTTCTATTTTAATTTTTTTTTTTTTATTATTACTGTTGAAACCACCCAGTTGATGTACTTGTATTTAAAATAAAGAGCATTTTAGCTCCTTTGTTATGTTTTAAACAAAAAAAAAAGAAATAAAAAAGAAAATAATAAAATGTTTAATAACAAATGTCCGTAGTATCATTTCAGAAATTTAAAAATGGTTTATGTACAAATGGTAACACATGCAATAGAGTTGGTTGAGAGCTGATTTTAGATTAAAGGTAATACTTTAAATTTTTTTTGGGGGGAGGTGAATTTTTCAAGTGATTTTTGGGAAAAAAATATGTGGTAAATATATTTTAACATGGTGGGTTCACGTTTCAATTTTTTTTTTTTTTGTACATGGAAATGGTTAGGTGCACCGGGTGTATTTGTTTTTGGGTTTGGGTGTTCACCTTCCTGAACATTGCTCACATCATTTTAGCAGGGTTCTTATCGTTAAACATTACCTAGTTTGGGGGGTGGTCTAACTATAAATTCATTATACTTACAGATACACCAGGTACCAAAGCCCTCCTACAGGGACCACCCAAACACACCCAGACGTGCCCACATCTTGAAATCTTTCAAAGTAAGTTTTGAAGACCCTAAATCTGCTACTTCAATGTGTATAGCAGATTGCAATTGTCTTTTAACTTACAGAACCACCAGGACCACAGCCACCGGTCATCCCACAGGACCACAGCCACCGGTCATCCCACAGGTCCACAGCCACCGGTCATCCCACAGGACCTCAGCCACCTGCCATCCCAGACGTACCCACATCTTGAAATCTTTCAAAGTAAGTTTTGAAGACCCTAAATCTGCTACTTCAATGTGTATAGCAGATTGCAAGAGTCTTTTAACTTACAGAACCAACAGGACCACAGCCACCGGTCATCCCACAGGACCACAGCCACCGGTCATCCCACAGGACCACAGCCACCGGTCATCCCACAGGACCACAGCCACCTGCCATCAGAGACGTACCCACATCTTGAAATCTTTCAAAGTAAGTTTTGAAGACCCTAAATCTGCTACTTCAATGTGTATAGCAGATTGCAAGTGTCTTTTAACTTACAGAACCACCAGGACCACAGCCACCGGTCATCCCACAGGACCACAGCCACCGGTCATCCCACAGGAACACAGCCACCGGTCATCCCACAGGACCAAATCCACCTGCCATCCCAGACGTACCCACATCTTGAAATCTTTCAAAGTAAGTTTTCAAAACCCTAAATCTGCTACTTCAATGTGTATAGCAGATTGCAAGTGTCTTTTAACTTACAGAACCACCAGGACCACAGCCACCCGTCATCCCACAGGAACGACCAGTGATCCCACAGCCACATTGTCCTCTTCTGACAGCCCTTCCCCACAGCAACAGCGTGTATCAGTAAGTTTACCAAACATTTTATTTATTTATTTATTTATTTTACATTTTTGTTAATTATTATTATTATTATTATTATTATGTATTTATATAGCACCATTGATTCCATGGTGCTGTACATGAGAAGGGGTTACATACAGATTACAGATATCACTTACAGTAGACAGACTAACAATGACAGACTGATACAGAGGGGCGAGGACCCTGCCCTTGCGGGCTTACATTCTACAGGATTATGGGGAAGGAGACAGTAGGTTGGGGGTTGCGGGAGCTCCGGTGTTGGTGAGGCGGTAGCTTCGGTAGTGATGAGGAGGCAGCGAGATCAGTGCAGGCTGTAAGCTTTCCTGAAGAGATGAGTTTTCAGGTTCCGTCTGAAGGATCCGATTGTGGTTGATAGTCGGACGTGTTGGGGCAGAGAGTTCCAGAGGATGGGGGATATTCGGGAGAAGTCTTGGAGGCGATTGGATGAGGAGCGAATAAGTGTGGAGGAGAGAAGGAGGTCTTGGGAGGACTGGAGATTACGTGAGGGAAGATATCGGGAAATTAGTTCAGAGATATATGGAGGAGACAGGTTATGGATGGCTTTGTAGGTCAGTATTAGTAATTTGAACTGGATACGCTGAGGTTATGGGAGCCAGTGAAGAGATTTGCAGAGGGGGGAAGCGGAGGAGTAGCGAGGAGAGAGATGGATTAGTCGGGCAGCAGAGTTAAGGATGGACTGGAGAGGTGCAAGGGTGTTAGCAGGGAGGCCACAGAAAAGGATGTTGCAGTAGTCAAGGCGGGAGATGATGAGGGCATGCACAAGCATTTTAGTAGATTGAGGGTTGAGGAAAGGACGGATTCTGGAGATATTTTTGAGCTGGAGGCGACAGGAGGTGGAAAGAGCTTGGATGTGCGGTTTGAAGGACAGGGCAGAGTCGAAGGTTACTCCGAGGCAGCGGACTTCGGGTACGGGGGAAAGCATGATGTCGTTGATTGCGATAGATAGGTCAGTTAAGGAAGATTTGTGGGACGGAGGAAAGATGATGAGTTCAGATTTGTCCACATTGAGTTTGAGGAAGCGAGAGGAGAAGAAGGAGGATATGGCTGATAGGCACTCTGGGATTCTGGACAGCAGAGCGGTAACGTCTGGGCCAGAGAAGTAGATTTGAGTGTCATCAGCATAGAGGTGGTACTGGAATCCATGGGACTTTATGAGTTGTCCCAAGCCAAGTGTATAGATTGAGAAGAGTAGGGGTCCTAGAACAGAGCCTTGGGGGACTCCAACAGAGAGAGGGTGGTATGAGGAGGTAGTGTGGGAGTGGGAGACACTGAATGTGTGGTTGGAAAGGTACGAGGCGATCCAGGATTTGATGCCAAAGGAGGAGAGGATCTGTAGTAGGAGGCAGTGGTCAACTGTGTCAAAAGCAGAGGACAGGTCTACAAGGAGGAGTACAGAGTATTGTCCAGTAGCTTTGGCGGTAAGTAGGTCGTTAGTGATTTTGGTCAGGGCAGTCTCAGTTGAGTGATGGGGCGGAAACTAGATTGTAGATTGTCGAACAACAAGTTAGATGAGAAGTGGGAGGAGAGTTCAGCATGGACGTGCTGCTCCAGGAGTTTGGAAGCGAATGGGAGCAGCGATATTGGGCGATAGCTGGACATAGCAGTTGGATCGAGGGTTGACTTTTTAAGGATGGGCGTGATTGTGGCATGTTTGAACGCAGAGGGGAAGGTGCCAGAAGTTAGTGATAGGTTGAAGAGGTGGGTTAGGGATGGGATAAGTGTGGTGGTGAGGTTGGGGAGGAGGTGGGATGGGATGAGGTCGAGCGCACAGGTGGTGAGGTGTGATTTGGAGAGGAGACAATTAAGCCCCCCTTCAGTGATGTTGGATAGGGAGGTTATGGGGTTTGGGCATTGGTCTGGTATACAAAGGGGTTGTGGTGGTTGAACAATAAAGACTTGCCTTGTCTGGTCGATCTTATTTTTAAAGTGTGTGGCAAAGTCCTCAGCAGAGATGAGGGAGGTTGGAGGGGGCAGTGGGGGGCGGAGGAGGGAGTTAAAGGTTTTGAATAACTGTTTGGGGTTGTAGGATAGGGAAGATACGAGGGTTGTGAAGTAGGCCTGTTTAGCAGAGGTGAGGGCAGATTTAAAAATGAGCATTGCTTGTTTGAATACAGTGAAGTCATGTTGCGAGTGTGTTTTCTTCCAACGCCGCTCCGCCACCCTGGACACTTGCCGGAGCTTTTTGGTGGTGTTATTGTGCCAAGGTTGTCTATTGATACGTCGCACTCTGCCATGGACAAGAGGGGCAACCGTGTCAATAGCTGATGCGAGAGTGGCATTGTAGAAAGCAGTGGCAGTGTCTGTGTCGTGGAGAGAGGATATGGATGCCAGTGGTAGGATGGAGTCAGAGAGTGTGTGGGTGTCTAGGTGTGCAAGGTTTCTGCGTGGGTGCGCATGTTGCTGGACATGGATGACCGGTGAGGAGGACAGGGATGAGAAGGTGAGCAGATGGTGGTCGGATAGAGGGAGAGGGGAGGTGGTGAAGTTAGATAGAGTGCAGAGACGGGTGAATACCAGGTCTAGTGTATGCCCGTCTGTGTGGGTGGCTGCGGAGGACCATTGAGTAAGTCCAAAGGATGAGGTAAGGGACAGAAGTTTGGAGGCAGTTGACTGAAGGATATCAATGGGGATGTTGAAGTCACCCATGATGATGGTGGGAATGTCAGCAGAGAGAAAGTGAAGAAGCCAGGTGGAGAATTGGTCAATAAAGGCAGTGGCCGGGCCTGGAGGTCGGTATATGACAGCCACTTGGAGGTTGGAGGGAGAGTAGATGCGTACAGAATGGACTTCAAAAGAGGGGAGGATAAGGGAGGGAAGAGGTGGGATTGGGTTAAAGGTGCAGTTAGGAGAAAGGAGAAGACCCACTCCTCCACCATGTTTGTTGCCGGGTCGAGGAGTGTGGGTGAAGTGGAGGCCTCTGTAACACAACGCAGCAGGGGAGGCGGTGTCAGAGGGTGTTAGCCATGTTTCTGTGAGGCCAAGGAAGGCAAGATTGCGGGAGAGAAAAAGGTCGTGAATCACATGAAGCTTATTGCAGAGTGAGCGGGCATGCCAGAGTGCTCCAGAGAGAGGGAGCAGGGGGGTGGGCATCAGGGGCACAGGTTTTATGTTGGAAAGATTGCGGTAGTTCATGTTGGATAGGGAGCGGTAGGAGGGAGTAGTAATGGGAGGTATGAGCTGTGTGGGTCCAGGGATGGGAGATATGTCTCCAGCAGTGAGGAGAAGCAGATAGAGAGTGAGAGAGAGCAGGTGGGTGAAAGAGAGTGGCCGACTTGTTTTATGTGTTCTTAGGACAGATTTGAGGTTGAGGAGCAGGTCAGCAGAGGAGGACAGGTGGGGAGGTAAGAGGGAAGGGGAGATGATTACTAGGTTAGAGAGTGCTGGGATTTGTGATAGCGAAGGAGAGAGAGGACTAGTGGAGCAAACACACACATGTAAACATGGTGAAAGAGTAAGGGTACCGTCACACACTGCCATTTTCATCGCTACGACGGCACGATTCGTGACGTTGCAGCGTCGTATGATTATCGCTCCAGCGTCGTAGACTGCGGTCACACGTTGCAATACACGGCGCTGGAGCGATAATTTCATGACGTATTTGCGATGTAGAAGCCGTTGGTTACTGTGCGCACATCGTATACAACCTGTGTCACACGATGCAATCATGCCGCCACAGCGGGACACTAGACGACGAAAGAAAGTTTCAAACGATCTGCTACGACGTACGATTCTCAGCGGGGATCCGGATCGCAGTAGCGTGTCAGACACAATGATATCGTAATGATATCGCTAGAACGTCACGAATCGTGCCGTCGTAGCGATGAAAATGGCACTGTGTGACGGTACCCTTAGATGGGTTAATAGAAAAGCTAGATCCAAGTAATAAGAAGTGCTTACTCAGCACTCTACATGCATTAATTATGTTTAAACAGGAAGCTGAATCACATGAGGAGCTATCAGAAGGGGATGAGACGTGTGGAGAGATGCAAGTTGTGGAGGAACCAAGTGTAAGTAGTGGCGAAACAGTTGCTTCACACATCACACTGCACCAAACACAAAGCAGATCTTCATACATAGCTAAACACATAAAACACATGCGTACATTATAGAAAATTATTTTCCTTTTTTTCAGTCTCCTGCTGCTGCTGCTGCACATTCACAACATCGTGAAGGTTCTCCCAGCCGGTCCCAGAGTCGGCGTAATCGTCGCCACGGTCGGCCATCAGTGAGTTGTAATTTTTTTGGGATTCTTTTGGTACTTTTGTGTTTCAGTGTACTAATTTTTTTATTATTATTCTTTATTTTCACAGTCTTCACAGCGTGCTCCCGATGAAGACCTTGAGGACACAATAGATGTGGACCGCCTCATTGAGGAGGTTCGCGAGCGGGAGCCGCTGTGGAACATGGCTGACCGCAGGCATGCTGATACCAATGTCACCCGTCGGCTCTGGGAGGAAGTATGCCAGAATGTATTGCTGAGGTGGGAGGACCTTCATTCACAGCAGCAGAGCAAAGAATGTAAGTATTCACTTTTCAGTGATGTTTAGAGCTAAATGTAATGTATTGTAATTAACAATTTTTTTTCTTTTCATTCTTGTCTTCACAGGTGGTAAGGTTAGGAAGCGGTGGCGGTCACTGAGGAATCACTTCAAGAGGGAGTTTAACCTGGAGATGCAGGCCCCGAGTGGCTCAGCTGGAAGGAGGACTAAATACAAGCATGGTATGGCCCTCTCCTTCCTCAGGCAAACCATGCTGAGTAGAGCGTAAGTATTCTACAGCCCACTAAATAACCATGTTAACCTGTCTAACTTTGTTTGGTTTCAGTCAGGGCTTTTTCCTATCAAAATATTAATTGTTTTTGTTTTTTCTTTCACAGCACCTTCTCCAGCCATAGGGCACCTGCATCTTCCTCGGCGCCCTCTGGAGCGACTTCTCACGAGTCCACCACCGAGGGCCACGTCGGTAGGCCCCACACCTCTGACCCCTCATTTGACCCCTCTGTCCCCTCCACTTCAGCCGCCCCAAGTACTGGAGCATCATTGCAGCCTTCCTTACTTGAATCTGATGCTCAACAGTTAGCGTTCCCTTTACCCGGGGAACGCTATGATAATGTGTGCAAACTGTAAAGCACTACGGAATATGTTAGCGCTATATAAAAATAAAGATTATTATTATTATTATTATTACCCCACCCCTCTGATCCTGCCACCTCTAGACCACCATTAGGTTCGTGGTGGCAGCGACAGAGGGGTGAGGAAAGGAGCTATGCTCCTGAGTTCTTACATCTGAATGCAGCCTTCCAAAGCTCTTTCAAAATTTTGGGAGAGCAAGTGACTGCTGGTTTCAACATGGTGCAATCACGCATCAGTGAAACAAGCCGTGAAACCAGCAGTCGCTTGGGTAGGCTGCATTCAGATGTAAGTCAATCTCCAGCCAACCGTTTTTTCCAATCCATGCTCAGGAGCATGGAAAAGCTTTCTTTTGAGCAACAGATGCGAGTAATGAATAGCTGCCATGATGCTCTACTTAAGGCCCTGTCCGAATCCCAAACTACCCCCACACCACCCCACTCAGCCACTACATTTCCACCCCAGGCCCCATTTCAACACCAGGCCCCACCCCAGGCCCCATTTCAACACCAGGCCCCATTTCAACACCATGCCCCACCCCAGGCCCCATTTCAACACCAGGCCCCATTTCCACACCAGGCCCCCCATTACCAAACCCATTCCCAATACACATGGCGATCCCAATACCCAAGCCAGTCCCAATACCCAAGCCAGTCCCAATACCCAACCCAGTCCCAATTCCCATCCCGGCCCCCAAACCAAATGTCTTCCCCACTGTTTTCTTCCTTGCCCAGCTTTCCTTCCCCATTAAGTATTCCACCTACCCCAACACCACCCCCCCTCTGGTCAGCCTCCTGTTTTTACCCCCCCTTCCACTGCACCCCAACCAAGTAGGCTTTCCCCACCTATCGACGTGGTCAAACCTTCCAGCCCCTCCTCCGCTCGTATCTCCACCCCACACTTTGAGGATTTATAAAAAGTGTTTTGTAAAAATGTTTACATTTTTGACAAGTTATTAAGAAAAAAAAAGTTGAAAATAACCAAAAAATATATTTTTTTTTACTAAAAAAAAAGATATTTAAAAAAAATAAAAATAAAATAAAATTCTGTTTGATTTAAACTCTACTCTTTGTGTCTGTGCATTCATTTAGGTAATATGTTAACTAAAAAAAAAAGGTAAAAAAAATGTAAACACCACTCGTTTTAAGGTATAACATATTGGGTTTAAAACCACACTTTTGGAACCTTTTTTTTTGGGGGGGAAATACAATTGCACAGAAACATACATCCATGAAACATGAAATAAACATTTCACACAATGGTGTCTTGCCATGGAACCTGCCCAACAGGTGACACAAAATAATCCGCAAAGTGGTCCCTCATCCTGGTAATAGAACCTGTGGAGCGAGCAGAGCTGCTGCAGTATTCCCACAAGGTTGTCTCCAATTCTTCTTCATCAATGGAAACAGGCTCCTTGGACAGTATAAAGTTATGGAGCACCACACAGGCCTTAACTACCTCATCTACAGTTTGGGTTTGCAGTTTTATTGCAGTCAGCAGAACTCTCCACTTTGCCGTCAATATGCCAAAAGCACACTCGACTACTCTTCTGGCTCGAGTAAGGCAGTAATTAAATATCCGTTTTGTATGGTTTAAGTCACGGCTACCATATGGTTTAAGTAGGTGCGGCGATAGCTGAAAAGCCTCATCACCTACACATACATATTTCATGGGTGGTTCACTTGTTCCTCGGGAGTGGTCTGGCTGGCGGAAAATCATATGCATCTGCATACAAGCAACGGCCCATCGGAGAGTTTTTAAATACTTGTGAGTCGTTGGACCGTCCATAGGCTCCTATGTCCACAGCTAGGAATTTGCAGTTGGCGTCTGCTATAGCCATGAGTACAATAAAAAAGTATTTCTTGTAGTTGTAGTACTCAGAGCCTGTTCCTGCCGGTTTAGCAATCCTGATGTGTTTCTCGTCGATGGCACCAACACAATTTGGGAAATGGCAAATTTGCTCAAACTGTTCGGCACTTGTCAGCCAGATGTTCATTGTTGGTTGGGGGATATACTCCTGCTGTAAAGTGTCCCAAATAGCCCGACAGGTCTCTTTCACTATTCCGGAAATTGTGGAAATGCCAAGCCGGAATTGATAATGGAGTGAAGTCAGGGATTCACCCGTAGCAAGGAAGCTGTGGGAAAAAAATAAATATGTCAGAAAAAATAGCACAGACCAACAACATTTTAAATTTTTTTGGTTTCATGATAAAGTTTCAATAAATGGCACTGTGGAAATTTTTGGTTCTGACGGGACGCACAATAAAAACTGCATGAAACAGGTGTAAAACAGTGTAATGACCACAAACAATAAAAAAAATAAATAACATGCTGCAGAAAATGCTACGCAATGTTTCAGCGCAGTATTTTCTGCAGTATGTTATATCACATTACATATGAGCAATGACATAATAAAAAAGGCAGTAGAATGGCCACAAACAATAAAAAAAAAAAACCATGCTGCAGAAAATGCTACGCAATGTTTCAGCGCAGTATTGTCAGCAGTATGTTAGGCCGGTTTCACACGTCAGTGGCTCCGGTACGTGAGGTGACAGTTTCCTCACGTACCGGAGACACTGACACACGTAGACCCATAAAAATCAATGCATCTGTTCAGATGTCATTGATTTTTTGCGGACCGTGTCTCCGTGTGCCAAACACGGAGACATGTCAGTGTTTGTGGGAGCGCACGTTTTACATGGACCCAATAGAGTCAATGGGTCCGCGTAAAACACGGACCTCACATGGACATTCTCCGTCTGGGGTCCGTGTGCGTGCAGGAGACAGCGCTACAGTAAGCGCTGTCCCCCCCACATGGTGCTGAAGCCGGTATTCATATCTTCTCTCCAGCAGCGTTTGCTGTTGAGAAAATATGAAGAATAGTGTTAAAAATAAAGATCCATGTGTCCGCCGCCCCCCCACCCCCTGTGCGCCCCCCCCGCTGGTCAGAAAATACTTACCCGCTCCCTCGCTCCTTCCTGGTCTGGCCGCGGCTTACTGTATGCGGTCACGTGGGGCCGATCATTTACAATCATGAATAGTCGGCTCCGCCCCTATGGGAGGTGGAGCCACATATTCATGACTGTAAATGATCGGCCCCACGTGACCGCATGCAGGAGAAGCCGCGGCCAGACCAGGAAGCAGCGAGGGAGGCGGGTAAGTATTTTCTGACCAGCGGGGGGGCGCACAGGGGGTGGGGGGGCGGCGGACACATGGATCTTTATTTTAAACACTATTCTTCATATTTTCTCTGCAGCAAACGCTACTGCAGAGAGGATATGAATCGCAGCTTCAGCACCATGCAGAGTGGGTACCACACGCTCCGTGTGGTACCCACTCGCCATACGGGCGGCACACGTGTGCCGCACGTATGGCCTCCGTGAGTTCCCAGGCACACGGACACGGATAACTCCGGTACCGATTTATTCCGGTACCGGAATTATCTGGACGTGTGGGACAGCCCTTAGATGACATTAAATATAAAAAATGACATAAAAAAAGGAGGCTTACCGCAGGGTCACCATCAGCTGCTCCGCCGGTGTGATGGCAAGCCTCATCCGTGTGTCCTGCCTTTGGATGACATCCTCAAGTTTTTCCAGCAAATAATCAAAGTGTTCCTTCCTCATACGTACATAATTGAAAAATTTGTCTGGATTGTGCCGCAACTCCAGGTAGAGAGTGGACTGGACACCCCTGGTCATCCGCAGTTCATTTATCGGATGTATCCATAGTCGTCTCCATCTCCGTTGCTGCAGAAGCATCCTCCGTCTTTATGCTGCCGCCTCCTTCTCCCGCACTATAATATGCAGGCGATTTGTCTCAAATATCACGTCAGTTACCACACTCGCAATCCTACCAAGTACTCCTTCCATCTCTGCCACAACTAAAACCCTCAAATATGGGCTGTAAAAACAGTCAGTATATACTTTTCCATATTTTCCAGTAGCCAATCAAATTTGGGAGCCTCCCATTTTAAAAACGGATCCATCGTAAAAACGAATGCAACGGATGGTAAAAACGGATGCAACGGATGCAACGCATACAGTATTTTGACGGAACCATTTTGCGGATTTGCAACGGATCTGTCAAAATGCTGTATGCGTTGCATACGTTTTTCACTATTTTTGACGCATCCTTTTTTTACACAAAATGACGCATTTCGACGTCTACAGAAAAACGCTAGTGTGAAAGTAGCCTTACATGTTTGAGCTGCCCTAACCACTTTTCTAAATAGTGATTTTTTGAAGGATGGTTTGATCAACCACAAATTCAATGGAGTTGTGAAAATTTACACCAGAAAATAGCAGGAATTCTTGACACACATTTAGGTTTGCGGCACATAGACAGTCGCAGCGCTAAGCTGCCTCCTATATTCAACAGAAAATTAAAGGTGACACCAAAAATCTTTCTAAATGTACTATTGTCACCACATTCAATGCTCGGACATCTGAAACTTAGGCAGCGAGAATCTTATTGTATTTCTAGACGGCTGTGTCCTCAGCCAAGTGACCTCAATAACATCATTGAGTCTTATTTTTAGCTGCGTTTTCCTGTGATTTTCCTGTGCATTGTGTTATACAATATTATATATAATATGCTGCTATTGGTGTTTTTTCAGACTTCTGATGTGTGTTTGCCCTTATTTTCAGAGTTTCGCCCTTTAACCCATTTTTTCTTCCAACTTTTAAGCTACTTATCTGTTTCTGGCTCCCACTCCTCCCATTTTTAATTTCCATTCCTTTTGTCTTTACCTTTTTCAGTTCCGCGTACCCTCTTCCTACCCATCCTTCCCTAGCGCTTTTTTTTAATCTCCGCACCCACCTTTCCCAGCGTTTTTTTCTCTCTACAACCATTTATCGTAATCATTTTTTTCCTTTATTTACCCACCTTTCTCTAGCTTCTTTTTCCCTTTTCTACACCCATGTTTCCATTGCTCCTTTTTATCCGTCTCTTCACCCGTCTTTTCCTAGCTCCCCTTTACCCTCTCTACACCCATCTTCTCCTGGATTATTTTTGTTCCCTACACCCATCTTTCTTTGGCTCCCTTTTTCTCTCTACACCCATTTTTTTCCTGGCTCCTGTTTCCCTCTCTACATCCATCTTTTCCTAGCTCTCCTTTTCCCTCTCTTCGTACATCTTTCCCTAGCTCCCATTTACTCTCTCTATAACCATCTTTTCCTGGATTTGTTTTTCTCTCCACACCCATTTTCCCTGGCTCCTTTTCCCCTCTCTTCATCCATCTTTCCTTAGCTCCCTTTACCCTCTCTATAACCAGCTTTCCCCCTGCTTCTTTTTTCTCCTCTCTTCACTCATCCCTGCCTGGACCCTATTTGTCTCTCGCATATCTCCACTTTTCTGTTTCACACCCGTCCCGTATATCCTGGGCCTCACTCACTTCCCCTGGATCCGCTGCCCACTGTTGTGCTCCACATTGTGTTTTGCTGGTTACTCGGTGTGACTTAGTGACATCATAACCCTAGACCTATTTAAGGCTCATTGTGTCTTGATGTAACAGTCTACATTGGTATTGAGTTTCTAGACCTCTATGTTCTTTGTCCGCCACTTTCTGTTCATATTGTGTGTTCTCACTTTCATCCCTGCTGGGTTGTACCTCATCCATTCTGCTGCTCCTGAGATTCATGAGTGTGCCGAGTCCTCGCTGTCCACGTGCAATCCTGCTTGCTGCATCAACATCTGGGGTCCGTGTGCCCACCCTGACCCGAGGCTCAGAGGATCCACCCCACCTGGTGAGCCTAATACCTTCTAGCATGACCTCCCATTACATCATGCCCTGTCCCCTCCCTTAGCCCCTGACTATTTTTGTAGTCCGACATCCCTACTCTCTCATCATGCCCTTGTCCATAACTCTTTTTCATTAGATCAATGCCCACTTCTTACTTTATTTTTCTTTGATCCACCCAAACTATTTACTCTCTCATTTATTTTTTTTATTACTATTCACTGACCATTTGATTGTCATTATATGAATTTTTATATATGACCGGTGTGTTAACGTTTTTTTATTGCATTCATTGGCTTCTTCTGTTATTCTAATTAGGTCAATGGGCACCACTTTTGGAGCCTTTTTTTTCTGTTTAGACCCCTTGCATGGTCACTTTTACGGCATCTATTCTGATGAAGATACCAGTTTGGTATTGAAATGCTTAGCCTGAATGTCTTACCGATACAGGAACCTTAGATGCTCCAGATCTATGAAACATTTGACACATTTTAAGACTTAGGCCACATTCACACGTTCAGTATTTGGTCAGTATTTCACATCAGTATTTGTAATCCAAAACCAGGAGTGGGTGATAAATACAGAAGTGGTGACGTGTTTCTATAATACTTTTCCTCTGATTGTTCCTCTCCTGGTTTTGGCTTTCAAATAATGATGTAAAATGTAAAATGGTGACCGGGACGGTCATGTGCTTCTACCTTGATTAGAAAAACGGTTACAATCTGTGTATACAAGAAAGTGTTTTATATTGCATAGAACCTTATAGGCACCAAGGTGTACGGTTAATTTATTGCTATAATATACGGATGACTCAATGTGTTCTTATTAATGTATTTAATATAGGGAAAGGATAAGGTTAGTATATAGGACATAGCTTAAGATTTAGCTATAAGATAGGATTGTGTTTAATACAGTGGTGAGTACAATAAGTTCAAGAAGTAGATTTAGGATAGCAACAGTTAATGTGTCACAGGTGTGTCAGAGGCTGCAGACTGTCACACTGTATCTGACTGCAGTTTGCTTTGCAGACTTCTTCCTGGTGCTAGGACCCGGTGGCAACCTTCCTTCTACTCTAATGGACACACCTGGACACAGGTCTTTATAACTCCCAGCTTGCTGCTGGAAGTTGCCAGTGATATTTCCATTTCCCTGTCCAGGCTTGGAGCTATAGAAGTCAGCTATCTTCCTCTCTGGTGTTTGGAGGATGTCTGTGTTTCTCTCTGAGTCTATTCAAGCTAAATGTTCCCCTTGTTTGTTTATCCCATCTGTCTTTAGTGGTAGTGGGGATTGACTAGTGCATATCCTGTCCTTCTCTATGCAGGGCTTACTGCTAGGGGCAGGATTGGTATCCTGCTCGGCGATATGTGCAAAAACTATATAGGGACGTTAGGGTCGACAGGGTGACGTTAGATCTACCTAGGGGTCTCCACTCCCTCCTTTCCTTGTGTTGGGCTCTCTTCCCCTTATACATTCATGTTGCACTTAATCTTTCCTACACTGTGTTTAGCGTGACATAATGTGTTCAGGAACAGCCCCAGTGTGGGAGGGGAAGGACCAGATAACAAGAGGAACACTTACTGGTTAGTGCAGGCTGAGTGAGATGGAGAGAGAAAAGTAGTTGGTGGTCTGAGGTCACGAGAAGTATGGGCTGCCCAGCAGCAAGAGAATGTAAGCCATAAACTCGGAGCGGACATTCCTGGAACTTTTGAGGCCTACGGTCCAACTGAGGCACTGAGATGCATGCCTCAATATCTTCCTAGGAGAGGAAGTTGGATGGGGAATCATATACGGGAGTTGAGATGGGACTCATGGAAGCTGCAGGGCAGGATGGAGTATCTCTGGGGTCAGAGAGGCCAGAGAGCAAAAGGATAGCTCAAACTGGGACACCATTTATTTGTAGGGCACCAGGGTGTGGGAACACAGCCCCTTGCCCATGACTACCACCCTGTGCACCTCACATAAAATACTGATCAGATAATGAACGTGTGAACGTGGCCTAAGAATTAGCATTGATAAATCTCCTGCATTGTGGTCAGTGTGTATCGGAGTATTAATCAGAGATATCAGTAGAGGCCTAAGAGATAACTGTCCAAATATAACTGACAGGTATTTCTAGACATTCAGCTACAGAAACATAGGAACATATTAGATTGACAGCAGAAAAGGACCCCACAGTCCAATTACTCTGTTCCTGGATTATTTCCTATTTATTTATTTATTTATTTATTTATTTTATTGGTTTCTTAGAGTAGATAAAAATGTATACTAGAGATGTTTAAATTATACATTTTCCAGACACATTTGCTGAAGTTTTCTATTAAAAATCTTATTTCCATCCTATTCCCTCCCCTTTCTCTTTCCTCCAGGCTGCACAAATGAAATTATTCAAGTCTCTCCTGATAAGTTTCGAGAACTTCCACCATTTTGGGGGCTCGCCTCGTATTATTTGATCACAGATGTCTTTTTTTACCCTGTCCTGCCTTTAATTATTTTTAGCCCGACTCTTTTTTAAGAAAAAAATAAAATAAAATAAATATATTCACCTGGAAACCACCTTTAACCCCTTTCCAACATGCAACATAGTTGTAAGTTATGCAAAAGTTTCATCAAAATATAAAATTACTAAAAACATATGGTAAAAGAAAAAAAATCAAAACCCCGGAATTGCCACCCCAATGGACCATGAAGGTCTGAAACTTGTTCCTTGGGAGCTCAGCAGATATTTCTTTTCTGCCTTTTTACTTTTTGTGCTGTTGTGTTGATCCATTTTTTGTGCCTTTTATATTACTGGACCAATAAAGCAATTATTTTAAGAAGGAGTGAGTGCCGGCTATCATTTGGACTATTGCTATTATTGGATTATTGGATTATTATTTCCGATTGCTTTTTTTATCGCCCCCTAAAATGCAACAAATCTGTTTTTTTAACCACTAAAATAAAACAAAAACAATACAAACTTGGTATCGTGGTGAAAAATCATGTCTTCAAGTCATTTTTATCGCATGATGAATGCTGTAAAAATGAAACCCAAAAATGACAATGGCAGAATTATTTTTTTTTTACAGAATGTTTATGTTTTTCAATATATTATATGATAAAATGAATGATGTCACAATAAAAAGAAAAAGATTTCCTAATACTTATTAGATAAAATAAATAAATAAAACTTATGAACCTCGGAAAAAAAAAAAAAAACAATGGCGGAATTATTTTTTTTTTTTATATTTCACCTGGAATTTTTTTTTACTGTTTTTAGTAGTGAAATAATAAAGTGTAAAAATTGTCCTATTACAAACGCAAATCAGTTGGAGTCAATAGAAATGTTTAAATCCTGCAAATAAATTTCATTATTTCCTGTAGTGTTCAATTTTCAGTTATCGAAATCCTGTACAAAAAAATGACAGAAGTCGCTCCGAAAGTAGAAATCACGTAAGCGGCTTATGTGCAGTAGATTAAAGAGTTGTTTCAAGACATGAGATTCGACGCCCAGTAGAATCAATGCTTATCTGCTTATACTAAGGTGAGTAAACAGAAAAATCTTCAGCTGGTTTACATAAAAAATGGGGGAGAAAAGGAATCTGAGGTCGTGCGAGTTCAAACAGGAAAAAATCAGATTATTACAGAAGTGCATCTTTATTCATGTGTTTCTTTTGTTCTTGCCTTATGTATCGGATTTTTAAAAGTACGTGGTTGCAAAAAAGCCATCTGATTTTAGCATTGTTACAATTGATGTTTAAAAAGGAGATAATTGCCTTTCCGTGGTTATTATATTTAACATTTAGAACAATTTTGCATGTTTAAAACAGCAGTCATTACTTGGGGTTGTTCTAGGGTGCCGCAGTCAAAATGCTTGTACAACAGTGACATCTGCTGGCCAGTGTTGAGATCACAGCACCGGTACCTGAAATATTATGAAATTATTAGTGTCAGTTATGCAAAGTTAAATGGAATATTAACACTTCAGTGTTTGCTTATAATACCAATATTTAATTATATTCGTACATCAGGACCAATATCATACAACTTGTAACACTGGATAAAATAACCATGTGATTAGTGGATGCACGGGATCCATTCAGCAGTGAATCCATCATTTGATCAGATTTGCATTTTGGAGGATCAATGTGGAGTCGTGTATGTGAGGCTCATCCACAGTCTCTAGGATAGATGATCATCAATATTAGCGCTTCCTCTCACATCGATACTTAGAGAAGGAGGCGCTATCACATCTACAGGGTGGTCCATCAAACTGTGACCCCACAAATGGTTTGAAGAATCGCCAAACTTAGAGATAATACAATAACTCCATAAAATAATGCACAAAGAAATGGAGAAATAATACATAACTAATGAGTCCAGAATGTCCATTCATAGAGATGTCCAATAATACATATAGGAGACAGAGCCTTTAATGGGAGCCTGTCACCCCCAAAACTGAAATTAAAAAAGACCTTCATACAGGGGTCTAAAAAAAGAGCATGCTGGTACTGTAGATATCAGTAAATGTGTCTTTATAGAAAAGCATATGTAAATGAGGGGTCTCCGGTGCACCCTTGGTGTGGCTAAGAGTTTAGTGTACACTTACGCCCCTCAGCTACCATCCTCCTCCCCTCCTCACATGGTGATTGGAAGATTTCCCTTTGGAGTGAGACCTGAGTTCTCATGCCTCTCCTGTGTATAGCGGCTGCACGCTGCTGTGTAGTCCTGTGTGCAGCGAGCGGCCGCTACACACAGGAGAGGGAGAAGAGACATTATGCTTAGCTTCATCTCCCTCCGTGCTTTGTGATCCTGAGTGACGCGGGCGGCCGCTATACAGAGGGATGAGAACTCTGCCCCAGCACACACTGACATTGTGTATGCAGGCACTAGTATCAGTGTGGGCACAACTGGGGCGTTGCGAACACTGACAATCACCATGGGGTGACTGAGTACGGTAAATGAGAGGAGTGAAAGCTGCACCAAGCCCTTGGCCATGCCGATAATGCACTAAAGTCCCCTGCAACAAAGCTATTTTTCTATACAACACATTACTCAAATCTATTGTAAATGTACAATTGTTATAGGGGCTTAGTCCCCCAAATGGTCTAAATTGGTAATTTTCAGTTTGAGGGGAGGGAGGGTGACAGATTTCGTTTAATTGCTCTTCTGTAAACGTGTTCTCAGTACAAAATACATGCATTATTAAATGGACCTGATGAAGCTGCTGCACTTACATGTATTTTCAAGGTAAGTACACCTGCCTTCTCATTCTATGTAATGAATGTATGCCGTTTATGTTGTGAAATGTAAGGAAAGATTCACTTTAAAGTGAATGTTCATCTTTATCACGATGTCCAAATCCATTAAGATCATATTTTAGTGTTGTTTCCTCTTATTTATTAGAAATATGGGGATACCAAGTACGTGTATGCGCTTCACTGTTTACTGCAGCCTTTAAAGGAGACTCGTCGGCACTTTTTTACATTGCCGTGTACTCACTTGTCCTATTTTTATAGAAATTCCATGCAGTAATCATGAGAAATCGAGAGTAGAAGCTGTATGCAAATCAGGCTGGAAGTGCACTGGGGGCGTTTCAATGTACATGGACTGCTTCTTTCAAGAGCACTGACACACCTCCAGTGCTCTCCCATCCTGTTTTGCATAGGACTTCAAATCTAGATTTCTCATGACTGGCGCATAAGATTTCAACAAAAAATGTGTCTTCACAGTGATACCACTACTTACATTTCTAAAAACCTTCTGATAGGTTCCCTTTAAGGGTTCTTATGATAGAGCCCTATCTAACACTGTTTAAGGACAAAATGCAAACACTGCAGCCAATCACTGCAGGGTACAGAAAAATGGTACTGAAAAGGAGAATCAAATTTTTTTCACCTCTCTGGGTCCAATAATAAATGATTGTACAATAGTGGACAACCCCTTTAACTGTGGGTTTATTTACAAGTAACAATTTACAAGAGTTGTACTGTGGTTTCGCCGCTGTTTGGCAATGTGGTGATTGGCTGCACAGTCTTTCAACTGAAACTTGCCACCATGATATCCTTTAAAAGGACAATATTGCAACATATAGAGGAAGCGATCAAACAATCATGGGTTAAAGCCCCATAAGGGGTTCAAAAAGTATGTAAAGAAATTAAAAGGAAAAAAAAACCCTTAAAAGTTCAAATCACCAAATTTTTCTAATCTGAAAAATAAAATGTCATTTTTGGTAAAAGTCTATTCTTTTAAAATATTTCCCCTATGTAGTAAACACCATAAATGAAAAAGAAACGTATAAAAAAATTCCAGAACTGTTGTCAGCCACCTTACCCTCTTTCCACACAACAACAATACAAAATAAAAAGCCAACAAAAGGTTGTACTTCCTCCAAAATGGTAACGATAAACATGTCAGCTCGCAAGTTTGGGTTGTTCTTAGGGTATCTGGACTCATCCGGCTTACAGACAGATGTTAGAAAAGCACATGGGTTGTAAGGCTATACCTTTAATACAAATTTTCAAAAATCTAATATATAAAGCTGAATGTGTGTGTGTGTATGTGTGTGTGTGTATGTCCGGGATTGGCATCTGCACCGTCGCGGCTACAGCCACAAAATTTTGCACAGTCACACGTCTGGACCCCGAAAGCGTCATAGGCTATGTTGTGAGGTGAAATTTTAACCCCGCTCGATCCAATTCACCAAACAATTTTGCCCCTATCTACATAATGGGGAAAAAGTGAAAGGAAAAGTGTTGGAGGCAAATTGACAGCCAGGAGGAGATGGCATACAGGTATATGCTATATACAGGGGAGATGATATACAGGTATATATTATATACAGGAGGAGATGACATACAGGTATATACTATATACAGGAGGAGATGACACACAGGTATATATAATATACAGGAGGAGATGACATACAGGCATATACTATATACAGGGGAAATGACACACAGGTATATACTATATACAGGAGGAGATGACATACAGGTCTATACTATTTACAGGGGAGATGACATACAGGTATATACTATATACAGGGGAGATGACATACAGGTCTATACTATTTACAGGGGAGATGACATACAGGTATATACTATATACAGGGGAGATGACTTACAGGTATATCTAATATATAAAGCTGAATGTGTGTGTGTATGTGTGTATGTGTGTATGTCTGGGATTGCCATCTGCACCGTCGCAGGTACAGCCACAAAATTTTGCACAGTCACATGTCTGGAGCGTCATAGGCTATGTTGTGAGGCGAAATTTTAACCCCACACGCTCCAATTCACCAAACATTTTTGCCCCTATCTACATAATGGGGAAAAAGTGAAAGGAAAAGTGTTGGAGGCAAATTGACAGCTGCCAGATGTGAACAAGGGGGACTTAAAGAGTGAGAGCGATGGCGCCAAAGAGTATATACCGTACAGTTGCTAAGGTGGGGCCCCGACATGGGATACTCACCACACACGGGGATATGAACACACACACAAAATGCGCCACACACTACCACGTGCTTGAACACATATACCACCCTCAGCACACATTTCACCACACATACACCAACCTCGCCACATAAAAGTCGAAACACAAAAGTCGCCGCTCAAAACTCGCCACGCGCAAAACTCGCCACATGCAAAACTAGGCTCACGCAAAACTCGCCACACGTGCAAAACTCACCTCATGGAAAACTCGCCACACGCAAAACTTGCACACGTGGAAAAATTGCCACATACACAAAAGTTGCAACACATGCAGAAGAACAAAATGCGCCACACACTACCACGTGCTTGAACACATATCACCCTGAGCACAGTTTTCACCACACATACACCAACCTCGCCACATAAAAGTCGAAACACAAAAGTCGCCGCTCAAAACTCGCCACGCGCAAAACTTGCCACATGCAAAACTAGGCTCACGCAAAACTCGCCACACGTGCAAAACTCACCTCATGGAAAACTTGCCATTCGCAAAACTCGCCTTGCGCAAAACTTGCTGCACACAACTTGCTACACTAACCTGTCACATGCAACTCGACACACAAAAAGTTGCTACACGCATGTCGCCACACAAAACTCATCTCACAAAAGTCGCTACATGCATGTCACCACATGCAACTCAACACACACAACTTGACACATAAAACTCATCCTAAAACACACACAAGTCTGGTATTATCCTTCAAAAATAAAAATCTGATTGATAAGCAGACAAACTACAAGAGCAACAAATGTACCATATAGGAAATACGGCAGCTGTCAGTCACATGACCTGTCTATTATGTGTATGTGTGAGCTAATATATACTGCCAGGGGGAGGGCTTCCTGTTGGCTGGGGATTTATCAGGCTGCCAATTTAGCTTACAAATACTGAGGTAAAAATACTGACCAAATAACGTGTGAACGAGGTCTAATACAGGAGGAGATGACATACAAGTACATACTATATACAGGGGAGATGACACACAGGTATATACTATATACCGGAGGAGATGAAACACAGGTATATACTATATACAGGAGGAGATGACTTACAGGTATATACTATATACAGGAGGTTTTGACACACAGATATATACTATATACAGGAGGAGATGACACACAGGTATATACTATATACAGGGGAGATGACACACACATATATACTATATACAGGGGAGATAACACACAGGTATATACTATATACAGGAGGAGATGACATACAGGTATATACTATATACAGGAGGAGATGACATACAGGTATATACTATATACAGGAGATGACATACAGGTGCAGCGCCCCAGAGTCCTGGTCGTTGCAGTACTGTGGCTCCGCCACTATGGGGAGCCATGGTGTGTTCGATGGCACTGAAGGAGTTCATCTGATCAGGTATCACAGACACCAATACATTTCACCGCAGGGCCTCCGGGGGGAGCTAAGGGTTCTATTCATTAGGCCACTCCCCACCATAGTGGGTAAACTGGGGGTCAGGCAGGAAGTTATGAGAGAAAGCTGACTGGATTGAACGAAGCAACACCTAGTGGCAGAGGGTGTTGTGGAGTAAGAGACAGTAGGGTCTCTGTCAGGGGTGGGATCCTGACAGAGGCTTGGCAACGAGAAAGAACGTAAAGGGACCGCGCCTGCTCCGGGTAGCGGCGGTGCCCAAGAAAGGACTAGAAGCGAGATAGATTGTGCTGAGTGAGAAACGAGATCAAGCGATAGGAGAATACCAGTAGGGGTCGTGCTGTAAGACCGGAGCAACATCCTACTGAGGCGCAATACCGGTGGCCGGAACGCCGAGGGAGTGGAATAGCATACAGCTTCAAGCCATACTCCAAACAGCGGCAGGGCAGTCAGTCTCAGGCGGGCTGCCTAACTCAAATCACCTATGAAGTCTTGGGGGGCAATTGCGGGAGAGGGGCGTCTCTAGGGTCCCGGAAGAACTCCAGGCCTACCTGACAAACGGGTGCCGTTCTAACCAGAAATAAGGAAGGGACGGAAGATTAGAAGAACATCATTTAATACAGTTGTGAGGGAACTTAAGAAACAGACACAACGGTTGTGGGGACTTTCCGTGAGCACAGCAGGGGAGGACCGCAACACATAGCGCTAGAAGGAAGGCACCGATTTCCACCTGTGAAGTGAACTCTGGAGGTGCCATTGGACCGGCCGGACTTGCGCAGCCTGGTGAACCGTATTCTGGACTGAGGACCCAGAGATCTTCAGTAAAGAGGTAAAGAGACTGCAACCTGGTGTCCTCGTTATTTACCGCGACCTGCACCCCACAACTGCACCGTTACAACACCACTATTTGCACCGGACGTTCCCCACTGACAGACAGGGCCACAGACCGGGTCTAGCCACCGCGACAACCCCAGGACTGAGACTCAGAGGCCCGGCTCCGGGTGCCCCTCGGCCCTGTGGCGGTGTGGGGGCGCTCCAAACTTGGCGTCACGAACAGGATCTACTTAAGCCTGAAGAATCAGGTCATGTGTGCCTAGAGACTGTGATTTGTTGTGCTTGGACTGTACTTTATTGCAAAGACTGTGCTGCGCCATTTACCGCCAAAATCCGCCGCCATTGTTGCGCTGAGGAGAGCGCCGGAGGAGAAGAGGGGCGTGGAGTGGGCGTAGACAAGCTGGAGAGCGCGAACAGCAATGGCCGCCCAGTCTAAATATTTCTGCACCGTGAGGACGTGTCCGTCAGCAGCAGAAATCCGCCTCCTGATCCTCAATGGAGGGCGGAAACCGAGAAAACGACACCGCCCACGAAGGAGAGAGCGGGAAAAAGACCAGGAAGTGACCCATGTGGAGGACGCCATGGCCAGCAGCTCTGAGGCCGAAAGCGGGGTGGAAGCAGATGTCTCCCCTGACTACCCGGATGAGCGTGCCGGCCGGTTCTCCATGGACAACACCAGATTCCTGAGAGCCGAGATGGAGGACTTATATGACCAGCTCCTCCAATTGAATGTGAGGGTCCAGGCTCCGCACCCGGTGGTGCCGGCAGAGGATTCCCGGACATCGGAGTTCTCACTGGAAGAACCAGCCGGACCTGTCGCGGAAAGTGACCTCGTGCCAGTTGGTGAGTCCGCCGATCCTGCCCCGCCAGCAGAGGGTGTGTTAGTGGGTCCTGTAGCAGCACCACCTCTCCCGGGAACCCATAGACTCCAGCGCCTGCTACCATGGGAGGAAGCCACGGGCATGGAACATCGTATGCGAGCCCCAATCACCCCTACTCCCTTGCTGTGTGAGGTCCACGCGGAGCGCACGGTGTGCCGCTGGGTGAACCCCGGATCCAATCTTATGGGGTTCCCCGGGGTGGAGACCCAGAAGGGGGAGATGGTACAGGCCCTAAGCTGGGAGGAATACCGGGTCCAGCTAGAACAACGGTGGAAGGAGGAGGAGAAAGCACATCAGGCCGGGCGAGAGGCCTACCATCAAAAGGATTTGGCGGTCAAGGACCGGGCCCGCAAGGACCCCACCACTCACCAGGCCCCGCGCAGGCAGGGCATCGTCACCACCTTTAAGCTCCGAGGAGGCTGGGGCTTTATTAAAGAACCGGGGCTATACGCGGAGGTCTTTGTCAACCGACGGGATGTCGAGTCACACCTTAGAGAGGGCCACCCCGATCGAGACCTCTACCCGGGAGACAGCGTCATCTATACCAGGCATTTTGGGGAGAAGGGGTGGTTTGCTCTGAATGTGTACAAGAAGAAGCTAATGGAACCCCTGCCCAAAGTGCCGGAAAAGCCGGCCCCTGTAGCCAAGGTGCCACCGTGTGACCGATCTGTGACTACCCTGGTCACCCCCACCTGTACGCTGATGGAAACTGTGACCCGCAGTCTGGCCACCACCACCACTGTAGCGGCCAAGGAGGTGTTACCTCAAGCAACCGGCGCCCCTGCTGTACCAGCACAGAGAGAGGTGGGGACACAGACCCTCATCACCGCACACGATCTGGTTGTGCAACAGACCCGGACCCATGGGGTGTACCTGGCAGCGGGAGTGGACCTGGAACCTGAACTGCCTGTACTGCAGGGGTTCACCCGCCAGGTGGCGCCTCGTGGGGGATTCTGAAAATGAATGCTTTGCAAATGTAAATAGTTCTCCTTTTAACTGTTTGTTTACTGTTTGCTGCTAAACCCGTTTAGGGTTAACCCTTTATGGATCCCTCTGCTGACCCGGGATCCTTGTTGTTTGTTTATCTTTTCCAAGTTGCACAAAAGTTGAAAGAACTGCAGTAATCATGGACCGTGCATGATACAAACTTTTCCCTTGTAAATAGTTTGCACCTTATTAAAGGCGCTCCCTACTGGTTTTACTCAAAGAGACTCTTTGCGAAGATACCGTACCGGAGCCTTTGCTGAGTATGGACTGGTAGCTAGAAAAGACGCGCTACCTCACAGAGACCTGGCCCCTCTTAAAGGGGATGTTCATTTGTTGATAATGCTTTAAGGCCAGTAGCTATAACGCTGATAAAGAAAAGTGATGATAACATTTACATGTAAAAGTTATGTGTATGCAATTAGTTAAATGTAAAGGAATGCTGATAATGTTTTCGGAAAGAAGATAGTTAATAATGTTGGTAAGAAAAAGAAGGGGGGGATAGAAGGTAGACCCTGCGTTCCCCATCGAAAGTTAATAATGTGTTACTAAGGACAGAAAGTGAACCCGTAGGGGTTAGTGAGTGAGTCCTTCTAGGAGCCAAGTAGAGCCGGCTCAGTGTTCTCAAACTGAAAGAAAAGTTATGTTCTATACTGTGTATAGTAGTTGAAAAGGCAGTAGGCCCTGGCTGAACGGGGCGGTCCTGTAATAGAAAGGAGAGGCAGTAGGTCTGGTGCCGATAGGACAGGCGGTCCTGCAGATCCAAAGTAGGAGAATGAAAAAGTTAAAGTGCCTTATAATGTGATTATAGGAAGGTCTTTAGTGGATTTAGAGTGTGAGTCCTTAAAGGCAATGTTAAATTATTGTTCAACAATTTTACACTTAGTAGAATACCCGGTTGGGTAACAGGAGTTATTTATAGCCTGTAATTTATAATGTTAACTATGTTTGTAATGTTTAAGTGTCCTCACCTCCCATAAAGGGAAGCCTGTTCAAGAATACTTATTGTTTTGCACTCAACAAAATTGTATGTCTTTTTACTAACTTGTATTGTTGTTTTCTTCCCAGTCCCGGAGTACTGTGTTTAACCAGGGGGGAGTGCAGCGCCCCAGAGTCCTGGTCGTTGCAGTACTGTGGCTCCGCCACTATGGGGAGCCATGGTGCGTTCGATGGCACTGAAGGAGTTCATCTGATCAGGTATCACAGACACCAATACATTTCACCGCAGGGCCTCCGGGGGGAGCTAAGGGTTCTATTCATTAGGCCACTCCCCACCATAGTGGGTAAACTGGGGGTCAGGCAGGAAGTTAGGAGAGAAAGCTGACTGGATTGAACGAAGCAACACCTAGTGGCAGAGGGTGTTGTGGAGTAAGAGACAGTAGGGTCTCTGTCAGGGGTGGGATCCTGACAGAGGCTTGGCAATGAGAAAGAACGTAAAGGGACCGCGCCTGCTCCGGGTAGCGGCGGTGCCCAAGAAAGGACTAGAAGCGAGATAGATTGTGCTGAGTGAGAAACGAGATCAAGCGATAGGAGAATACCAGTAGGGGTCGTGCTGTAAGACCGGAGCAACATCCTACTGAGGCGCAATACCGGTGGCCGGAACGCCGAGGGAGTGGAATAGCATACAGCTTCAAGCCATACTCCAAACAGCGGCAGGGCAGTCAGTCTCAGGCGGGCTGCCTAACTCAAATCACCTATGAAGTCTTGGGGGGCAATTGCGGGAGAGGGGCGTCTCTAGGGTCCCGGAAGAACTCCAGGCCTACCTGACAAACGGGTGCCGTTCTAACCAGAAATAAGGAAGGGACGGAAGATTAGAAGAACATCATTTAATACAGTTGTGAGGGAACTTAAGAAACAGACACAACGGTTGTGGGGACTTTCCGTGAGCACAGCAGGGGAGGACCGCAACACATAGCGCTAGAAGGAAGGCACCGATTTCCACCTGTGAAGTGAACTCTGGAGGTGCCATTGGACCGGCCGGACTTGCGCAGCCTGGTGAACCGTATTCTGGACTGAGGACCCAGAGATCTTCAGTAAAGAGGTAAAGAGACTGCAACCTGGTGTCCTCGTTATTTACCGCGACCTGCACCCCACAACTGCACCGTTACAACACCACTATTTGCACCGGATGTCCCCCACTGACAGACAGGGCCACGGACCGGGTCTAGCCACCGCGACAACCCCAGGACTGAGACTCAGAGGCCCGGCTCCGGGTGCCCCTCGGCCCTGTGGCGGTGTGGGGGCGCTCCACAGGTATATACTATATATAGGAGGAGATGACATACAGGTATATAGTATATACAGAAGAGATGACATACAGGTATATAATATATACAGGAAGAGATGACACATAGGTATATACAATATACTGGAGGAGATGACATACAGCAGGTATATACTATTTACAGGGGAGATGACATACAGGTATATACTATATACAGGAGATGACATACAGGTGTATACTATATATAAGGGAGATGACAAACATGTATATACTGAGGGGAAAATGAGAGGTGTGAGGTGAAAATGAGGGGTGTGAGGTGAAAATGAAAAGGTGTGAGTGCAAAATGAGGGGAATGAAGGAAAATAGTGGAGTGATTGGAAAATGACAGATGTGAGGTCGAAATGACAAGTGTTAGTGGGGAATGAGAGGAGTGAGGGGGAAAATAAGAGGAGTGAGGGGGAAAATAAGAGGAGTGAGGGGGAAAGTGAGAGATGTGAGGGGGAAAATGAGAGAAGTGAGGTGCTATAACTAACCACAGATATTTACTATGCCCAGGCAACGCCGGACTCTTCAGCTAGTTCTTAATAAACCACTTAAGGGTCCCTTAATGTTCCTCTTGAATGCACTCCTGGCATTGGCTTTGGTTAAAGGGAATCTGTCAGCAGTGTGAGATATCTAATTTGAGAGAAGCATAAAGTATAGACAGAGATTCTGATTGCAGCTGTCTGCTGTAGTTTTGATAAAATTAAACAGGAGATTATCACTAGAGGACTAGTAAACCTGCTGCCATGTAGTCCAGCCACGCCCCCATCACTGATTGGCAGCTTTCTGGCTATGCACAAAAAGATGCCAGTCAGTGGTGTGGGCGGGGTTATACACAGAAAGCAGCCAAACAATAATGTGGGAGGGGTTATAAAGAGCTCAGCATTTGAGCACTGCTAGATCCGCAGCAAATAAATCAGTATTTAATCAAAATTGCAGCACACGGTAAAGTAACTGACACATTGCTGATCTCAGATGAACCTTATGACCGATTCCCTTTAATAACACATGCAAAAATTAATGTATAAATAAAAGTACAGTAAAACAACACTAAGCATGTAAGTAAATACACCTATATATTGGAGGTTGTAAAAGGATAAAAGTACAACTAGATCAATCTATTATCCTACATGTACAAAATAATAGTATAGTACTATGGAAACAGCAAGAACTCTCACTATCATTATCGATCGTCTCCACACTAAGCTCTCTGCTCTGCAAACTATCCTGAATATAGCTGACAGGCTCGCATTATTGTCCAACTGTTACACCGATGCCTAGGTGGCCAACCGTCCATAAATTATGTAAAAAAAGAGAAAAAAAAATGTCCCCCTTCCATACAAAAAATTGGATGTGAAGTGAAGTTCTAGAAATTTGTACAGATTATTATTACTGTCACGATCATCATTTTACAGGTCACAATGTAGGCAACTAATGCTTTTATATATACGAATTTCAGGCACCGGAGATAGATAACTTACAATTTTAATGATTTACTCTGGTTTACCAATATGATAGTAAAAAATGTCGACTGTCTGTAATATTCTTACTGCTGATCAAAGCTGGTCTTTCTCGTACTGTCACACAGATGACAGCATGGGAAACACCCTATGTCCGAGCAGTAACATGGTCTACCTGGAGAAGTCCATGTTCAGGGTCCGTGCATGGACAGTAGGTGTTTTGTATGGACCCCAAACTTTACCCATCACTAGCAAGGATTATTATTATTATTGTCTATCCTTATGACATTTTGTTTACCCAGGTAACAGCACTTTTCTGCACTTAGCTACAGGCCATTCATTTCTGACCCTTCTTATTTGGAACAGGAAACATCTGTTATTAAATACATGGTATAAAAACTTCTATTATGCTCTGATTCCAAATATTTAGCAATAGTCGCTTGACATAGGATTGACCTATAATGAGTATTCGAGTGGTGCTCATAGGAGGTCAGTTGTCTGTTCCAGCTGATTGAAGCGTGGAGAATTTTTCTTCTGTTTCCAGGCAGACCAGTGTATTTTATGTGTCGCTAAATTGAATCTAATTTACAAGAATGGAGGAAACAATCTGGAGATGAATTAACTTGATGAAGGTAAATTGATTCCATATTCTATAGACATGTCCTATATTTTATATTAGTTGCATTTATGTTGACTGTAATTCCTTTCATAGCCCAAAATCTTGATACATTTTTCTCTCATCCAGACTAGACAGGAAATTTCAGGGCCCCATACAAGTCAAACTGTCTATAGCCCACCCCCACAATGCTGCCCATTACGTGCTTTGACATAACCATTTATGAGTACTTACATCTGCCAAGGAGTCTGATGTGCAGCAAAAGAGTCTGGTGTATTCATGAGCTGCCTGTTCCGTATCCTCAAGCTGCTGATTGATAGCCTACGTGTTGACAATCGTCAGCTGAAGGGTGGGGAGCAGATATTAGCTCACGTGTGGATCCTCTAAGCCTTAGGTCCGGGTGGGCACATGGACCCCGGGCATTGATGCTGCAAACAGGAAGACACGTGGGCATCAAGGACTGTAAAGGCTCACCAGGAATCTCGGGAGCAGCAGGACAGATGAAGTTGAATGCAACAAAGATGAATGCAAACACAGACACAAAGCACAGATAGTGGATCACAAGAAACATAGGACCCGAGTCTCAAAGCCAAGACATAAGTATGTTTGTAAGTGGGTCTTAAATAGGTCTACGGAGATTATGTCATCTAGGGAACTTGGAAAACTTGATGTGGAGCACAGCAGAGGGCAGCAGACCCAGGGGAAGGAAGCAGAGCCTAGATAACTGGGACAGATGTGTAAGTGCATTCACCTAATGAATGCTAGGTTTATTTCCTGCACATTGCACTTCTTGGCAGGTATCTGCCAACCACTTAAATGATGCAGCCACTATTGACAGCAGCATTTAAAGTGTTAAAAAGGTGTTCTTACTAATCCCTTTAGTTTCAGGAAGGGCTTAAGCTATATGTATAAGTTGAGCTCCTTCAGCATTATTGATATATCCATCATGTATCGTTAATAAACAAACTGTCATGTAGCTTTTAGGGGTTAATTAAAGATAAAAATTACACTGATGCTGCTGCCAGTACAGAAGCAGGCAAGTAGACAGCAGGCTGAGCAGTTCTTCCTAAACTTGTCTTCTTTACTACAACATATCAGTCTTACACAGAGCTGAGCTAAGACTGAGTTCAAATATTGTGATCAAGTTGAATTATTCTGCTATGATGTTCAAAAATTGCGGCAAAAAATTTGCAGTTTTGCCTCAGTCATGTAAAAAAAAGCCTAAGGGTGCCCTCTCATTTGTGTATATAATCGGCAAGGGCAATGTGAGAAAAATATTGCATTGCACTCGCAACAATGTTATTCACGTAGGCAGTGTCCATGTGCAAATGGATCGCCCCCGAAGGGCAGTGGGGTACTCGGTACCGGGCCCTTCGGTTCTCAAGGGGGATGTCACAGAGGCTGACCCAGTCCGTGGCCCTCAGGAGGTTCATTGTAATAAGGGAAAGGTCTTTAAAGGGATAGAGTTTGTGACACCACCTGTGGTATTCGGTCAGGGTGACCGACGCTGCTTAGGGGTCCGCTGGGGTGATGTTATGGCAGCTAGATGGTATACCTTCCCACAGGTGAAGTATGTCCCCAGGGTGTTATGATTTTCCCAATGGCAGGGAAAACAAAATAACAACGGACTAGCTCTCGGGTGATGGGAACTAAAGTGACCGTGACCTGAACCTGACACAACACTGGAAGTAGCCGGGGAGTGTTTCCTTCGATGCCCTAGACACCACGCGCCAGCCAGAGATCTAACTACCCCTATCAGAGGAATATACAGGCCTGCCTTACCTCCAGAGATGAACCCCAAAAGGAGATAGCAGTCCCCCACAGATATTGACGGTGAGTCAAGAGGAAAAGACATACGTAGGATGAACAGCAGATTTAGCACAGTGAGGTCCGCTTACTAGATAGCAGAAGTACAGGAAAGAGTCACTTCACGGTCAAGTTCAAAACACTACTCAAAAACACCATCCTGAAATTACTTTAAAACTCCAGTGACAACTCATGCCACTGGAGTGGCAATTTCAGTCCACGAGAGCTTCCAGCTACAGAGAGTCACATTGCAAATAGCTGGACAAAAATAGCATTAACTAGAAACAAAATTCAACTTAGCTGAACAGGATCTTGAGGCAGGAGAATGCAACAGAATGCTACTGATACATTGTTGGCCGGCATCAGACCAGCAGCCAAGCAGCCTTAAATAGGAAACTCCCCCAATGGGTGTCAACAGGTGATCAATGATAGAAGAAGCCAAATAAGTGGCACTACCATAAAACACCACCGGGGGAGCCCACAAACAGAATTCACAACAGTACCCCCCCCCCTTAAGGAGGGGGCACCGAACCCTCACCAGAACCACCAGGGTGATCTGGATGAGCACTATGAAATGCACGAACCAAATCAGGAGCATGAACATCAGATGCTGTCACCCAAGAATTATCCTCCTGACCATAGCCTTTCCACTTAACCAGATACTGAAGTTTCCGTCTGGAAACACGGGAGTCCAAGATCTTTTCCACCACATACCCCAACTCAACCTCAACCAGCACAGGAGCAGGAGGATCAGCAGACGGAACAACCGGCACCTCATACCTCCGCAATAATGACCGATGAAAAACATTATGAATAGTAAAAGATGCTGGGAGGTCCAAACGAAAGGACACAGGATTGAGAACCTCCAGAATCCTATAAGGGCCGATAAACCGAGGCTTAAACTTAGGAGACGAGACCTTCATAGGAACAAATCGAGAAGACAACCAAACCAGGTCCCCAACACAAAGACGAGGACCGACACGCCGATGACGATTAGTGAACTGTTGAGTCTTCTCCTGGGACAACTTCAGATTGTCCACAACCTGTCCCCAAATCTGATGCATTCTATCAACCACAGCATCTACTCCAGGACAATCCGAAGACTCCAATTGACCGGACGAAAAGCGAGGGTGAAACCCTGAATTACAAAAAAATGGAGAAACCAAAGTGGCAGAACTGGCCCGATTGTTAAGGGCAAACTCTGCCAATGGCAAAAAATCAAGCCAATCGTCCTGATCAGCGGACACAAAACACCTCAAGTAAGTCTCCAAGGTCTGATTAGTACGCTCAGTCTGGCCATTAGTCTGAGGATGGAATGCAGACGAAAAAGACAAGTCGATGCCCATCCTGGCACAGAACGCCCGCCAAAATCTAGACACAAACTGAGTACCCCTGTCAGACACTATATTCTCAGGAATACCATGCAAACTCACAACATTCTGAAAAAATAGAGGGACCAGCTCAGAGGAGGAGGGCAATTTGGGCAAAGGTACCAAGTGAACCATCTTGGAAAAACGGTCACACACCACCCAGATGACGGACATCCTACGAGAAACAGGAAGGTCAGAAATAAAGTCCATAGAGATGTGCGTCCAAGGCCTCTTAGGAATAGGCAAGGGCAACAACAACCCGCTGGCCCGGGAACAGCAGGGCTTAGCCCGAGCACAAACATCACAAGACTGCACAAAAATACGTACATCTCGAGACAAGGAAGGCCACCAGAAGGACCTAGACACCAGATCCCTGGTGCCAAAAATTCCAGGATGACCTGCCAACGCGGAAGAGTGAACCTCCGAAATAACTCTACTGGTCCAGTCATCAGGGACAAACAGTCTACCAGGCGGACAGCGATCAGGCCTATCCACCTGAAACTCCTGCAAAGAGCGCCGCAGGTCTGGGGAGACAGCTGACAATATCACCCCATCCTTCAGGATGCCAGTAGGTTCGGAATCACCAGGCGAGTCAGGCTCAAAACTCCTAGAGAGGGCATCCGCCCTCACATTCTTAGACCCAGGCAGATATGAAACCACAAAGTTAAATCGAGAGAAAAACAACGACCAGCGCGCCTGTCTAGGATTCAGACGCCTGGCTGACTCAAGATAAATTAGATTTTTGTGGTCAGTCAAGACCACCACCTGGTGTCTAGCACCCTCAAGCCAATGACGCCACTCCTCAAATGCCCACTTCATGGCCAAGAGCTCCCGATTTCCAACATCATAATTTCGCTCAGCGGGCGAAAACTTTCGAGAGAAAAACGCACATGGTCTCATCACTGAGCAGTCAGGACCTTTCTGCGACAAAACTGCACCTGCTCCGATCTCGGAAGCATCTACTTCAACCTGGAACGGGAGCGAAACATCAGGCTGGCGCAGCACAGGAGCAGAAGAAAAGCGGCGCTTAAGCTCCCGAAAGGCCTCCACAGCCGCAGAGGACCAATTAGCAACATCAGCACCCTTCTTGGTCAAATCAGTCAAAGGTTTAGCAATGGCAGAAAAACCCGCTATGAATCGGCGATAGAAATTAGCAAATCCCAAGAATTTCTGAAGACTCTTTAGAGAAGTAGGTTGTATCCAATCACAAATAGCCTGAACCTTAACAGGGTCCATCTCCATAGATGAAGGGGAAAAAATATATCCCAGAATGGAAATTCTCTGAACCCCAAAAATACACTTTGAGCCCTTCACAAATAGAGAATTAGCTCGTAAAACCTGAAAAACTCTCCTGACCTGTTGAACATGAGATTCCCAGTCCTCCGAAAAAATCAAAATATCATCCAAATACACAATCATAAATTTATCCAGATATTCACGGAAAATATCGTGCATAAAGGACTGAAAAACGGAAGGGGCATTCGCGAGACCGAAAGGCATTACCAAATACTCAAAATGGCCTTCAGGCGTATTAAATGCGGTCTTCCACTCATCCCCCTGCTTAATCCGCACCAAATTATACGCACCACGTAGATCGATCTTAGTGAACCACTTCGCCCCCTTTATGCGAGCAAAAAGATCAGTCAGTAAAGGTAACGGGTACTGGTATTTAACTGTAATCTTATTCAGAAGTCGATAGTCGATACAAGGTCTCAATGAACCATCCTTTTTACCCACAAAGAAAAACCCTGCCCCCAGTGGAGACAAAGAGGGGCGAATATGACCCTTTTCCAAAGATTCTCTGATATACTCCCGCATAGCAGTATGTTCAGGTACAGACAAATTAAACAAGCGACCCTTAGGAAATTTACTACCGGGAATCAACTCAATAGCGCAGTCACACTCTCTGTGAGGGGGGAGAGAATCAGTTTTAGGCTCCTGAAAGACATCATAAAAATCTGACAGAAATGCTGGGATCTCAGAGGGAGTAGATGAAGAAATGGGAACCAAAGGTGCATCCCCATGAATCCCCCGACATCCCCAGCTCAGCACAGACATTGATCTCCAGTCCAAGACTGGATTATGAATTTGTAACCATGGTAATCCAAGTACTAATACGTCATGTAGATTATATAACACAAGGAAACGAATAATCTCCTGATGGTCTGGGGTAAGATGCATAGTCACTTGTGTCCAATATTGTGGTTTATTGCTAGCCAAAGGTGTAGAATCAATACCCTTTAAGGGAATAGAAACCTCCAGAGGCTCTAAATCAAACCCACAACGCTTGGCAAAGGACCAATCCATGAGACTCAGAGCGGCGCCAGAATCCACATAAGCATCCACAGTAACAGATGATAAAGTACAAATCAATGTCACGGACAAAAGAAATTTAGACTGCAAGGTACCCATAGAAAAAGATTTATCAACCTTTTTATCAACCTTCTTTATGCGTTTAGAGCATGCTGATATAACATGAGCTGGATCTCCACAATAGAAGCACAACCCATTTTTGCGCCTGTAATTCTGTCGTTCGCCTCTAGACAATACACTATCGCATTGCATATGCTCTGGTGCCTTTTCAGAGGTCACCGCCAAATGATGCACAGGTTTTTGCTCAGAAGATACCACCATATGGTGCACAGGTTTTTGCTCAGAAGATACCGCCATATGGTGCACAGGTTTTTGCTCAAAAGATACCGCCATATGGTGCACAGATTTTTGCTCAGAAGATACCGCCATATGGTGCACAGATTTGCGCTCCCGTAAACGCCGATCAATCTGGATAGCCAATTTCATGGCATCATTCAGACCTGTAGGCACAGGGAACCCCACCATGACATCCTTCACGGCATCAGAGAGACCTTCTCTGAAATTAGCTGCTAAAGCACACTCATTCCATTTAGTAAGCACCGACCATTTACGAAATTTTTGGCAGTATATCTCAGCTTCATCTTGCCCTTGGGAAAGAGCTATTAAGGCTTTCTCAGCCAAAATCTCTAAATTAGGTTCTTCATAAAGCAACCCCAAAGCCAGAAAAAACGCATCTACATTTAATAACGCAGGATCCCCTGGCGACAATGCAAATGCCCAACTTTGTGGGTCACCCCGCAATAGAGAAATAACAATTTTAACCTGTTGCGCAGGATCACCAGCAGAGTGAGATTTCAGAGACAAAAACAATTTACAATTCTCTCTGAAATTCAAAAAACGGGATCTGTCTCCGGTAAAAAATTCAGGCATAGGGATCTTAGGTTCAGACATTGGAGCACGTATAACAAAATCTTGTAAGTTCTGGACTTTTGTAGCCAGGTTATTCAGACCTACAACCAAACTCTGTGGATCCATGATTCAAACAGGTGTAACCAAAGCCATTCAGAGATTAAGAGGAGAGGAAAAAAAAAAAGGCTGAAGACTGCAGTTTAAGCAAGGAGTACAAATAAGCACTAAGGTGCACTTTCCAAACACAGAAGGAACAAAAAAAACCCTTTTCATATCCTTTCCTGCTTTAGTGCATAGTTTTAACATATGTTGGCCGGCCAAACTGTTATGATTTTCCCAATGGCAGGGAAAACAAAATAACAACGGACTAGCTCTCGGGTGATGGGAACTAAAGTGACCGTGACCTGAACCTGACACAACACTGGAAGTAGCCGGGGAGTGTTTCCTACGATGCCCTAGACACCACGCGCCAGCCGGAGATCTAACTACCCCTATCAGAGGAATATACAGGCCTGTCTTACCTCCAGAGATGTACCCCAAAAGGAGATAGCAGTCCCCCACAGATATTGACGGTGAGTCAAGAGGAAAAGACATACGTAGGATGAACAGCAGATTTAGCACAGTGAGGTCCGCTTACTAGATAGCAGAAGTACAGGA